>NC_067289.1:21806607-22106607 GCF_020740795.1 Apus apus | reverse complement strand
GAGAAAATAGTTATACAAAAGTGTGCCAAATGACAGAATTCCCATCTCTTAGTTAAAACTGTTTGACTTTATTATTATATTTTATCATTATATATTGCTGTATATCCTGTACTATATATTAAAAATTATATTTGTTATCAATAATGTAATTATTTGTACCAAGTCCTGTCCTACTGTAAAAATCTTTCTCAGGTGACTAAAGGCAGTTTAGACTATTGACTTGTAGTATTTCTAAAGGCACCTCCATGAATCGTGCAGCCAGGTTGTTCACTGTTCAGTTCTTCAGACTTGTGTGCGGTGACCAGGTCTCATCTCTAGTCTGCTTTGAAGACCAGGCCTTGGCATTTATCCAGGATAAGCTTTGATCTTTGTGGAGTGTCAGTTATTTTTATATTAGTGGACCTGGAAGGCTTTCAGAGGCACCTAAGAGCCACCACCTCCTCAGTCTACTACTTAAAACTAATGGCTTCAGGTAACACCTTTGATCAGCTTTTACATCCTGCAGGGCAGGGTTTAAGGCAGCTACAAAATACACCCTGATGGAGAGATTACAGCTCTTTTGGGTTCACCTGAAGCTAACTTCACCTGAGGATTTCCTTAAGTGTTGGAAGATCAGAATCAACAAACACAGTGCATTTTCCCTGCATGGAATCTGATTATCTTAAAACTCTGAAGATGTAACCCTCTTGGTTTGTTTTCCTTTGTGTGTCACAGGGCCCTGTGCTTTAAAAGATGCAAAAAGAACTAGTAAGGTCTAATTGCCTTCCCCCTCCTTCTTTAGAATGGCTGAGAAAGCTGTGAATCACATGGAAGATGAACCACTACAAAATGGATGTGAGCATCAACCCCAGAAAAACCTGAAATAGAAGAACCCGTGTAAATCAGGCCACACAGCAATGGATACAGGATGAAAAAGAGGAAGAACAAGGAAAAGGGGATGAGTTATGAGACGGCCTGGCAGTGGGAAGGTGAACGTGAGGCACTGGCACATGGGACTGGATGGCATCTCTTGGCCTAGTCTTCTACTCCTCTAGCTCACATGAAGCTACAGGGGACTTAATTCAGTTACCCAAGCACAGGCCTCCTGTGCCATCTGACCTGCCGGCTCCCCAAGCTGCAGGGCTCTGAAAGGACCTGTGGGCCACTTGCTAGCACCCTAGGATGTCTCACAGGTCTTGGGACATCTCCAATAATGGGAAACATCCACGCTTAGGCAAAGGAATCCCAAGCCATCATTCCTGTTGTGTTTTGTTTTTTTTCCTCCTAAGAAAAATGGAAATAAAATTTCAGAACTTCCTGACTTTTCTCTTTGGATTGGTAACAAAGGACACAACTATGATGTCAGTTCAGCCAGTGCCAAGTCTGAGTTTCTTATACTCAAGAGTTGTCTCTGGGGAAGCCCCACGGGTACTAACGCTCGAAGAGTGGTGTTGTACAAAGCCAAGGCTTCACTCAGGAAGGTGGCTCCATCATCTTCTATTCTGTTTGCCCGAAGATCTAGGATTTCCAGGGTTTGGTTCTGTTTTAGTAGTTCTCGCAAACATTTTGCACCATCACGGGTTATTTTATTACTGAAAGAGATGCACATATTTGTTGGGGTTTTTTTAAAGGGGAATTAAGAAAATGAGTGTCTAACAATAGTCAGGGCTATGTGACATAACTCTTACCAGCTAAGATCGAGGTATCTCAGGGTGGAGTTTCTATACAAGGCCTCACACAGTCGCTCTACACCAAAGTTTTTCATGTCATGCTTGCACAGATGTAGTTCCACAAGAGAAGAGTTAATTTTCAACATCAGAGCTATATGAACTGTGGTTTCTTCCTAAAAACATACACTCAGTTTTATTAAGCTGTACTTTAGGATGAGATATGGTTTGGCTTCAGTAAAAGGAAAATGCACAACTAACAGCAAGATGTGGTCACTATTAGTGTCCTATTTTGTATATTGCATTAAAAATAGACAAGAAACAATACATTATCATAATGCTGAAAATAAAAAAAATAATAAAAATACCAGACAGATCTTTGCAGATTTACATTACTATTTACATCCCTGTAAATATCAGGAGCATCAATGTTTGAATCCTTATAGATTCAGGTAAAAAACTGAATATTGAGTTAGTTTTCACTAACACTAAAAGTATTTTACCATGATGCTAGTCTATTATTTCATTAAAAAAAACCAACAGTATTGCTATGGGAAAAAACAATATGTCCCATCACTGTAACACCAAGTAAGTTCATTTTGAAGTTGTCACATTCAGTGAAGAAAATTAGTAAATACTGTGAGTCAAAAATAAGGCAACAAGACAGGAGCCTCGTAAAAGTGCTAGAGGATGGAAACAATGGCAAATAAAGTCTCCCACAGCTACAGACCAGGCCCTTAGTGGCTTATATTTTCAATAGCAGTAGTTTAAATTGACTTCTAAAACTGGATTTAGGCAGATCAAGCCCTTGGTAGAAACGAAACAACTAAACCCCGTTTTAACTATTAACTTCACCTTTGGGGATTTAGGAAGACCATGATAGTTTAAGCTTCATAACAGTTTAATGTTGTTATCCTGTGGTCAGGAAAATACTGTACCTATGGTAGACGTCTGAGAACTGCTGCCACTTTGCTGGAACCGCCCCTGCAGGCAGCTCTGCAGCCAGGCCTCCAGCAGGACCAGAAGCTGCTCTGCACCCGGTAGCCTGCGGGGCTGCCCGCAGCAAACACTGCCTTGCAGATTCCCGTCAGTGCTCCATTGTTTGGGAGGGTTGGTGTCTTTGTTTTGGATAGCATCATAGGTTCTACACTGATGAGGTCCATTCACTTGTTAAATTCATGCTTCAAGTTCACATAGTGAAAGAACAAAACCCCGGAGCCCAGTGAATATGGCAATTGTTGAAGTCTGCCTTTCTTCTCTAGGCTGGGGCTCTGGCACTTGCCCATATATCCCCCTGCTCAGAAAAACAGCAATCTTTTGTTCTTCATTTCCTGATAAACTGCATTTCTCCCTCAGTTTGCAGAACAATGCACTCCATGCTGTAACAGCAGGAATACTTGGTTTTCCAAGATCAAGCCTTCACCACTAGCCCAGTACTTAACAAGTGAACACGTACCAAGAAATAATTTATTTTTCTAAAATTAACCTTCCACAGGAGCAGCCCATGACTGCACAAAACTTGGCACAGTAAGAGGAAAATAATATTTCTGCAATGATTTAATTCACTTTGTAAGGAAACCCAGAGACCATGTAGCTCAGTGTCTATGAATACATCAGTACTGACTTCACTCGCGCTCCTCTCTCTGACTGAGGTGACACTGTGCTCTGCTTACTTACCTCTTGGCTGTACAGCAAAGGGCGACTCAGGTTTATTGCTTTGAGTGATTTGTTCTGATTCAGGGCTATTGCTATTGCTATTAGACACTGTGTACCCTAGAAATGAAAAAAACCACAAAAACTCCTTAAAGAAACCTGTCCAGCACATAGATCAAGCTACCAAGCTAGTACAACTTCTTAGAATTGTCAGAAGATAAAAAACATCCAGATGGGCTCAGATTGGAAATACTGTTATTTCTGCCTCGATGTGCTCTGGAGAGACACCAGTGCAGTAGGCAAGTGCTTACAGACACAATATATTCTCTGAGAATACCTGCCAAATCCTTATGGAATAATAGAGTCAAATTAGACTACAAAGTATGAATGACCAGGAAATTTGGCAACTCAGAAAAAGAACAATGCATCTCAAAAATACTGTCCATTTAATTGATCCTGTATTTTAGTGTCCCTGATTTACAAGTTGAAATCAGCTTGTGTGCTCCCTAAGGTCTTTGGTAAAAGCCTTAAGTAAGATTTACCCACTAGGTAAATTCATATTAAATGTGAATTAATGTGGTGCAGAGCACTGAGAGTCTAGACCACAGGCCAGTTCAGATTTCTGTATTCTCATTTGCTTACTAATTGATATTTACGTTATTTTCCAGTTAGGCTGAACTACACCCAAAGCTATTTCATTTTAAATCAGTTTGCTATCAACTCCCTACCAAGCATAAACATATTAAGCTTTCAAATAAATCCCACACTGGCTAGACTTCCCTTGTTTGTTTTCATAACACCCTTTTACAGTTTCTGAGGAGTATTTCCCCTTCTAATTTAGGAGCAAATTCTGTAATTCCAGGAAACAATATAAAATTTTCATTTGACCCCAGCTCCTTCCCTGCCTCCTTCTGCCCAACACACAGTTCTCTATATCCTGAAAGGATGAACATTCTTTACAAGAAGGCTGAGAGTGGCCCCTCTTCATTTCACTTCTAGTTCAGTTAGAGTTCTCTCCTGGAGGGCAAGATACAGGACCAAATTCTCCCAAAGAGGAAGAACCACCACTTCCACATTCCAGCCCCTCTGGCATGATCCCCCAAGGACACCCCATCAGTCGGGTGCTGGGACCTTGCACCAGGAGGAGGGTCACAGCTCCCACTGTTATCTCCTGCTGTACCCCACAGGTTTTTAAAAGCCCTCCACAGGCTTCACTGGCTAGAGTGGGAAGCATCCTGCTTAGTGCACTGACCCATTTCTACCCTCCTGACTTTCCCTCTACACTGTGTAAGAAGTCTCAGCACCCAGCTCTAGGAGGTGGCAAGTTATCTAAGCCCCATTTGGGTGCCTTTCTACCCAATTCAGCACTCTTGTGCTTGTCTTTGGGGATGGAGCTCTGGCAGGAGCAACAGAGCTACAGGATTGGGTGACTTCCAGGCATTACAGAACTGCACTTGTTAGAAGGAACAGAACCTCCAAGGAGTAACTAGTCCTTCCTCCAACATGAATTACACAGAACTTAGAGAGCATAACAAAAATGGATGTCAGAGGCAAACCTTGGAAAATGTGCAAGCCAACCACCTGAATTCCCAGGGACACAGTGGCTCTGATATATCATCAGTTACAGCTTCACAGGTGTTTTATGCAACATGCCTTTCCATACATTACATATAACTTGTGTTACCTCCAGCTATGACAAAAAGTAAAATAAATTATGACAGATGGCATTTCCCCCTAATTAAGCACTGCAGGACCTCTGTAATACCCTTGAAACACTTTTGTTGTTGCTGATAATTTTACTGTGTTACTCACCATATCACAGTCTCCAAGATCCAGCTTCTCTAGGGTTGAATTAATTTCTAGCATTGAAGCAAAAAACATCCCACCTTTGTTTCCTATTTTGTTTCCAGTCATTCTCAAGTACACAAGAGTTTCATTCCTCTAGACAAAATAATTTAAAAAAATATGCTTTTAAATGGCCTGAAAAACAACACCCTCCTTTTTCTTGTGAATCCTGCTGATTGCCACACAAAGACAAAATATCCCTCCAGAAGAATTCTGTCCAAGTGATAACACTGACTAAGCAGTTAGCTCAGGCTCCCCTCTGTGGAATCAAATGCATGAGAGTCTGAAAGCAAACCTTGATTGTTTGAAAACTTTTGTTTCTCCCTAGTTCATAAATGCCACACTCATTAAAACATCCCAGTCATATATTTCTACCTAAATTGGCAGCTGAAATGCAAATTATACAAAAAATTATTTAAATCTAGTAGGTGTATTTTAAACAAGAATAGAATTTGTTTTATTTTTCATAGTCCTTTAATTCACATGACCAGGCAAAGCACAGCAAAGCTGGTTGCCTTTGGTAGGACTACTTGGTGCAGAGTCAAATCTCTGTGTCAGTCTGAGCTGGACTGGAGACTCCTCTGGCAAGATAAAGCTCTGATCAGAGGTCTGACAGAGTCAACATCTATTCCCCTCACCCTCCACAGAATTTCAATAGATAGGAAGCATCTATCCACTGTCAAAACCCTAAATGCAATGCAGAGTAGTCTTGTTTTTTAACTCCTTGGTACCAGGTACCACCATAGTCACTCATTACCAGAGATTATGAGTAATTAAGTGACTACAAAGCAACCAGTTCTAAGAACAGCAGAACTAATGAAGCCTGGTTTCATATGGCTTTTATGTCTTCCACATGTCCTGGTAGCCCTTCCCTGCTGCAGCATCTCATTACAGCCTCTCCTTCCCTTTCCATCCTCAATGACACCCCCACCCTTTACCCCCAGGTCCCCCCCTGCCTGGCCTGGCAGCAGGAACCCACACAGCCAAGGGCCTACCAGGCTGGTTGGGTTCTGCCACCCACCTGCTCAGCACACTCTGCTGGGGGGGGCTGCACAAACAGCTTTGGGGATCACTTGCAAACTACTGTGCAACCTGAGCATTTCAGAGGCCTGTCAAACTGAGCTGAAATCAGTTCAGAGTTCAAAAACCATGAAGGAGGAAAAGCGAGCTCACCTGAGGGATTTCACAAACACAACAAGTCTTACACACAAGCCTCATTTCCTTGGGAAACCACATTAAAAATAACAAAGTTGGGTTTAGGTTGCTGCTGTAAGGCAAGGTTTTGAAAACATGTCTTGGGCATCATGAATCAAGAGAAACATTGACATCAAGTTACAGGCTAATGTAATACATTCTGATGGCATTACATACCCTATAGCACAGCATTTTCACACTGAAAAATCCCGCTGTGGTAGTTGTGATAATTAAGTGTTAATGGCAGCACAGTGGGACTTTCTCTTGTGGGAAATCTGATTTCTGAAGGCTGCCTTGGGAAAACAAGCAATCCCCCTGATACAGCAAAACTCTGACTGGACTGGAGACAGAGGGCCCTTTCAGCCAGCACTGATGTTGGCAGGACAGCGAGTGCTGCTCATCAACAGCAAAAATATCAACCCAGATGCCATTGTCTAAACCTCCCAGACAAATACTCACATGAAGTGCTGTGGCTATCAGCTCTGCTCCACTTGTGCCAATATCATTTAACATCAGGTTAAGGTGACGCAGAGTGGAGTTTTCCTTAGGAACAAGGAAAATAGAAATCAGTCAGACTTTTTTTCAGAGCACGCCTGCCTTTTTGAAAATGGAGATGCATCATACCAATCCTTAAAACTTCTGCCCTTCACTGCATTTCAGGCAGCCCTGATTTGGAGAAGTAGTTAAAGGATGCGAAAGCTCATCAGATGATGACAGAAAGGCTGAAAAACATGTTGTGTGTAAGTCCTCATGGGGTTTACAGAAACTACCAAGGAACCAAAGTGTTCAGCACGACCAAACAAGAGAGGTGATCAGGCTCAGATTCAAACCTTCAGGCACTGTATGAACTCACTGGCACTCCCTGAACTCCAGGAATACAGGCACCAAGTAGCAGCTCACCATTTTCTGTCTGTATTCTGTTGCTTACACTGACAAAAAGGCAGCATTAAAGTTTCCTATGTTTAGACCTATAAAAAAAAGCTAACAGAGATGATAAAGTATTTGAAACAAAGGCTCTGGGACACTTGACACTACCACCATCTCCTTTGTCAAATTGAGCTGCAAACCTAAAAGCTCCCCAGTTTACCCCACTGTTCTTTCTTCATGACACCCTAGCCAAAAGTTAAATGCTTTTCTACCAGAAATTAAAGATCTCCCCAGAGAATACAATCTGAGCTTCTAGTGGGACAGATTTGGATGCAAGAGTCAAAATTAAGGGCATTTTGCCAAATCACTGCATTCTTGTCTCCAGTTTTCCACAGAGAAGTATTATTATATACAAATAAACAATACACTGCTGAATGAAAAACATTATTTTGGCACCTGGAGGATTGTTGCTATGTGCTTTGCTCCAGCATCAGTCAATACATTACACCTAAGATCCAAACCTGAAAAAGAAGAGGAATGAAGAATGTGACAGATGCATATCTACTATTAACTGATCTCTAAGCAAAAAGAAATAAAGAGTAATTAAGGATAAAATCACGACTGCTTATGTTTTCTTATATTAGCACAGCAATGTAAAACATACATGAAAAAAGCTTACCTGTGACAAATGTAGTATGGCATAAGACAGAGGCAAGAACTTGAAGATCATCATCAGTAACTCTCTGCACAGGAACCAGTTTATTATTTCCATCTATTTTTAATGCGATCTCTTCTGTCCAGCTGCTGTAACATAAAACTGTGAGCACATGGGGAGAAGTAAAATGACACAGAAAAATTAATTCTGTCTCCAGATAAGAGATGTATCCATATCCACCCTCACTGATGTGTTCGCATGCTGTTAGCTGCTGCTGCTACCTGTGGGAACACCATGACAGACAATGTGATTCAAGCTGCACCTCAGCACTGTCCTTTTTGATAGTCTGTAGTCACTGCACAGCTGCAAGACCACACTGAGCACACATGAACAGAAAGCAGGAAGAAGCAAGATGAGGGAAAGGCAGATGGAAATAAAGACTATCCTGGAGGTTACCTCATAATCTTTCACTTGTTCACTTTATTTACTCTGTCCTGCACTCAGAATCAAAATCTAACACAAATCAGTTCACTACACTGTATTTTCTCCAGTTTTCTCTCCAAAGGACAATTAACTTTGACCCCAGGAGCATCCTTGAGAGGAAGCCCTGCCTAACCGCATAATGAAAGAGAATTTGGGTAGTTAATACCTTGGCAAGATTCAGAGACAGTTCAGGGAAGCATTACCAGCTGGAAGCTAACTGGATGCAGCTGAGGCTTTTTAAACAGGAGCAAGACAAAAGGAAGGGAGTTAGGATGACTGAACACTGGGTTTGGCTTATTTAAAGGACACAAAGGCACAATCCTGTACATTTTTCACTTTTTTTTTAAATTTCACTGCTTGTAAAGCTGCCCAGAAGGGATATATAGCTACACACTTCTGCCAAGATGATGTCAAGATGAGTCAAACCAGAACTTCGGCAGTAAATGCTAAACATGATTTATGTTTAAGCCTAAAACTGCATTAACTTTCTCATAGTTCAATTCCTTGTCCTGCTCTCTTGTTTAAGGCTTTCAGAAGCATCTGAAACACACTGTTTGTTATTTCCTTACATTTTATCATTTTTATCAGCGTCTTGAAGCACATGAGCAATGAAAGGGTTTTCAGGTTGGCCTAAGTTCTGGCAGGCCTGCACATAGTGCTGGTGAAGCTCTGGACGAACTGACATGACCTGCTGGAAAACAAAACAAAGTGTTAGTGCATGTTATGGCAGCCTAGCAACATCACCATGGACCTAAGCACTGCTGTGCTGGGCTCTGCATAACAATAAAAATGGGCTTGGCCTGAAAAGGGTTACAACTCTTGGTATGCAACACGAGAGCAACAGAGACAGACAGGAAAAGCTCGAAGAAAAAAACGTGGACATGCGGATGCGTTTCTGACCGGCCATTGTGTAGGATCTGAATTAACATTCACACAGGCAGGTCCTTTTTCCCCGGCAAGCAGTAGCCCCCCCAGACCTACCTGGGCCATCAATGCCTGCTCTCTCTCCTCGCCTCAACCCTCGGTGACCAGCGACCCAGCCGGGCTGCTCCAAGGTGAGTTATGTTTGGTAACAGAGCGGTTTCCATGGAAGGCAGCCCCAGCTCTCCACCAAGGGGAAGCAAGCAAAGGGGCCAGGCCCAGCCCAGGGCTGTGGCAGGAGGTCCCACCACAGTGGGGTGCTGGGTCTCCCCATGGTGGAGCCCAGCCTGTGGGGAGGGCAGTGTCTGCAGCTCACCCTGGATTGTTTACTTAGTGGTCTGCCCAGTGTCTCCGAGGAGCCTTTGCAAAAACTTGCGTGGTTACACAGATCAGCAGTTCCTTCGGTCTCTGCCAGTCCCATGCACGAAATAAATCCTCCTACTGGCTTCACTGTGGCCCTTGCACTCAGAGGGTGGGCTGGGGTCTCCCAGCCCAGTGTGCAGGGCTTGTGCCAGAGTGCTGAACTGAGAGCCAGGAGATAATACCTTCTTGCAACATCTACATTAGACTGGGAAGCCCAGAAATGTGATCTTTCCTTGGTGGTTGCTCAGTTCTTCCTTGTCCCAATGGCACCTGGAAACTGCCCATCTCTGGCAAAGTGATGTCTTCCCAGGGCTGTTATGGCACCAGAGAAAAGGGCACTGGGTAGGAGATGACTGACAGCTGCCTCTCAACCTCTTCTTTCTCTCCTACCTCTCCACAAATGCCAGCTGAAATTATTCTTCCACCCAGACATCAGCAGTCTCTCAGGTAGTAACCCCTTCCCACATCTCTGTTGCAATCAGCACCAGTACAGCCTTGAGGATTATAAAATGTCAGTTTCACTGGCATCTCTCTGGCTTAGAAGCCACTAAGAGTTACAGAAGAAGGTGCCACCTTTTTAAAATAGGAGTCTTCCAGTTTTACAATTGGCACAGATGAAGACACATTTCAGTGCTTGTAAATACAGGCCTCAAAGACTCACGGAGGTTGCTTTGTTTAGTTCCCCTGACTTCTTCCCAAGTCATCTTCCAAATTTGGCTGTTGGGACACTTCAGGATGCACTGGGATTCAAAGATATGGTCCTGCTGTAAGTACTGCAGGATTTTATCTCAATGAACACAAGCAGCTTTTTACAGGCATACAACTGAAACTAGAACCTGTCCCTAAATGCTAATTCATTCAGTATTTATTTAGTATACGAAGTCTTTGAGTACTGTTGATTTATTTTTTTTTCCCCTCTTCTGGAATTAAAAATCAGGAGCAGAGATGGCTGAGTCTCAGCAGAGCCAGGGGGACAGCACAGGAGGCACTCACTTCCTCAGAGCTATCTTGGAGGATGACCATGTTGAGACTGCCCAAGAAAGAGCTTCATCCTCTGGTATTTCTCTCACACATGTCACACACAAGGTGCATTTCATTGATTTAGCCAACAAGCAACTGCAAACCATCTCACCAGAGGTCTCGAGTCAAGAATATCTGGAAGAGCTGCACATGGAAAATAACCTGATTGTAAGCATCCCCAGACACATCATTAAGCTGAGGCACATAAAGGTCCTCTACTTGAATCAGAATTGCATACAGGACATACAGGAACTGGGAGAGCTGCAAAGTCTTCTGAGCTTAGATCTAAGTAACAATCCCCTCTCTTGTACTTCACTGCCAGTTATCAGCAACTTGCAGTCCCTTCGTAAGCTCAGGCTCCATAAAACAAACCTACATGAAATCCCAGTGCAGATATGTAAAAACCTGCATCATCTTGAACTGCTTGGCCTTTCTGACAATAATATCAAGTATCTGCCTAAAGAAACAGTGAACCTGAAAAATCTCAAGGAAATTTACCTCCAGAAAAATAGACTTGAAAGTTTTCCCAAGGAGCTCTGTCATATTACTAATTTAGAAATAATAGATCTGGAACAAAACCTAATCAGTTTCATCCCAGAAGAGATAGGCCTTTTGACAAACTTAGTTAAGCTGTTTTTAGCTTTTAATAAGCTATCCTCCATTCCTCATACGCTGCAACACTGCCAGAAGCTGGTTGTGCTGGATCTGTCTCATAATCTCCTGGGCAAGCTTCCCCCAGGTTTGGAGAACCTCACTGAAATGAGAGTAGTCAGCCTGTCTGGAAACCCCCTGAAGAAGTTCCCACGCCAGATCTGCTGCTGGACGTCCCTGACCCACGTTAACCTGAAGAACACTGGGCTGCGCAGAGTGCCCAGGCCCTTCACCAAGTTAACTGGTGTCAGGGTACTAGATCTGAGTGAAAACCATTTTGACGAGATTCCTCAAGGAATATGCAGTATGAAGAATCTGGAAGTGCTGGCCCTGGATGGCAACCAGATACAAGAGGTATTTGTTCCTTTGTTTTATTTTACTGATACCTCCCTTTTGCAAAATCTAAGTTCTTCATGACTACAGGGAGAAGGCATGTTCCACTTGTTGTGCACTACTCATTATCACTGACATCTGAGCATTCAGGCAGGGAGGAAAGCAAGAACAAAGAACTGACCTTTGTGTTCGAATCTTAAGGATGAGCACTGACTGGAAGGACTGCTTCAGTCTTTTTGCATCTTTTTTTCAGTGTGCACTGGAAAACAGAAGCTGCATTTGCATAGAATCAGTGTCACAAACTGAAACAGAGCAGAAAGCAATTTAAAAATGGGTGTAATATTGTTAATGCCTTTAACACCATTAACATTTGCTGTTCATTTGATAATGAACAATTATGTACTCTAAAGCTGTGCCATGATAAGTGTAACAGTATTCATGGATATACTTATTTTAGTGCTCAGAATACACCTTACTTTTCATATAATGCAACATTCTTTTCCAAAGAGATTTTAACTCATCCAATTTTCTTCTTGAAGGTTACATTTACAGAAGTAGTAATTTATGCAAAAGAATCACTTTCAGATTTCATTCCTTTAAATTGCTCTCCCTGCACTGTGCATACAAAGGAAATGAAGAAGCAGACTAATGTTTATGCTGAAAAAAATTAACACAATAATAAAAAAAAAACCTCTTTCCAACAGAGGAAACATGGATTTTTTTTTTTTGCCAAAAGTTTCCCTCCTGCTGAGAGGTATATTGTTATATTAATGAGCACAATATTCTGTGTTCATTCCTCAATAGTAATGCATCTCCACAGTATTTCCTTGGAGATTTTTCCCTACAAACAAAACCCCAAACAATGCTGTTTGGTTGATGTAACGTATCTTTTTAATGACCATGTCTAGATACCCGTGGAGGTGGAAGAACTGACAAATTTGAAGTGCATTAGCCTGTCTGAAAACCAATTCAGTGCCTTTCCAAAGGAAATCTTTCTTCTGAAGTCATTAGAGAGATTACACCTGGGACAAGAGAAAGGAATTAAATTCACAAGTCTGCCAGAGGACATCAGGAAATTGCAGGTAGGAGCAATAGAAAGGGGAAGATCTTGGTCTGCTGCAGCATGGCACTTCTGTGGACTTCAGCTGCTCCCAAATGCAGGACTGAAGGTTCTCCTCATCTCTTCAGGTACATGGTGCAGCATCACGCCAGGGCTCAGAACAGGAATGGTATCAGAACTCAGTATTTGAAACTCATGTGTTCAGTAGTCATCCCAGTGGTATCTCAGTTTATAAACCTTACCTCTGCCCTTACTGATATTCTCTGTCCATTGAATATGTATCAAGCTAAGGAAAAATCCTTGAATTATTAAATTACATTTTTAATTCTATTTTTCAGAATCTGAAAGAACTGTATGTGGACAATAATTGTCTGGAGTACCTGCCTGAAGCCATCGGCTCATTGACCTGCTTGAAAATACTTGACTGTCAAAACAATCTGCTTAAAAAGCTCCCAAACTCCGTATGCCGAATACAAGGTGAAAAATAGTCTTAGTGCTTGTGGCCTTAAGGACACAAGTACCTGTAAGCATTCTGAAAAAAGGAGGGAAAGAAGGGAAGGAAGGAATACAGTACATCAGTTGGGCCTCACCCTTAATTGCAGGGGAGCCAAACAGGATAAAAATTAGGAACAGGGAGGGTGATGGAAGTGCTGTACCCAAGCCATGCAGACAGGAGGTCCTCACCCATGACCTACCTCAACCTCAGAGTCCAGGGAAAAAGGTGCTTCCCAAAGCTCAGCTCAAGGCAGATCTCC
This sequence comes from Apus apus, assembly GCF_020740795.1. Taxonomy (NCBI): domain Eukaryota; kingdom Metazoa; phylum Chordata; class Aves; order Apodiformes; family Apodidae; genus Apus; species Apus apus. The sequence goes on along the minus strand of NC_067289.1, from coordinate 22,093,161 downwards.
TGATGCAAGAGGGTCAGCACCAGTGACTCCAAGGGCAGGGTGAGGAACTGGCTCTCTTGGTATGCTCCCCAGTCTTTCCATCTTCTCTAGCTTTGTGTTTTTGTGCCCATGAGCAGGACTTTTGAAAGGTGAATTTGGCCACCTGGCTACCAGGTGAATAGTCTTCACCTGGTGAAGTAAATGCTTTGCTAGGAGAGCCTGAGTCCCATCCTTCTCTATCTGGGAGCAGATAATTTGAATTTTAAATGCTTCGGTGACATGTTCAAGACACACATTCATTTTATGTGCAGATTGAGCTGTTTGTGCCTCATCCATGTGCTATCTACGGGGAGTATGCAGGAATGCTCCACATCCTTTGTTCTTTGTGCTGCAGCTGTTTGCTTTTGTGTGTTCAGGTTTGCAAAAACTGCTCCTTCAGAACAATCAGCTGTCCCAGCTGCCCAAGCATTTGGACCGTCTTCAACAGCTGGAGCAGCTCCATTTGGAAGGGAATTCTATGATAGAACCTCCATCTGAAGTGTGCTCTCAGGGACCATCTGTCATCTGGGAATACTTACAGGAAAAAAGGTTTAAAACTGCCAGGAAATTACAGGTAGGAATGTTAAGAAAGCCACCACAAATGTACATACAAGGCTATGGTTTTAGGAATAGATATTTTGCAGAACAACCTACAGGGCACTTGATACAACATCAAAAATGCCTGAAACCACTACTTGCATCAGCTGTGGCAGAGCAGTGCTTTTAACACTGATCATGTTAAGGAAGGATATGGGCAACTATCAGGAAATACAGCACTGGGCATTATTCAGAAACATTCCAGAAGGTTGTCACTGACCTGCCGGGTCCCAGTCAGCAGGCACAGAACAGCCCTTACAACTTGCAGTGGTGCTTTCCTCTAGTTCCTTGTCCAGTGGAAGGGGAAATAGCTAGTGTGTCTAAAATCAAGGGAGGCTCTAAGTCAAGGCAACACTTATAGATTAAACTAACTACAAGTAGCATTCTCCACCCTTTCGGAGTGTGTTTTGACTGCAGAGAGTTGAAGATCCATTGTGCAAAACCACTGAACAAAAAAAACATTTTTGTGTGGTTTGGTTTGGTTTTTTATTTTCCCAAAAGAACATCAGTCTGTGTTGCCAGTGGGAAATGGAATTAATTTGCTCAGAAAGAAAACAACAGGGTGAGAAGAAAGAAGAGGCAAATTCTTAGTCCTTGATTCCTCTGAACCTAAATTATTCCTCTCTTTCTGTAATGTCAGTAATTGATACATGAACTGATGTGTTTCTTCCAAACTGCTCTTCTGAACTAAAAAGTGACACTTTAAAAGTGTGTAGACATAGTCATTCACTACTCTTGTCAAAAGGTCTGGAGGAGTACAGTGTGAGGTGCCTCCCTGCTAAGAAATTAATCTTTAAAAAAATAACACCAAGTAAAAGAAAAGTCAGGTGACAGGCAGCCTATCTGAGCTGCAAACGATGTGGTCTAATACAGAAAAAAAGAGTTTGAAAACCATGATGTGCCTGGCTTTTTGCATTAGGAATACCCACTAGCAATACTGTTCCCACATCACTCTTTGCTTTTACCTTTTTCCTCCAGGTAACTGGATTGTTCTTTTCTCTTTTTCAGATCCAAGTTTTATGGCGTGGGTTGATTAAAAAGAATACGGAGCTTAAGAATCAAAAGAAAAATAATGAAAAGAAAGGAAAAGAAAAGGAAAAAAAGAAGCCTGCAAAAGGAAAAGGAGCCAAAAAGTGATATTGGGACTGTAAATTGCAGAGAGTTCTTTTCATTCACAAGCAAGACAAATGTGAGCAGAGCTAGGTGAGTAGGAGACAACAGTGTTAAAAGCATTTCAACTCAGAAACTCTTACAATAAAAACATAGGACTTTTTCGAGTTTGTTTTTCTGTTTCTGTCAACATTGACTCCAGCTAAATCCCACAGATTCTCATTCTGAATGTCTATTATCTCCAAGCATAAAGGCAGCTGAATAACTGGAAATTAAGCTATAATATGTAGGAATCTGGTGCAATGGAGTGTTCTTTGTTCTGAATCCTGAAGTATTTTGCATGCAATTCTTAGAAATCTGTTTTCCAGTCAATGAGGTACAGCCAAATCTAGAGTAAAACAATATTTGTGGCCTCACCTACTAGTAGTTATTTAATGAGTTTTCTATTCAGAAATTATCAATACCTTGTTTGAGAACATGGAGGAGGATTTCAGGCAGTCAGTACACATACACTTCTACCAGAACCTGCACAACCATCCTGTCTTCCAGAGGTGCAAAAAAGCTGTTTTGAAAATGTCTCTACACTTTTGTCAAACTGTTGACAGATGTTTTGGCAATCTGTAGTTATATCATTTTGAATGGCTGCAAGCTGTCAAATCCTTAGTGTTACAGCTCATCTCTGAGATAGCCTGGTGACAGTTTTCCACTTTACAAGTGGAACTGACATGGAAACCAGGAAGTCCTCAGGGAAGAACCAGGGAAGACCCTCAGATGAAATAATGGATGAAACGATCAAGTGTTACCAGCACAGCCCGGTCAGCTGCCGGCTAGAAGTTCAAGGGTCACCCGGTCTGAAAGATCATATTGATCTGCATCTGCATGGGAGAACTTACTGTTGAGAAAGTGCCATTGAATGATTCTGTTGTGCCTTTCCTCCAGGAGATTGCTGCAGTGTGCTCAGGGCTAATTGAGCAGTACTTTATCCCTCAAGCTGCCTCAGGATTTCTCTAAGACTCCTCACTCAGTGGGTAGATCTTTACTTCCTAAAATACCTTACCAGTGAATAATCCCACTGCAGTCTCTGAGCTCACGTGTGGGTTAACACGCTCCATGACTATGCCAGAATTTGACTCTGTGTAAGCAAATAAAATAAAATGCCAAATAAGAAATTACAAAATTTATATAAAAAAAGGGGGAGCCACTTACATGTCCCAAGTTGGTGCTATTTCTAACAAGTCTTGGGCACAGAGCCGGGTGCTAAAATCTTTGCTAAGGTACAGACATATCTCTGATTTAACCTGCCACAGCATTTTCTTTGCCCCTAAGACCTGCAAAGACACCAGCCAACTATTTCTTACCTTGGTTTTATGCTGATTCTGTGCATAGGACTTGTCTACACTATGAGATGGCATCAAGGGCCAGAGCAGAGGCAGAACAGCTCCTTCAGTATTCTCCTTACTGGACTAGTATATAATCCTGAATTGTTGGGCTGCTTTCCAAATCTCAGAGTTATGTAGATTTAAAGCATTCACAACAAGGCACAAGTTTTGGTGAAGAAGACACTAAGATTTGAAACAGAGGTTTCAAGTTTTTTCACATTAGAGGCATTTTCCTTATATACATAAGGCCACATTCCCACTGCCTGGCTAGCAGCATTAGCACAGGTCCCAGCCATTTCCCTCCTTTGGCAAACCTGCAGTGTCCATCTGAAATCATCCTTGCTCTTTTGACAGTAGTCAATGCTGTATTCACAACATGAAGATTAAGTGTATATAGTAGTGTAAGCATGGCCCAGAGATTCTGAAAGAGTATGTCATTAAATGAAATGGTCGATGCATGGAGAAGGTTAAATAACAGTTTTCTGTAATTGTGGAACTATTTAAAAATAAATAGTTCAGACAGGATTACTAAAAATCAGGCAGTCTTCAATGTCAGAGACACATAATACTTGGTTCATGTGCTGCTTCTGAAAGGCCTTCCAGAAACCTTCAACCCCCATCAACAGTCAAAACGAATGTTTCTTTTGTTGTCTTGATTAAAGCATTCCAGCCGTTTCCGCTGGGATTCTGAAAGGACCCATCTCTGCATCCCCAGGTCTGCCAAGGCAGGCAGCTTTGTCAGGGCTGCTAGCAAGTCACTGAACCACGTCCCACAGTCACGGCAGGACGATGGGCGAAGACTGACATCCAGCTCGGAGAGCTCTTTGAATCCTGCTAAGCCTTGACAGAAAACGACCCACCCCTCGTCAGAGGCGTTGTTGTTGTAACTCAAATCCAGCTTCTGTAACTGGGCTAGATGGCCATCCTGCCTCAGTAAGGCTGCAAGAAATGACAGACACAAACACAACTAATACATTCTGGCAATCGCTTTGAAAGCTTTTTAAGTAATACCATATTATTTAAAGCCTTTCAGCAGTCAAAGAGCAAGCTTCAACTCCTCAGCAACATAAAATCACTTGCTGTTTCTCAGAAAGATCATTTTATTACAGCTGAAGGAATGCACAGCATTTAAAACAAAGGCAATTCAAAAGGAACAGAAGTATTGGGTTAAAATTGTATGGCAACCAGAACACCTTTGAGTCAGTTGGAAGGAGGTTATATCAAGTGCCAATTAAAATAGGCAGACAGACTCTACAGGGAGATTTAGAAAGAGGAAAGCAAAACTAGATGAGGCTGCATGATCTCAACAGCCACCTCTCACTGCGGGAGGGTAATGGGCCTTATATGCCCTAAAGGGAGCTGGAATACTTAATGTATGATTGGCAAAGGAGAAACCCATCAAGGGTGATGTTTTTAAAGTCAAAAATATTCAGGCTTCATCTCACCAGCCTTCAGATTACAGGGTCTTAATAGCTGTCACACAGCTATTGCCAATCTCAGACACTCAAAACCCATGAGTCAGGCTCAGAGAATCATAGGGGTGATTATAAAATAAACAGGTTTTCTAAAGGCTCCTAGAATTTATTCCTTCATTGGGTTCCATTTTCCAGTATTTTTTAGCAGCTGCTAAGAGGTGGGCTAAATTATTTCTGTTTTAATTCTCCCATAATAGTTTGATTCCAGACACACACCTCATGGACTGAGAGCTGGTAGTGCCTGTATTACTGGCTGTCAACACGTACTTTCCCCATAAATTACTGAACACAAAACCAGCAACAGAGCAAAATAAAACTCCTCAGAGGCAGCTTTAAATATCTGACATAAAACACAGACACAAAGCCTACATTTTCTAAGTGCTGCCTTTTTGTATGAATAGATCAAACTGCTAAAAGATTCTTTGCATTTTTATGCTTCTCAGCCTTTACATTGTGCATGTGCAGGACACACAGTCTTCAGAAAAATTAAAGCCCTTTCTGGGAAAAATACAGCTGTATTTTCCATCTTTTCATTTGATTTATGCAAAAACATACTCAGCCCATGGAACAAGTCCCTTCTGAATTGTGGTCTAAATGCCCTGGCTCCTTGACTGCTAGTAAATACCATGTTATACATACTTAGAAGTGCCAAATCTTCAGCCACCAAGTTACAGCTGCTCAGTCTTAACACTTGAATCTTCGTTGCAAGCTTTAGTGCTCCCAAAAGCAGCTTTAGGTTCCCACCAACGCACTTATTCCAAGAAAGGTCTAATATCTCCAGTTCAGGAAGGTGAAGGGCAGCCTCAGCTGAAAAGATTAAGACCAGCAACTTCTGCTTACTAAGAGAAAACAACATGGCCTCAATAGACACCTCACTGCCAATTTACCTGTAAATAGGCTCCTAACAAGCTGCCTACTTGTGATTAAAATGAGTTATTTTATCCTAATAAAAGTCAGACAAAAAATATCTCCTGTGCTCTTTAAAGTAAAAAGATCTCGCCTGTAGAATCTTTAATAGCTCTCTGGAGACGGTTTCTTTTCTTTCTGTTTATGTTATTGCCCTGACCTTTTCCCACTGAAGTCCATTTAACATAACAGCTTGTTTTAAAACCATTTTATATCAATTTAAAGACAGCACATTTTATTTCCTTTTTTAGGTGAACTCACCATGCAAAGTGAAATGCTCTGTATCTTTTGACTACACTGATTTCCATGATGTCACTCTTATATAATTGTAATTATATAAATATAGTACTCTTCCTGTAGGGACCTCAGACCAGTTTAGTTTGCTACTGCTTCTGCTAAAGGCAGTCCATTTTTACTACAGGTTTCACTGTCACTAGTAAACAGTACAAAATACATTACAAATGCACAATGCACAGTAACTAACAGATCCCTCTGCACTCAGATTTCATGTGCCATATGGAATGCCTATCAAAGGGACAGTGTGGCTGCTAATCCACTGAGATTTGCAGTAAGTAGACAAAAGAAGCTGAATTTACCTGTCCTGGGTAAGATTGGACTTTTCTTCATGGCTATGCAGTAGCTTTTTCATTACTGCAGTCATTGCCTCTGCTCCTCCATTGCCCCGTATCATCACAGCATAATAAAAACCCATGTTCTGCTTTCTCATCCAAAATAAGGGAGGTACAAAACCTCACAATCAGACAAAGGACTAAAAGGACTTCATCCAGTCAGGTATAATGAGGAAGACATACAACAGTCTTCCCTTGCAACCAGGTCCCATGGAGCACTGTTTTCATCACAGGCTCCTTCACTGGGGACCTATGGTGTAATGTAACCATGACCTTTGGTGTTGAGGCAAAGAAGAATGAAGTGCTTTGTCCCACAGGGATACTCAGAAAATAGACACACTTTAAAAGAAAACATTCCTACCTAGGGATGAAAGGGATGCTTCACCTAAACCACAATTGCTGATGGCCACAGATTTCAACTTTGGTAAAAACCTGAGCCTGCCCAGAAGAGGTTCAGATGAGACTCCTATATTTTTATTCGAGGATAAATTCAGCTCTTGAAGACTGGAGAGTAAAGGTATCACCTGGGCTATGAAAACATGAAATATTTATTAGACAGTCACAGATCCAGAACAAACATGTAGCTGTATATTTGCCTGACATAATTTCTTTTCTTTATAAATCAATCAAAAAATCAAGGCCAAGTTTTGACACTCAAATTTATGGTGAGTAATGTTTCATTCCACAAATAGCCTTGTCATTTTCAGCAGGAATGTTTAAGAAATTATATATAACAGACTGTGGGGAAGGTTGTCAGAATAGGGCTTCTTGTTGAAATTCCCTGGGTGAAGTAGGGAATTTAACATTAAATGAGATGAGGGTCTTTTCCAAATGTCCTCACTGCCAACTGCAACTCCTTTATATTAGTGTGATTATTCTCTATTGGTCAAGAAATTAAAAACAAATAATGATTGCTATTACTAACAATTAATACTTCCCAATGCTTCATCAAGTTTTTCACATTATCTCCTTTATCTGGAAAATAAGTAGTGGGCAATACAGGATTTGTTGTTATTGTTATAAAAAGTAAAAACCAGTATCAAAAAGCTCTGATAATGCACAATAAACTGTCTCACTGATTGATCAGGTAATGTCTTTTGCTTCTTAACAGTTCAACCTGGATACTGTGTCTCTACAAAGCACACAGCAGCAGCAGCAAGGCAAGATCTCCTAACATTACTCTACTTGACTCAAAGTTCACCAAGGGAGTTTTAGGCTGTTACATTTACATGCCCATATGCATGTTGGATCCATGCCAGTTTATTCCAACGAGGGAACTGTCCCTGCATATTTCCAAAATTACTGATTATCAAAAAAAGCAGTGCTTGGTGGCAGTTCCTACATTCCCATAATGGGTTGGAATTATGGCAGATTCAGGTCCTTAGTTCCACATGGGATCAGACACTATGAGATTTCCTTTGATAGAGCAAAAAACCACTCCACATTGATGAAGAAAGCTAGCCTCCATACTGCCCTTCCAGAACTGCCTAAGGAACTCAGGTCTGCTAGACTAGGTCAGGCAGAACACCTTAAACCTTTGAAATATTCTCAGAAGTCAAAACCTACATTCTTCATGGATTTCCTCAACATGTACTTACACAAATTGGCCACGTCCTCTTCTGTTACACAGCACTGGTGGAGATCAAGGACTTCAAGATTTTTCAAGCTGGCCAAATGAGCTGTTGAGTCTTTAAAGCCACCACCAATCTCTTTGTTACACGATATGTCTAACTTTCTTAGCTGGGGCAGGTGCTGTAAAGCAGTGTCTGCAATGGAAAAGGGAGCATGGCTGGTCACTGATTGCTACGATAGCTCAGGTCATGGCTTCAGTGTTCATTTACTTCAGCATCAAACTTTGCAGAAGACACCACAGGCAAAGCTCTTAGACTAAGCTTCAGTGTATAATCACAGCAGACATACAGTAATGTATGAGCTTCCCCATCCATGCAACTCCATTCTTCTCTAAGACAGCAGGTGAAGGTGAGGCCAGCTCATCCCCTAGATCCATTCAATCCTCAGCTTTTTGCTGAAATTACTACTGGATGTGCTAATTAGCACCAGTTGTTTTGTCATATGGATAAGACCTCCACTAGGGAGAGACACAGATAATAAGCCCATTTCATATGACTTCACTGGACACTCATTAAGTGATAACAGTGAATTTGGATTCCCCTCTGAGAGTAGGATTAGCTTGTTAAAAGTTAGCTAGCCTGGCTGTGCCCTTGTCTATGTTCTGTCTGGGGAGAGAGGAAATGTGTCCAGGGAGCCATTAATCTACCCAAAGATGTGTTTCAGATAAATGGTGTGGAGGGTGATTCTCCCCACTGACTTTCACATGCTTGAGCTCAGGGAAGATAAATGTTAGTCCTGCTGAAAGCCTCTGTAGTCTTTTATCAATCCTCAAACAGCAAATAACGATTGCCCATTAATACTGCCAAACCATCAGCCAAATCCCACCTCATTGCCTTTCTTAAATGGTTTTCAGATGTACAATTTATTCAGAATGAAAGTCTTTCTGAACATAAAGTCTAACCTAAGCCCTGGAGGCTGTCATGCTTTAATCCACACATGTGCAAGTTTAACTCTTTCAAGCCTGGCACATTTTTCAGATCCTGAGCAATAACCTTCATGCTGCAGCCGATGTGTTTGTTGATGGAGAGGTCTAATACTTCCAGGTTTGGGATCACATTTAGAATTTCAGCTGGGAAAAACAAAAAGAAAATACAACCAGAATTGGTAATTGTCTGGAATAAAAACTGATGAACCCTAGAAAAGTATAGCACCATGACAAACAGGAAGAGGTAAGCTGGGTTTGCCTGTATGTGTGGTTTAGATTTAGTAAGTTCCTGTTCTACCTAAAAAAATACAGCAAAACAAAGATTGGATAGGAATCAAGAAAAGCAGTTAAAGATCTGTGTGAACATAAAGGTTAAAAACACAAGGACAGTAAGAAAAATACAGGGGAATAAAAAGCAGGAATACAAAGAGAAAGAAAGATTTCTAATGAGAATATATAGGACTGTATGTTGCATGTGGGCCATCTCCTGCCATGGAGATGAGAGCACAGGGGCTTCTCTTTAGGGAGAAAATATCTCTTAAAACACAGAGTCAGATCAAAAGACCACACAGGATTAAGCTACGGTGAGAGGGAAGAGGGGAGGAATGCCCAGTGGTTGCCAACTCAACCTAAACTCCCATCCCTCAGGCTTTCTTTCCCATCCCATGGCTACCTACAGATTCAGCTGCTTAATTCTAAGCAACCAGTGTTGGGAATTCTGCCACATGTGACTTGCTCAGGGCCCCAAATGATCCAGCAACCCTGGACCACTGAGGCAGCCAGACTGTGGTTTAGATCCAGCTATTCTTCTCAACCCTACTTCACATGATTAGAGAGAACAATTTTCTTCTTTGGCAGAAAGTGCATTAAATCCCAATACCATGTAGTAAATACTGCCATAATGCAGAGACCAACATAAACTTTCCATTAATATTGAGCTCAACACAGCCATAATCTAAGTCAAGCAAGTTACATTTTTGTGAAGCCAACCTCAGCCCAGCTATATGGATACACATACCAAGGGACTCTCCATCCTTTGCTGTCAGGTTACAGTCTGTAATTTTCAGAATTTTTAACTTGCATCCTTCCTGGAGTTTTTTTGTCAGGAGTGATAGTTTCCCACCAATGTTACTGTTCCATGACAAATCCAGCTCTTCAAGTTGAGGAACAATTTCAAATGCCTCTCCTGTCACAGAAATCTAAGATGATTCACTCTAGGTATCAATTTCAGTGCAAGACAAAAATACAGTTTGGGAATATATTAAAGAGGAAGGTTAGCCCCTTAATTCTCACATGATTATATTTTGAACAGCTTGCCAGGAAAATTGGTGTATGCCACGAACTTCTGCTACTAGAGCAATATTTTATAATATTTTATAAATTCCTTGCCTAAGGAGCAAAATACATCACGAGTCATTTGTGTCACAGCATGCACAGACTATCTGGCCGTCATTGTAGACCTGTGCCAGGACCCAGAAAGTCTAGTCTACAGGGAAATCAATACAAGTGACAAGTCTGAATTTACTATCCTGTAGAGAGCTCTGCTCTGTTTTATTTGGCAAACTTCCAATGTCCTCTGTACTGTGTCCACAGGATATTTTGGAGGAGATGAAAGAAGCCCTCTCACAGCTATTTCTGAAACGTAAAGGTTTCATTTCTGACGGGAGTTTCTGACTCACTTCATCAGGAATCCAGATGAGCTTCGGTTTAACCCAAACTAACTTTCCCATGATTTCAAGGCAAACAGCACAGATTTTTATTACATTCAGAAAAATTAGCTTTTTCCAGGTTTCACACCTGGCAATGTGAACTGTGTTAGTGCTTCTTTGTAATATACTAACATTCCACTGCAAAATCCAGCTTCCTCACTTCCTTTGCAGAGGAGGGAGGCAGAAGTATATTTGCATAAACTCCTTCCCAAGAAAGATAAATTAATCAGACTGTATGCAAATGCAATTTCAAATTTTTTTATCTAATGTCTCACCATCAACCTAATAATTAAGAATTGTATTTTTATAATAAAACCCTTTCATGTTTTCATGATCATTCACCAAATATTTATAATAGAAAATACTTATTTCTGTTGTTGCCAGTCAATATCCAGTTTTGAGAGAAAAGGGCATGTCTTAGTTTTTATTTTTGCATGTCTTTTAAATTATTGTCTCAGTCTTGAATATTGAGCAAGGTACTGCAGCAGAGAGGTGGTTTTGCCTCTGCAGCATAGCCTGTTCCTGTTTGATATGGGGACCAGCATTCCAGACTAATTTTCCACCCAGAAGATAAATAAAGGACTATAACTCCAGGAATGGTTTCCTACCACCTCTCACAGTCACAGCTCTGAGCAATCACATAGGACAGGTTGTTATTATGGTTATATTTGAGGCATTGATTTCTAAAAAGAATGCACTGAGACCACAAGTAGCCACATTTCCACAGATAGATATGAACATAGTCACACAGGCAGTATTGGCCTAAACACACAAGGTATTTTCAAAATCACAGGCAAAATCAGTGGAAACTGACTGCTGTTCCACATGTCAAGGGCATCACATTTTGACTGGACATTCAACTCCTATGACCAGTTTAATGTCTGTCTCAGCAAACGCCAAGTCATAAGGGGGAAGGAAACAGTGCAGAAGAACCAGGTGGAATAAATCAATTGGAAATATACTCAATACAAGTAAAGAGAAATAAAGAAGTATGTGAAAAGGGTTTAAAAAAGCATGACATAAATTTAAAAAAATCTGATAGTAAATGAAACACAGATTTTACCCTCATCAGAAACAAACCAATTATTTCACCAGCTTTTGTAAGAGATGTTCTCCTACCCAGCAGATAGCATGAGCTACTTTTGAGCTACCACCATATATGTCATGTAATTTCTGCACCTATACCACAGACCCAGCACAGAGTAAACCCCAGGCCCAGAGGTAAGTGACTCAGTGCCAGACCCCACCTTTAAAACCTTTACATCTCATGCTTTGCAGAAAGCAGAGTTACAGGCACTCTAAGGAAAGAAGTATGCAGAGGAATAAGCTTCTCCCAGACTTCAAAAAACAAGTTGGAAAGCTCCAGAGCAGCACTGCTAGTTTTAAGTCTCCTTCAAAAGACCATGAATTTTTTGGTGATGATCACTGCATCTGTCCTGCAGCATGAAGACCTAAGCTGACTCTATTGTGACTGACTCTGCTTCCGTTCTTCTGTCTACCATTTGATACAAAAAACTAGACAAAAAATACTCATCTAAATTGAAACCTTTCCCGCAAACAGGAGGGAATTCAATTCCCTTCGGAATGTGAAACCTTCATGCCCTGAGGAATGAACTAACTCCTGGTTTGAGCCAGGATGAAGCCAATTTTCCTCTTACTGATTACTTTTTCCTTCAGTAAGCTTTCTTTTAACTAGTAGCAGAGGATGGTTTCGATCCATCAACCTCTGGGTTATGGGCAAACCAGGACAACTCTGCAGAGCTACTCAAATGCATAAGACCACTCAAAAGCCCAAGTTCTTTCTACTGTTTCACAGCAGGAGTTTACATCACCCAGTGGGGAAACAGCAGGAGTAGGATGCAGGAAGAGATGTGTTGGATCACATCAGACTCAAGCTGTCTGGAGTAAATGTAAATGAAATCCTGTACCTAAGGAGGTGACATCCTCAGCTGTGAGCCTGCAGCTGTTAAGTCTAAGGACTTTTAACTGGTTCACATGATGAAGATGAACAGTGAGAGCTTTCAAAGTCCCACCAACACAGCTATTCCAGGACAGGCTGATCTCTTCCAGCTCTGGGAGAAATGGCAGTAAAGAAGCTGTGGAAGAAAAAATAAAAATATTCTTTTTGCTTGTTGTCTGCACACCCTGGATGTCAATACATCTCAATACAGTGATGCCTTCTACAACCAATACAGCAATACTACAACCATGACAATTTGTACCTCAGCTTTCTTATCTGTAGTTTGAGTGTAAGGACATTAATCTGCTTCACAGACCTGTATGATTTTTATATTTATGTATATATAACATAATTTATATTATTTATTAATTAACATTTCTCAGGGACTTGGACCACCAAATGAAATGCTATATATGAAATGACTGTATATATACATATATGGAAGGCCTGTATAAAAGAAAGGGAAGGGGAAAGAGAGGGGTGAATAATTGAATAAGCAAAGAAGAAATACAGTCATGTATGAAGTGACTAGTTGAATAAAGTGTGTATTTACCCAGCTCTGTTACATCTGCTGCACTTAATGCACAATTATTTAGATCCAGATTCTTGCTGCTGGCATCCTTTCCCAGTTTCTGCATGAACTGGTTAAATCTCTGCTCACCAGATGGTGACTCCACTTCAGAAATGAGATGTGAAAGTCCATCTGAATAACAAAGAAACAGGGCTCTGGTTACCTCTGCTACTAACACAATGTGTAAAACCTGTCTGTGCTTGTTGGGTAAAGACTTTAGAAAAATACCTAAATCTGTCTGTAAACGGGGCTCTGTATTTTATGAATGTGGACTTGAGTGATAATATCACTATAGATCAGATAACTACAAGGCTCCTGATGAAGAGTAAAGAATCTCCTGTTGCACATCCCCACACCACCTTATGCCAGTGGCTGGATGTTTGCATCACCAGCTCAACAACATGAAATTCGTGCAAAACTTTGAACTGCAGCTACTCGGGATGCACAAGTTGTAAACCCACCTCTGAGTGCCTGCCCTGGAGCCACAGTGCTGCAACAGCGTCTGTGCTTGAGCAATTAGCACCGAGTGGCCCTGCAATTGTGTGCTGAACCTGCTGCTTCCATCATGACAGCCTGTGTTCATCTTCATACACTGTGTAAGGCAGCTCCTGCTTTCCTTGGCTTGGCAGAGCAGCCCCCACTTACTTTCTTCTTCCATGCAGTTTGTACAGCAAGGAAAACTGCACTGACATTCACTGCTAATGTATTTAACAGATCAGTAATTTCATCTAATGCCTATAGCTGGAAAAAAAGCAGTAAAAAATGACACAGAACAGCAATCCCACTCCCAGTAGCTCTTCTCTCATTATTACCTCAAACCTACCCCAAACTCTAATGCCAAAGAATGGGGTTTTAAGCATCACTTTCCAGCTGCTTTTTAAAAATAGCCTCCGTTGTCTCTGGTGTAGATGTAAAAAAAATATTCTTGTGTGCACAAAACAACATACATGATGAATTTCCAGTCTCTTCCCCTCCCTGTCAAGTGGCAGGAACATCTTTCTTGCTGTCTTCAGATTGGTGTAGCAGCAAGATGAGCAGGGACTGACAACAAGCCAAGCTACTGCCCAAAGCTTGGCCTTGAGACCAGTTAAGCTCTGTAACTAATGACCTGGCTCCAGAGCTGACCTTTCACATTGGAGATCAAGAGAGTTCACCCAAAAGTTTTATTCCTCCTCAACAACATGGATCTCATTCATTGCTTGGCACCTATCAAATTAGAAGGCACATCCTTGATAATCTTCCAATCAGAAGCATTTCCTGGCTTTAAAGGATAAACCATAGGCAGGAAAATATATGATTTTGGCTAGCAGGAAAAGCAACTGATTTTCTACAAATATATACACATGCACATGTATTTCATTATTTTACCAGCATTACCTTCTACAGAGAGATCTTGCTTTTCAATCTGATCATCAGATCCAGAGTTGTTTAATTCTGTTTCTTCAATTTCATTTCTGTCCTTGCCTTCAGATTTCCCAAAGTCAAAGCTCCTGAAGAACTTTTTGATGTCTGAAGGCTGCTCTTTTCTTTTTCCAAGGGAGGACCTCTTCCCTTGGAACTGTTTTATAACAAAGTCAAATGGGGAACTTCTCGGGATGTCCTCTTCATGCTTATCCTGCGAGTTCTGAATCTCATCTTTCAGGGAATCAGCAGACATAGAAGGAGTTAGTATTAGTAATGTTTACTCTTGCTTACCTTCTTTTATAATGGCAGATGCATTGAGAATTTCCTAACATTCCCTCCGTGCTAATATCAGAAAAGCACTGTTTAGTAGAATTGAACAATGTCACATGCTCCCAAGCTCAGGGTGGAACATGCAAATGAAAACCCATGAACCTTAGAGCAAATCTGAAGTGATAGTGCAGAAAACCCCCAGATACCATAGGTATGAGCACTGGGAGGATGCCAGTGCTGGAAGAAAACAAGCCCTCTGATAGCTTGTTTGGAACAGTTCAGTACGATATTCACCTCAGTTTCAGTGAGTAATTCACAGGGAAATTAATGTAGGACTTTATAATTTATACACATTCTTTCCTTATTTCTGCTTATCCTACACAAGCTATAGCATCATCTGATGAGTCTGAAGCTGCTTTGCTTTTCTCTAAACATTAGTTTGATGCTCTCTCTTTAGTGTCAATTCTAGCATTTGCCCACACACACATGCTTGAACAGAGCAGCCACAAAAGCTAAGCAGGCATTCATTGACTTTTGGTTTGTGAGGATGTGGAAAAGATCTGTATCAAGTCCTACTGTGTCCTGTTGACTGCAGGGGGAATTACCTGTCTTCAGAACCCTTTCTTGTAATACACCAGAGCTCATTAATGGACATCTGTGCTCACACAGATTCTTCCTTCTCCACTACAGACCTGCACACAGAACCAACTCCACAGTTTTCTGTCATCCATAGAGTATGTGATAATAACCATCAGTTATACAGAATATCACTGGCATCAGATTTCCAGACTATTTAAATTCTTGCTCTCAAAAGCCTGTCACAGCTGTATTTCTTGTAAGTACAAAAATTACACAAAACAACGTACATAGCTGTACATGCACATTTACTGAACTCTGAAACAATGTTACTCTGGCTGTGCTTTCATGCTGTAGAGTGGTATTATTTTAAACAGACAAAGAAACATACCTGTCTTTTCCATTGGTACACTTGAGGATTTCTTTCACTTTTTACAGTATTTCAGGGCTGGCAGGAGAACTGAGCCATGCAAGCAAAACCCCACTTCCTTCCCTAACAGGACTTTCCATGTAGTTTTCTTTCAAGAGTTTCTGTCTTCATCAGTTTGATGACAGCAGCTCAGTGCAAGTGGTTAGTGGGCTTGTTCCTGATGCCTCTGTTCCTGTGCAGTCACCCAACGTCAGCTTGCTGTCCCTGGCCTCTTTTTTTCTTGGGGTGGGGGGGGGGCGTTGAGAAGTCTATTTAAATGCTCTGATCACGTCCTAGCTTAGATCACTCACAAGGCAGAAATCAGGAAGTGGCAGCACGTTCCTCGATACTGCACGTTAACCACTGCACGTCCTGAAACAGCTGTTGTTAGAAGCGGCTGAGTCACCTTATAGATCAAGTTACAACACTACCTGAAGAAAAGCTCTTTGTTTTCCCACCCCTTTTGTCCATAGTGCTCAGAAATACTGCTGGAGGCTGAGCAAAGCCGTGCTGTCAGCAGGATGTTGGGTAGTTCACTAAGAAAAAGGAATACGGAGTACTAGTGCACTCCTGCTCATTTCAGGGCAACAGGAGACACGAGAGGAGAGGTCCTACTGCATCATCCAGCACATCTGCTTGTAGGCAACAGCATGATACAACATTACGATGCAATCCTTTCATCCATCGTACACATACATCAAACTTCACCATATATAGCTTGTTTTGTCTGCTTGTCTACCCTAGAATCTGATTTCCATTATGGTGAATGTTATGATTTCTAGCTAAAACATACTCATGGCCATTTATGCTTAATGTCTACCTTTGATGATTATTTTAAATCTATGAGATCTTCACTTCCTAGCCTAAATCAACCAGTCTTCTTGTCTCCCCTCATGTGGCAGACTCTCCATTTCCCTTATCATTTCCTGCTAACCTTTGTCTGCACCTGTTGCAATAAAATTTATACTTCCTTAAATACAACTCACCTTCCATTGATATGTATACACTAAAGACATATGCAAACTGGAGTTCTTTTGGTGGGGAATTATAAACCTGGTCAACAAAAATAATGATTGCTCTGAAAGCAGCTGAGCAGACACCAGCCGTGAGGACAGGCTTGACTCTTGTGTGTCAAATGATCCAAACAGGGTGGAACGAAGCACCAGGTGCTGCTAGGAGCCAATGGGATAAGATTAAAAGAAAAACTTCAAGTGAACCTCTGGAAAGTTCTCCTGTTCTTAAGAAGTATCATGCTGGAAAACATTTAAAGTAAGAAAAAATGCACAAAAACACTGCAATTGAACCATCCTTCCCTGCAGGAATGGAAGGCACATTTCTATTCCCAAACAAAAACGATCTCCAAGTTCGTTTTGGGTTTTTTTGGCTGTCCTGTCCCAGTTTCTAAAACTAGCATCTCACTATAGATCTATATCCATTGGGAAAGATGAACTCCCTGTGTGCTAATTCACTTCAGGTGTTCAGGCATCTCAGCTATGGAGACAATTGAAAATCCCAAGCATTTCTGTTGGCAAGGAGCTCATTGAATTTGACAGCTCTTTTCCACTTTACTTGTTGTGCTTAACAACTGAGTGGCCCAGGGATGAAACAGAGACAAGGCAACCCATGATTGTGAACACGTGCCAGGCTCTGCTGGCCCAAGACACTCGGTACCTGCTGCAGTTCAATGAGAATGTAGAATGGGAAGACTTGGTAATTCCGCTCCCTGGAGCTGGGGAAATCCTTAAGCATGTTAAGCACTGATTACAGTGGTTAGGCTGGGCTAACTTGAACACCGACATCAGTGTGCTAAGTGATGCATTCATTGCCCTTTCAGAAATTCTTTGCCCACTTCAGGCTGTTGAATGACAGTAGAAATACCTCGTGGCAGCATGAGAGCATCCCTGTAATCCAGCGGGAATAGAAATGTAGTTTTGCTGTGACCCAGTTTCCTCTTCCTAGAAAGCAAATATTTATCTTTTTTTACAGCAGCTATGAGGGAAGAGGAGGCAGCAGGGTTATCCCAAAGTCAAGAAGGATAACTAGAGCAAGGTGGTTGCACTAGGCTGAAAACATGAGCATTATCTTGCAGTAGGCCCAGGCTGCGCTGCAAACACAGTGTATCACGATGGCCAGGCCCAGCCATGCCCCTGTTGGCTGCCAGACCAGGTCCTGCTGTGTCAGTTGCTGTCTCCTCCCTGGCATGTTTCTGAACATGTGTCCTGCTCCTCCCTCGCAGACCTGTGCGTCTGCTGCCTGCAACACGTCATGCACAGCACAGGGCAGGCTTAGCTTTTGCAGTCTGAAAATAATAAATGCCTTCCCCTTTCTATCCAGTTAAATGGTTTGTGACCATCTGCCGAGCGCTCGGTGTCACACTTGTTTATATCTGTTCTTCCCTCTTTGTAGACCTGGGGCAAGGTTAGGAACAGAACCAGTTTTGGAAAAAAACAGTTAAAGTTGCAACCCACGCAGCATCCACTGGTGAGAGATTAATGTGGATTTTTGTACTTTGCCTCATTGTGACTCCTTAATCCGGCATATATTCCAAAGAAATAATGCCATTAGAGGATTAGTGCCACAAGTTCATTTGAAAAAAAGGATTTGCAAACACTGAAATCCTATATTCTATGTACTTAATCACTGAGTATCATTTTGAGGATTTCCTCTCCCTTTAGCAGTGTCTCTTTCAATGAAAACCAAGCAAAGTAGCAACTCTGTTTTGGATGGCCCTTATTATCCACCAAAGAAAAACAAAACCCAAAACAGCAGGCTAAAATAATACATAATTTAAACACACTTGACTAAACACATCCTCACTGTCATACAATTGTGGCTATACCATGGAGGCACTTGGTCCAGTATTTATACATAATTTAATTTTTTTGGCTATTTTTCTACTAGGAATGTTTAATATTCTGAGTCCTGTAGCATGAAGCAACACAGTGACCCTTGCTGGCATCTACCTAAGTCAATTCCCTTCCCCAGCTTTGCTCACATCCAGTGTAGCCACTGTTCTTCCCTCTGTGGGAGAGGGAGATGAGATCACTGCCATGTTATTCTTTCTCCCGTTCCTTGGCACACATCTCTGCTGCTGTTTCCCCTTTCTGCATGACAGTCACTGCCTGCAGCTGACCCCATGGTCTTTTCTTGCTTGATCTGTTGTAGGCTGCCTAGGTGAAGTGGGCAATTGCATGGGCCAAGAAATTGCTGTGGGAGGAAAGATGCTTATTGCCCCATTGCTGACTTTTCCAGTGCCCAGTGACTTACTCTTGGGATGCACTGACTCAGAATGCATGTGCCAGGAGCTGCTGCCATAGGAGGGTAGGGGACAAGTGGCCTGCTCCAGTACCAGATTCACTGCCCTCATCTTTCCCAGCCATGTATATCAAACTGTGCCCTCCACAACTCTCTCCATCCTCTCCTGCTCTGTCCCTTCCCTTCACCGTGTGGCTTTGACTCATTCCTGACCCTTTATAACTGAGGCAGCAAAATTCAGCCTTGCCTACATAGCCATGAAGCCTTCAGCTGGCACTGGTGGCATGTTGCTAGTGCCATAAGATCTGTGTTATCCACTAATTTGATGCTGATTCTCTTTACACCCAGGCAATTCACAGAGGAGCAGGGATTGGCTTTAGGGCCAGACAAAAGCCTTCAGAAAACACTGCACACATGATGGGCTGGAAGGACCATTCACTGAAAATGGACGAGCAGATGCAGCTGCACTTGCTAGAGGGAAGTGCTCTGCAGAACCTAGGTTAGAAAACCTCACTTGGGCTTCCAGGTACAGCTCAACAGTGTGCTACCATCTGGATAAATACTTCTTATATTCTTACACTTTCAGAAATATTGTGAAACACTGACAATTCCCTGGAGCAAACTAATTCCAGACTTCCCTGCACAGATCAATGTGCCTGCCTGAAGATTCTATTTGGCCCAAAGTATCTGAGTCTTCTCATCATTTCCCACAAAATAAATATTCAGCCTTCTGATTTCAATAATCCATCAGCCTAGAGTAGTTCCTGCTGTTCAAAATACATTTCACTGGGTTATGGAAAGTAAATCCAACCCCCTCATTCAGTATCTATGTACAACCATAGCCTGGTCACAGGAGGGTTTGAGGAGACACTTGAGAACATACAAAACCAGCTAAAATCTTGGGTTCAGAAATGCATTCAGCTCTGAGTAAGCTTAAACAGTCCCCTGAACTCTGAGATTTTCATGGGTAGAACAGCTGAGGCATATTTTGACATTTCACTGTACTTTTACACTTTAAAACATAACAAAAAAGTAAAGTTATGCAACTCTGGTGTTAGCCTGCAAAGGTGGGCTCTGCCTGACCTGAAGGGGCTTGCACACTTGGCAGGACAATCTTGTAAGTGCAGGTTCTGGGTGAACTGGTGGTGAGCAGAGGTGTGTGACAGCCCCTATTGCCACTAATTAAATACAAGAATTTCAACCTTGCATATACCAGCACCAGCTGATAATAATAACCCATAGATTTGTAGAACATACTCTTTTTTTCAAAGCCAGAACTTCCCTCACCTACTATACAATAAAAGCAACGATAAGTAGATTTTTCCGACTACTATCTCATATGCATTTTGATTTCCATAAAAAGCGTGACTGAAAGATCTATGGCAGCAAATGTATATTTATATTCACAATGCAGGTATTTTTAACACTGATATTAAGTTACTATTTTTAAAATGGAACTACACAAATACAAACTTCATGTTTCATTTGCTATTACAATATACTAGTCTGATGGAGAAGATTTTCAGGCTGGACAATTCTGTTTCATTGAACTTCTGCCAGGATTAATCCCTTTTCAGTTAATCATTTACATGCATGGGTAATCTGCAGAGTTCATGCAAGGCCTGCAAACTGTATTAATTACTAGAAAACTAATTGGAAATCAACAGAGTCAAAGGATCAGTGCTACTTCCATACGGTACCATCTGGTACAATGGGTCTGGATAGTTCAGCAAAACTCCCCACTGCACTCTGTGGAACCCATCCCACCAGAACCCCCTGTTCCTCACCTGTGCTGCCTGTTGTGGGCACTCTGCTCTTCTGGGTTAAACCTTCTGGGGGAAACATGGAAAGAAGGGAGCTTTAGCTAAATAATTTTGTCTGTCCGAACACAGATTTCATTTTGGAAAAAGAGAGGGTGATCTGTGCTGAAGAAGCCATTTGCCAAGTTCTGTATTGGTCCAGCTCATTTCATTACATAGAAATTAGTCACCATTGAGGTGTATCTTGCTTCAGTGAACTTCATAAGGAGAAGAAATTATCACTCTCTCAGATTCCTCACTTATGATAGTGTTTAGAAACATTGGATCAAATCCTGCTTAGTTGCTAGTTTAGCAGGTTCTCTACTTAAAAAGATCCATCCCAGCTTGCATTTTGGTAAACAACATAATTCTCAAACTGGTAATAAAATAGTCTAATATAATTTTTTTGCCTTCCACTTCTAAGAACCACAAATCCCAGCAGCTGGGCCATGTCTGTCATTGATTTTGTCAAAACAGAACAAAGAACGTTCTGACCAAAATCAGTGCTGACAAAATGTCTGGTGACAATGTTAAGATTAGATCCACCTCAGTGCATGGAGCTGATTTCACACTGCAAACTTTTACTGACCCTTCAGGAATTGTGAAAAATGTATCTATTTCTTTTGAAATTAATTGAAAAAAAAGAGCCTCCTTGTTATTACTTCAGCTTTAGAACAGTACAGAAACTACTAAAACCTGTTGTTTTTTTGGCAGCATTCTCCACTGCTTGTGGTCTGTGGTGAAGTGATGCTCTCTTGGGACATCCTATACTGGATGGGTAAACTCCAGTTTGGAGATTTCCCACTGCTTGCAGTAGAGGTAAGCCCAGGCAGTAAGTCTGGGTCAGAGTGTAGAGGAGGTGGTGTGACTCCAGCTCCAGCTTTTGCATTAGTATGTATCTGGTGTCAGGAGCTGCCAGGCTACAGCTATCCCCTTTGCAGAGAGAAATCTGTGTTTCCCCACTCTGAGATTCCTCCCTGCAAAGGGGATAAAATAGGACTGCACTGTCTTAAACCATCTTAGCTAACAGTGATAATAACAGACATACTAAGGCACAGATCAGCTTGATATATTCTACATTACTTTGTTCTGTTCATAACTCATCTCCTGTATTCCTCTCTCTCCCTCCTTTGCTGCTTTCCCATTTTTCCTATTGCTGAAGATGACCAAGAGGAACAGGACTGCTGAGAGACATGCAGACTGCTGCATGACTTAGAAACACAACCCTGCCTGATTCCTGTGAAATCCAGACAAGAACAACTAGATTCCAGAGAGGGACCATTAAAGAGTCTTTATGAGTGATGGTTGTCACACTACACCCCAGCATACAGCAATCCTGCTTCTCTGCCAGAAACACAAGGCTAGATGCCAGGGGTCTTGCAAAGCAGAGCTCTGTCTCTCTCCAAACTTCCCTCATTAGGTAAAACAGGAAAAAATAAATATATATCCTTATTATACTGCTGGTTTTGTTTCTACCTCAGGAAGTAATTTTTCCTAGTACTAAACTTTTTGTGCTTTTCCCAAAACCTGATTCACATGGACTAAAACATCTGATGAAAAATGGATGCTGATGCAAGACTTTGCTTTTAATTAATTTGGGCAACCCCCTCTCTTACAAAGCATTTGCTTCAGCCTCACCCAGACAATCTTGGAAAATCCCAGCCAAGTAACTTTTGTCAAGGCTGTATCTACTCATTACATTTCAAGTCACAGGCAGTTTCAGACTGAGTGGACTGAACACAAGCTGAAACTTATCTTTAAGCTAAGAATGCTTCTTTGATTCTTTGTCTGCCTGCCCATGCAAAGACTTGGACAACCACATGAAAATTAGTCTCAGCTTATATTAGTTGGTCTCTAATTTGTATTTTTAAAGGAAGTTTGAAAATTATTTTTAAAACCTAATATTGGAATTTTTTAGAACACTGATTCCGGGTGTAGTTTTCTTCTTTATACAGAAGGTCCAGGCAGCAACAAAATAGCCATAATAGCATTTACACAAATATAATTAGAGAGTCACTGTCACTTTTAAAAAAATTAAAAAATAATCCCCCATTAGATACTAGATGTCTATTTTGTGTTACACTATTAAAAATAGATATTTTTTTTTAAGGACATGCTGAACTATAGCAGAACTACATCTCCTTGCTAAGGATAACACTTCCCTCAGAGTGATTTTCAACAGCAATGAGTCCATTTTCTTCAGGTTTAGGCACCGTGCTGTCACTTCAAAGAGGACGAGGGGCATTTTTTTGTTGTTGCATAGAGCACTTGGTGAACTTTAAGCAGGTGAACTAGGGATTAACAAACATGAACCCTGATGTCCCATCAGCTGACAGGGTTGTTAAAATAAACTAACCACTCCCTGACATTTTAAAATCTGCCATTTACCAGGCCTTCATTCTGAGAGTTAACTCACTGGCAGTGAGAATTAAAGAGTTGAGCAGTATAACCATCTGATCCCTGTGTTAGCCTCACAATATGCTTAACAGGATTTCCATCTTCCAGTTCCTCCCAATCCAATCGGATACACAGTTCTGGGGTAACACAGTTCTGTGGTCACTGCCTGCCAATGGTCAGGAGTGCACCCTTTCTAAAAATCAGGACAAGTAGGTAACATGATGCACGAGAGCTTGGCAATTATTAACCTTCTCTCATATTTCTTGTTGGAACAGGAAGATTTTAAGTGAATGCATCAAGCATCTTAAAAGCTAACAACAGCTTAGCAGGTTAAATGTGAAATAGGTTTATCAGATCAGTATAGTGCTCTTCTTGTAATTATGTTTTTACAGCCTGTTTAGGGGATGGTATTGGAGAAGGGCTTGTGATGTCAGAGTGGGTAGGGCTTAGAAGCAGGGATGAAGGCTAATCAAGATACGTTCAATTTGTATTTAAAGCAAAGTCAGCGTTAGTTAAGGCAGTTTTTGACAAGTTAATCTTGAGATGTTTTAAAAGCTGCCAATCACCTTACTGAGGCAGCCTGGAAGGAAGACTTATAGTGAAGGCACACACTCTTGGATGTTCATGGTGTCTTCATTTTACCCAAAACTAAGGTCTTCACAATAGATGTAAGTATACATGAAATAAAAAGTGCTAGCTTTTAGTGTATATGGCAATGCAACATTTGCTAAGCAGTACCAAGAGGTGTAAGATTTTTCAGATTTTGATAGGAAAGACTAATCTCCCAATAGGAAGAGTACAGATCAAAGCAGACTCCTTCATGGTGTTGTTCTTTAACAGCAGCACTGGATTGCAGAGGGTGAAGGTAGGAATAGGCAGGGGTGATACAGAAAAAGGAAAGTATGTGATTAACTCTGTTCTGATTTCTCAGGAACCTGCTATATGTATTCTTATGAGTAACTAATCCTGCATATTCAGGTGCAAACGCTGTATACTTTGTGACATAAACTTGATAATTTTGGAAACATTTAAAGATCTATTTCACAAATGGAGGATTTAACTTTGGGAAGTCTTGTCATTGCATATTCAGTACTTTTCTAGAAAACTCTGGATGCAGATTGAGTTGCTTAATGTGCAGGCACAAATGTTTCACCGTCTTGTCTAACCATAGCAAAACATTCTGAAAAGCTAACAGGTGGCTGATAAATATAGCTTAATCTTTGTG
Source organism: Apus apus (assembly GCF_020740795.1). NCBI lineage: Eukaryota > Metazoa > Chordata > Aves > Apodiformes > Apodidae > Apus > Apus apus. Next base: position 22,068,915 of record NC_067289.1, on the reverse strand, counting down.
CTAATTTATCTTTTTAAAGTACAATAGGAAAACCTCAATATATTATGGCTACTTCCTGGAGTAGCGGATTTTCTAAATCAGTGTGCAATCAGAATTAATCAAGGCTATCATCACACAGATATACTTGGCTGTTTTAGTCTGAGGCATTAGATTTATCTAATTGAAATTTTACTTGTGTGTGTGTGGCCCTTGTAACAAACCCCAGTGCCAGCAGCTCCGTGGAACACCAGTGTTTGCAGTGTGATGCATTTTGTAAAATTAATACATTATTCCTTACCTCTTGTTACTATCTGAATTTGTGGGTGGAAATAACTGTAGACTGAGGTTTGGGGACTATTATATTGTGCTTGGAGCTAACCTTACAAGCTCCTCACTTAAAGGAACTTCCATATCTTCCCACTGCTCCAGAGATATGGAAAGAGTGAGAGAAAGACGCAAACCTGATTCAAGTAATTTTACCACGGTCTGATCCTGCAGGCTGTCTGTTCTCTCTGTTCAAGACACTGATTTCTGAGTCTGTTTACAGGATCAGGTGTGAAAATTCACATGTGAGTCTCACAAGGGGGAAACGTTTGTATTAAAACTTTGGACTTCATATATGAGTTTGGAAAATAGCAGTGGTTTTATCATCTGATATCTGTGACATATATATTATAACATTCTTGCAAATAGTTTTAAAATCAGTGTGTGCTGTCTTTTGCTTTGTAACAGAGAACTAACCTGAAATGATTAATTATAAACATCCACCCCATCTTGTTCTATCCTAGTGGTCTAAGACACATCAGATGCAGTCTTCTGTTTTATCACAGGATTTTGGGAAGTCTGAGGGAAACTGCTGCAGCATTTAATATCCTAACTGAAGAGGGAAGGTAGGGAAGATTCAGTACAGATTTTCTAGGTTCAAACTCTTAGTTAGCCAGTGAGGTAAAAGAGTTGTTAGATAAAAATAGTTTTAAATAGTCTTCCTAAAACCCATTCCTCTTTCTACTACATGGTTTCTCTTGACATTGGAAGTGTTATCATTACAGTATTTCCTGTTAAAGTGAGACATAATTCCCACTAAAATTCAACTGCATTTTGTTTGGGAATACCAGCTTTGCTCTCCGATTATCAGAAAGCTTTCCACCCTGAAACTTCCATTTCTAGTACTTAAAAGAAGAACAAACTTTTTTATGCTTTAAAAGTAAGAATGGCTAAAAAGTAGAAAAACCACCCATTTAGTTTCCCTTTAACTGGTCCTCAAGATGTAATGTTTAGGCTTCTAAAAGAATCAAAGACAAGAGGATAATGTTTCAAATGTCATTCCTAATTATGAAATAAATCCACAAGGAAAACAAATTACGTCATGCTTTTATCTCTGTGTATATAACTGATGTAATAGAGAGACCCATCCTTTGTAAACAGCTTTTCCATGTGCCAGTTTGTCAGGTTACAGGGTGGGTAGACAATGTTACACATGTGTAGACAATGTTACACATGTGTGTGTGCATGCACTTGCTCTGCAACAACCAGTCTTTTCGTTAGTCCTTGCTTAGTTACCCTGCTCAGTTTTTTAAAAGGCATAGTTAAAGCACTCAGTGTAATCCCAGCTGGAGCCTTTGGGTGCTGCCACAAATACAAATGAATAATATCAGCATGATGGTCCTGAAGAAACCAGTCCTGTGGTTACAGCACTGAGCTGAGGGGGAGAAGTGCTAAGCACAACTCCCACCTCAGCTGCTTCTGCCCTGTATCCATATCCTTCCAAGGCCCTATCAAATGGCAGGACTGCTTCCTCCTCCTCCACCATCTGCCTGTCTCACCCAGCAGGCTTTGAGGGCTCTTGCTGTGTTTGTGCCCAGCACAATGTGCCTCCATTTTTGGTTTTAGCCAATGCATTAAGCCTTAGTAGTACACAGGAATAACAGTTTCCCTTTGCTCTCAGCCCCTCCAGTGGGGCCACACTGAATGAACTGCTAGGAACTGAACTTAGCTTCCGAGGGACTGAGTTTGCCACTTCTAGGTCTTAATTTCTTCCTGAGACCAGCATGTTCGAAAGAAATAGGAGTGACCTGCTGCTTGCCATTTTACCAATTAGCTGGCTCTGAAACAGTGGAACATCCACGTCTTCATCTGTGTAAAGGCATGCAATGCAAACTCTTACTGGCTGACACACTCAGTACAAATATAGTTATTTTCCTTTCTTTAGGGAATGTATCGTTCTCAATCCAGTTTTAGGATTACACTCTAATCTCAGTCTATGAGCAGTCTGTGCCCACGTATCTAGGATTAGAATTTAGCCCTACAGCCTCTCCAGTGGTACCTTACCCCAATTAAGAAGACATATTTCATGCTCCTGTATGACATAATGTTGGTATAATTGTTTTCTTACTTTCCAAATGTAATTTATTTTGCTGACTGTGGATTCTTGTGTAAATACAATCTCTAGCTTTATGACTAGGTTTTGGGCAAGAAACCTCCATGCTACAGTTAATACATTAAGAGTCTTAATAGTATTGAAATATTTATCTATTTTTTTAAAGCAGCATCTGATTTCCCAAGTAATCAGGAGTGCTTTTTCTAAAAAAGGAGTCAATGGGAATGAAATTGATACTATGCATGACATTCATCATACATGCCACTCACAGCATGTACACTTGCTTATATTATGTGTTTAACTGATTTCTCTGACACAGATTTATCTGAGTGTTTTTAAAAATACTCAGTTTCTTCCAAACACTTCATGGATCTACTGCAAACGTATGCAAACATTGCTTTTAAAAAATGCTAATTCCCTGTGTTTGATGTACATAAAAGCTGTACATATTAGTTAACAAAATCTGAATATATTTAGCTAAGAAAAAGAATCTTCCATCAAGTCTATATTATAGATAAGGCAATAGTGCATTTTGCCCATGCTATTAATAATATAGATACACAGCCTGATACAGACATTTTGAAACTGCATACAGCATTATTAGATTTGTAAATGCTTCTGGTTCATGAAGTCCGTGTCTTGCCACTTCTCATCTAATAAATTGAGACAGAATTAGTACTGGGTGAGTGGTTCTGCCTGCTGCCAAGAAGGGTTTGCTAAGGGTAAGACTCTAAAGGTAGAGATTAACTTGTCTTCATCCCTGTAATGTGCTGTACAGCCAGGATTTGTGCAATAGGATCAGAGAAGAGCCATATATGACTGTAAACTGGACAGCTGGTGTGTATGAATTTATATGAACCCTGATGCAAGATCTGCAGCTACTCTCCAATCCCAGCTAATATATGTATCAGAAGTATACTTTCCCTCTTCCCTCAAATATCTTTTTTTCCTGATATTGGTTTCTAATATGCTAGTTGTTATGAAAACAGTATGAATCCTAAATTGGACCTGCAAGCCAGAAGCCCAGCTAACTAACCAAAACAGGTGTTTTTCCAAATGGAATAACATAGGTAAGTCAAGTCCAGTATCTCTTCCTGACACAGGGTTACATACAAGTCTTTGTTTTAGGTTATTAAGCTAACTACTTATTCTACCTCATTAATTCAATACTTTCCTGAACAGGAAATTCAGGGAAATAAACAAGTAATTTAATACAGGTAACATATACATACAAAATGTGTCCTTTAAGGAAAATTTACACCATATTGATATTCTAATGCTCAGTTATGGAAAATAGATTAAAATTCCAGTGGAAATAACATCTGAAAGCATATCCCAAAAATACAGGGTTAGTTTTATATATCTGAGAAAAAATCCAAGCTAAGTTAGATAGGATTGACTGGCACTCCAATGAATAAAACCAGAATGACTTCATGAAGCAACTGCAGTGACAATTTCATTAAGGAACCAAACCCTGCCTTTGGCTCGTGATGATTCAAAAACTGGGTCAGTGGAAGCAGTAAGCTACAGCTTTAGTGGAAGAAGAAACCAATGAATTTTCAAGTCATATTATTCTATGACTTTTTCAATACTTAATCTTCTCCATGTCAAACCAGCAGACCACCTAGTCTACCTTTCCAAGGAGAACTTGCTTATGTGATGAACGTTGCCTGAAGTGATGCTCTGTGAATCTTGGCCATCTAATACATAATAAGCTATCAATAAATATGGATCAACTCCACTATGGATGCTGCTGTATAAGATACCCTACATTGAGCGAAAATGCCAGCATTTAAAAGAAAAGCTCATTTTAAAAAATAAATAATTTAAGAAAGTTTCTAAATGGCTTCTGCTTCAGCCCTGAAAGGAGGCTATGTGAGAAACTACCTGTGGACAGACAGTGTAATGTACTTCACACCCAACACAAAACTCGGGCTTGTATTGGGAACTGCTCAGACTACACAGAGAACACCTACTGGTGCTACTGGTGTCTAACCACAGTTACTGCTACACGGTAGCTGACAGGTATCTGTCAGAACAGGCAGGGTATATGGGATCCCAGGTGGATTTGGGTCAGAATAGATGGGTCTTTTCCCACTAGGTTTTCCATGATTCTACACTTTAAAGTTGGATAAAATAATTTTAGTCACAGGTGCGGGGGATGGTGGGAGGGGTATTACTAAAACAGTAGAGGTAGAAGGTCTAGGTAGGCCTGATAAAGGAAAGTATCTTTTACTTGTATGCCTTTCCAACACAGGGACAGCTTCCCCAGAATATAGTGCATTTACAACACTGACTAAAAGAGGGGATTGAGGCATTCTAGCAGCTCCTAAAATCCAAAAGTGACACAGCTTGTCAGTTATCTGACAGATAAAACTGTTAGTGTAAATATTAAGCTTTTAATATTTGCATTTGCTAGAAAAAAAAGGCTAAAACCTCCTGGTTTTTCACTGTGTCTACCTGGACCTCTGCTGGTTGCTCTGCACCTTCATATTCTCTAGTCAGGTGCACCAAGAAAAGGCCAAAGGCCAGGCTGTAAGGTTAGCATGAAGTTTAAAATTGTAGCTTTGTTTCCCAGATTATTTAATACACAGCCACTCATCCATGAAAGGAAACCATCTAACTGGTTCACTGGACCAACAGGGTATGGCAAACACCATCCTCCCAGTTGCCATCTATTTTTTGAGCTGCTGTAAAGTTTAGTTCAGCACTAAATCGCTTTAGTACTGAGCTTTGAAATGCTTTAGCAGCTCAGAAGCACTTTGGCAGCTCAAATGCTCTTCATGAAGCACCCAGCATCCTAACCCGCTTTAAGTCTAAAGTATCCTAAAAAAAAAAAAGGCAAATGGAAACATGTCCAGTGGCACATGTTCAGATACATGTGTCAAGAACAAAGGACATGGTGCTGTTCTTGGATTTGACAGGCTTGTCTGCTTCCAGGAAGACCTGAATCTTGGCCAACAGAGATTCTAGCACTTAAAAATGTGAAGAACTTTACATTTTGAGGGACCACACCAGTGGTGTGGTCCAAGTACAGACTATAATCTCACTCTAAATGGCTGAAATAACTGACTTTTCTACCCTTTGGAAAACTCATTCTGTGGCTGATACCAAGTATCTTCACCATACTAAGGAAATGGTAAATTCCCGAAGGATGTGAATTAGATTGATAGCTTTCCCTTAAAATTGCTTGCAACTCTTCAATAGGTCAAAGGCAATAAAAGGAGTTACAATGATTCCTCTAATTTATAAATGGCTTGGATAACAAAATAGAGGTTTTGGCTTCCATCAGATTTTGGATAATGAACAGCTTTTAAAGTTTGGTCCTGCTTCGGAGAAGGACTGGCTGTGAAAAAGGGAATTTTGGTTGTTCCTGCTTACTGTTCCTTAGGAATTTCTGTATCCTAGGCAGCTGGTGTAAAGGTAAACAAACCACTTGGCAACTGGATCTGTCTTGTAGCACTACTAACACCTCAAGCTGTGTTTGATCTCACAGGTATCTGTACAACACAGCTGCCCTTGCAGTGGTCATGTAAGCACAACTGGTCCCACAGTTGGATTTTATCATGCCAAAGCTGTCAATCCCAGACACTGACTTTGTAAGACTAGAAGCAGGGCAACTTAGTATAAAAATGAAAAGAAGTTTCAGCCTGCAAATTAAGCAGGTTTGGCATAAATGTGAAAACACATGAGAAAGATCTAACCAAAAGGTAGAGGAGGCTGGCATTTTAATGGCATAGGATCATCACAACATGCTAAAGGCAAACTGCCAAGTAAGCCATAAAAAGTCAAACCATCCAAAGCTCTGGGATGTTTGTCCTTCAGAGATCACATCTTTGTGGAGTGATTATTAAAATGGATTTAGGAGTTGTCTACACCCAGCTGAAATGTAAGGTAGCTGCTCTCAGGGAATTTGTCAGTGATGGTTTCCCTGCCATAGGATTCAGCTCCCAAAGTAGACCCTGAGGAGAGAAGCCTGCTGCCCTTAGGGGAAAAGCCAGCCTCTGTTTCTCAGTAATCCCTGTTTGCTGGCTTTCATGGAAAGGTTCAAAAAGCCATGATTCACTTGAGCTCTCTTTGGTTTGGTAGATTCTCTGTGCCTCTCTCCCTGCATTTTAAGGTGTCCCTCACTGTTATCTATATCAAATGCCACATGAACTCATGAATCTGGAAGTTTCTGTCTACAGGATGAGAACACTTAAGCTTTCCATCTTTCAGAAAAGAGAAGAAATCTGTTTCATCAGAGCTAATGGGGAAGAAAATTCAACTCCTTAACTTCAATTTACTTTAAAAAAATATTCTAAAAGTCAATCATTTGCTATGCAAATCTAGTTTGAAATAAATGTAAAGATGCCCCTCCTGCCTTTAAAGCTAGCCTGCTCCTACTGCCTCAACTTAAAGCACCCCACAGAGGGTAGCTTTTTAATATCCAGGTTGTGGGTTACAGGACTTACTTCCCTGATGACCTATGCGCACAAATGATCTTCCCCCAAAATCCTGAGCAGGCCATACTGTGGTTATTCATTCCCCTGGTATCAGGGTCATTTATAATCTGGTCACTTTCCTCTTAGGACAGGCTTGGAAATGCTCACGCAATCCACCTCAGTAACAGTACAGCTACTCAGCTATGCTTTTGTAGTGTATTTGTGTTTAGTTTAAATTTCTGCTCTTCCATCTCTCTTTATTTACCTGTACATATATGGACAATTAATCTGAGTCTCACTGTTTTTATCACTGTTTTCATCACTACAAAGCATGTTCTTTTACCTTTTTTACTTAATTTGGTATTCTTAAGGGGCTAACAAAAATTGGAACAGCTTATTTCTACCATTTCTTTCCATCTGTTTCACTTAGTTTATGGTTACAAGGCTCCAAACTATTACAATTCCCAAATTAAACCGAAGATACTTGCCCTCCTGAGGAAGAGCAATGTCACCATGATACACCAGGGGCCTCAGGCAAAAGACTTTGGCTTAATTACACCCTTTTGAGCAGCTGATATCTCCCAATATCCAGACTTTTTTTGCATAGAAAGACCCAAGGACATTGAACAACTCAGTACAAATAAGGGCAACATTTGATTTGTTCTGAAAACTGGAAGTTTCTATCTGGTAACCAACACAGTCTACAAGCACTGGAGGGTGCAGCTGTGATGGGCAGAAGGAATACCCACTTCTCTGAGAAATACCTTGTATAACCTGCTCTGTTTCTTATCTTACTGTCTTATTCTCTTGGGCCTGCTGATTCAGCTCTTTACAAAAGAAACGTTGTGGCTGTCTCCTTGCAGCATGACTCCACGAGATCACATGAGAAAAATGTCTATCCTGGGGGAACAAGGAACACTAGAAGAAAAGCACTTATACCGATTAGCAAGCGGCATGGCAGCAGGAGGTAAGCAGGAAGAAACCCAACTGTGCTTTTGTTTATAGCATTGCTAATATCTGTACAAAGCACCAGAAACTGCCAGCAACAGGTTTAACGTCTTTAAAAGGTATTTCAAATTCGTCTTAGGAGTAACTGGAGAAACAATTATCTTAAGGTAATTAAAAGTTAACATGGGGGATTCTTAGCTTTAAGAATTTGATCAAGAGAGGCTAATAAGCATCTGGAAGAAGAGTCAAGGTCACACAGAAGCTCAGCAACAAAAACCATAGCTGGACATGACGAGGTTCTGGCCCATCACTCTTCTCTCTAGAGCTGCTGTCTCACAAAAAGGTGGGTTCCAGCTAATAATAGGATTTTTCTAAAAATACTAAAATGCTGACACCTGAGGAAAAAACTACTGTTACTGCTGAAGTTATACTGCAGACAGAATCACTTTCTAATTGACTAACAGAACTGTGCGTGTTTTGTGTCAGAGCTGCGGCAGCGACAGGAGATGCTAATGAGGAATCAGATGATGGCAGTAAACCCTCAGCTGGTGGCTGCAGGCCAGCAGAGAATGCAGGCAATTCCTTCCCAGTTTGAACCTCGACTGGTAGACAGGTATTCTGCACCATTTCTTCCTTACAGCACTGCAGTTAAAGACTAACTGTGCACGTGCTATACTTGAGTAAAGATCTTAGATTATTCTCAACTAAACAATGTCCTTTACACATCTGAATGTATTTTTTTTTTTCCTCTCAGAGATCTATTACCTTCAGCTGAAATGATGGCATCTGCTGACCCAAGACAAATCCACATAGCATCCCACCTTGGACCCACAGTCCCACAGCATGCAAACATGCCAAACATATTGTCCAACCGTGTTTACCCAGGCCCAGGTAATGAAGCATTGTCTGCATCCTGGAAAGTGGTAGCATGTAAATGAGAAAGCAAACTGCACCTACTAGTTTTTCATAGGTTTACTGACAGTGTCAATAAGCAGTTTATTTTCTCTGGAAAAACAGGCTGGCTGAAGATTTCATGTTTCTGCTACATATTCCCACCAAAGCAATTAAGACAAATAGGATTTAACTTGAAGTCTTATAAGCTTCCATGTGAAGTATATAGTTCAAGTCTTAAAAAGCTGTTTTAAGTGTCTCTGATTTGCTTTGATGTTTGTGCATTTGCTTGAGGAAACAAGTGAATTTCAAGGAGAATTTTTTTTCCTCTCCCGTTAAGGATACAGCTTTCTGCAACCAGAGACCATGGAAGCTGTGGCCAGAAGACAGGAACTGGTTCAAAAGCAAAATATTGCCAGGTAATTGATAGTAAGCTTTGCTCCGCGGCACATGCCAAGATTAGGGCAGCAAAGGCAGCTGGAAATTATTAAATCACAGATTTATTGTGGGTTTTAATTTCTAGTGTTTGAGATACTTTTTCAAGTCACCCAGAAAAGCAAAGGGCCTTTGATTATCTCTTACGGTCTAAAGCTACTGAACTTTCTGCTTGCCCCTAGTCTACTTTTAGCCTTAAAATGATATAAGAAAAAGAAACAAACCCCTGAGCTTGGTTAAAGAAACAAACAAGCTACAACCTGGACCCAAATGCCCTGAAGTTACAAAAAGTCAGAAACAAATTTAAACTTTACAGCTGTGTGCTCTCATACACAACATTTTCAGCTTCTCAAGCTGGGTCCTTGGGATGCTTAGCTACGTCTCCACCCTACCAGGGTGAACAGCTTTCCTAGTTTAACCAAATAGTCTAAATGTCAGGGGGATTACAGAGAGTTCAGTTATTTGTACCAGTTTCAGTGTAATCAGTAGGTGGTTAAGTAACCACCAGTGCCCTCCCTCACAGCCACACCATTTTCACAGAGGAACTCTAACCTCAACCACTCCCACACTGGGCTTTGGCACAGTACTGAAGGGCAGTACCCCCTATGCAGTAAAACAAAGAGCAAAGAACAGATCAGCTCCAAGTAAGCATCTCAAGGGAATTATGACAGAAGTGTTTTGAGCTCTTCAGTCATAAGATTCTCCAATCACAAGATTTGTCTCAACAATGCATTTCATATAGCTCTTACCATGTAGAAAAACTCTTAGAAAAACAAGTAAAACAGCTAGGAGCAAGCAGGCCCATCACATATCCCCTCAGCCACATCCTCAGTCCTACTTGTTCAGGTTCTTTCTTCAGCCCACAAAACCCAGAAAAACCCCAACATAAAAAAGCTCAGCCTAAAACCATGAGGTAGCTTCCTACTCCAATCTTTTCCCATCCTGGCAATTTCCACCAGCTTCACACTGCTTTCTTTAGGACCTTGAGAGCTGCACTGGTTCTTTTCACCCTTTATAGAGACCAGATGTTGGCAAAAAAATCTCCTGCACTCTCTGTAGCTGTGCTGCTGAGCACCTGGGCCCAGACCCTTGTTTTCCAAGGAACTCTGCCTCCCACCAAAGTTCAGTGATTCCCTGCCTGCTGGTCCTCAGAGAAGCAGACTATCTTATCTGGAGAAGCAGTCAGGAACGTAGCTCTTCACTTCTCAAGGGCTGTGTGCAAGGAATGACAATTGGGCAAGATGTTCAAGGACATGGTACACAGACAAAACACGTCCACTGGATCTCTGAAAGCAGAAAATTAATTCTTCAGAGATGGTTGCAAAGATGAAAAGAGGGCAGAGAAAAAGCCCTGAATGTTACAGTGATCAACTAATTCCTCCACACAACAATCACCTCAACAGACAAACCTTTTGCCCAAACTGTTTTCCTGGCAATGTTACATTAATGAGAAGCCTCCTAAAAGTCAGACTCTCTCTGACCTGTTCTCATTGCAGTGTTAAGAAAGCTATCCTGATGTACTTTAAAGACTTGGCTGCCCTCACAAACCCTTTTCCAAAGAAGAATGTGGAAGTCCCACTTAAAAGCTCCTCAAAGTAAGGAAGGCAGGCTGAACCATTTCTGGTTTGTGTCCAGTAGACTGGCTCACTTCTCCCACCTCACAGCTCCAGCTGAAGCACTAGGAGCTATAGCTTTCTGTCTGATCACTAGCTCGGCTCCAGAGAAAGCTGCTGCTAGCAAAGATTGGTACAATGGAGACACATACTACTCCTTGTATTCTCCATATCTCACTGGTGAGCCCTCCTACCTACTGTGCCAGGTCATAAAGCTGGCACAGCTCCTGGAACATTGTCTTTACCAGGAGGGAGATCAGTTGAACACTTCCCACCAGGATCTCACCCTTGCACACACCCTCAGAGCCATGCTCAGGTGCCAGGCACTATGGAGAGTTACTTCAGAGACTCACACCAGTTTACTCCAAATGTATGCACAGGTTCCATAGATAATAGCATTCTAGTTTTCTATCACTTACAGTATCACTGCATTTTCCAGTTTTCAGTATCAGTTTCTGACTGGTAATGTAAATCACTTATTTGCTTCAGTCTTTGACCCTTATGACCCTGGAGACAATTTTCCAAATCCCAAGTGAGTACAATCACTGTAATAATGCCTGGATTGCCAATATCCAAGTAACACCTTTTTGTCTGAAATATTATCCAGAGACATCACATGCAAGATACAGTTTCTTTTCTTGCAGTTTGTGACCTCTCACATACATCAATATAGGGGAAAGTAAAGAAAATCAATGCTCCCGCCTATTCAGTTATCTGAGTTTTAATCTGCTACTGAAGGAACTGAGCTGCCCTAACTGCTTGTGCTCTGTGTCTCTCTTAGAATGGAAATGGAGATGAGTGCTATTTTTCAGCAAAAAGAAATGGAGAAAGCTCATCGGAAAGGGCTGCTGGGCCTCGAAGCACCTTTCCTTTACCATGGAATGCCAGCTAGTCCCATTGCTTTCCGTGGCAGGCACAGACTCCCTGAAGGCCACCTTCCTGGTGACCTGTATGTTCATCGTACCACCCTCGATGAAATTCATGGCAACACTATGCTCATGGCAACCAGCCCGTACCCTCCAGTCAGCACTTTGCAAAGGGAGAAGGGACGTCGACCAGGGAGAAGAGCTGGAAATCACAAAACTGCAGAGTGCAGTGCCAATGGCACAAAGAACCAAGCTGATGACAAAGCTGCAGATCCTGCTTCAGCTGTGGCAGATGATGAGAAAGAAGAGAAGAAAGAATCAGAGGTGGAGACACCAAACAAACATGAACAAAGCAAAAACCAGACAGAGCCATCTGCAGTTGTCAAAAACTGTAAAGAGTTTGAACAAGGCTTGAGAAAAAACTGCACTACTCATGAAATTTCTGCTGAAACCAACAGCTGCAGCAACACGAATGACAAGGAATCTAATAGCTCCTGTGCTTTTGATGACAAGTACATGTACCCTTCTGCAATCCCATTCTCAGCTTTACCATATGGATTTCCAGTACCCAGCAACCCATTACTACCTTCAGGTTTGTCAAGTCTCCAGATTACAATTAGAGTGGCATGTTGATTTTTTTTTTTTTTTTTTTTCTCTCTTATTTCTTCCCTCTGTTTTAAGCAAATGTTTGGTATGAAAGAGTCATGGCAACTAAATGTAGAATTCATATCCTGCAAATAGTAATAACTTGGTAAAAGTCAGCAAAAGTAAAGAGTGATTTTCCCTACCTGCAAACTGTGCTGCTGGCTGGCATACTGGAGGCTTCAGCATCTTAGGTAGCAGTGCTTTACTTTGCAGGACAAAGCCAAAAGTCAAAAAGCAGCCTCTTGTTTCAATGCTCTGTGCCATGCACTGTACCACTGCAGGATATCATCCTGTGTTTATATCCATCCCTGAAGACAACATACTTGTCACCCCTAAGCTGTCAAATTAGCAGCACTTGAAGGTTCTCTGCAATTCTGTTCAATGTGTTATGGTCTCTCCTTCTGTCGGTTGGGGGAAATGTGGAAGCACACAATATACTGATCATAAGCCCTGTGTGTGTCAAACAGGACAAGGAATCATCTTAGAAGCTGCACTCGCCTAAGAACAAACTTATCCCTGAGACTTGACCTCCCCAAGAACACAGCACAAGACACTGTGCAGGAATCATTGTTTCTAAAGCTTTGCAGCTTTTTTAAATGCACCAGTGCCAGCAGATGAGCCCTGCACAACTTCCCATTACCTGAAATGAGAACAGGCTGGGGAGTTTGTCCAGGATCATCTGCCAAAGACATTCTGTATCACTGCAAAACACATAATTATAGAATCATAGATTCATTTAGGGTGGAAAAGACCTTCAAGATCACTGAGACCAACCATAAACCTAACACTGCCAAGTCCACCGCTAAACCAATTTTTAATTTTTACATTAAGTATTCAGTTCCTGCCTGTAAAAAGAACTTAAATTAAGATAAACAAAATTGCTGAATGAAACTGTGAGCTAGCCTCTCTCTCTTCTGCCCATAACTTTTCTCTATGTCCTTCTAGGTGCTAGGGGCTAGCAAAGGCCTGGTTCTGTTCTACTGAAATACTTGTCAAGTTAAAATAACAGTACAGTCTAAAGAATGAAAAACAATGAATAATGTACTCATTACAGAAAATAACCACAGTATGATTTGTATGTCTAGAGACTGCTGTGTACAGTGCTAGCAGCAAACAAAAGAAGGGACCAAAAGAAAACCCTCCAGTATCAGCTAATACCAAGTCTCCAGTGATTTTGGCACCTAGGACTCCTGCATCTGTCTGTGCCCACACGCTGCTGTTACGGTATTAGGTTCTGGAGAAGCGTAAAAAATCTGATGTTAACAACCTTTTCCTATCACTTGCCAGCAAAGTTCTACAACCATAACATTTGTGTTTCTACCTCCAAGGAGCACATGGCCTGATCCTGAATGGAGAAGACATTTCTTCTATTGAAGATATCCGCAAGTGGACAGTTGATGATGTATACAGCTTCATCATCAGCCTCCCAGGCTGCTCAGATTACGCTCAGGTGATTATAAACATTCACCACATTTTCAGGTCTTTAAGACCATCTAGATTTGAAAGGTCATGGAACCAAGGTAAATGTTAGAGGTTAACTGATTGTCACCAAGCCACAAAGGTAGTTGTAGTTTTTGTTGTGCTTCAACATATGAAATACATGAAACTTGCTTCTGAAAAGGAAAGCCAGTCCATGCTCTGGGAGGTTATGTGCACTTCTGCTGCAATCTGGGGTCATTGCTCATGACACACACCAAGAGGATCAGCAGCAAAACCATAGTGTAAGAAAAAGTTTTTTTCACTCCACATGCCCTGCACAATTTTTATGCAGACTAAAGCAATTTTGCATTCTTGAATGTTGATATTACCTAGACACTGCCCCTGAGCTCTTTCAGGCATCATTCCATTTGAAAAATGAAACATCATTAGTAAAGCAAGCAAAGAGTTTGAAACTTTGTATATTCCTGGTGAAACCTTAATCAACACTGTTCTTTCATTGGTAGCAGGCTGTTTACTTCCTAAAAAACCCCAGGAACTAAGTAACATTGAAGCATTACAAAGTACCCACTTGTCAAGAACAAGGAGATACCAACCAAATGTGGTGAGATCCACACACCCAAACACGAGACTTCAGGCTGCAGTTAGGAGATAAATGCAAAGATCAAACAGTAGAATTATTGTTTCCTCCCTTTATTGTCTATGCCTCAGGATTAAGAAAGAAAAATAACCAGTGAAGTCTGTTTTAGCATACCATGATGTGTTTTATCATTTCATAAGATATTTAAAGACCATGCTATTGATGGAGAAACCCTCCCACTGCTAACAGAGGAACATCTCCTGGATACAATGGGATTAAAGCTTGGACCAGCACTAAAAATCCGCTCCCAGGTAGGATCATAAAATGCATGCCAAAATGGCAAGTCACAGAGGTATTAAAGAGTCAGAAGTTAACAGGATGAAATATTTCCAAACAAACCCACATTTTTCCTCACTGATAAGGTAACTTAGGAGAAAAAAAAAGTACTCCAGCATTGTTTGCCTTTGTTTCTCTGCATGTTATGACAGCACACAGGGAGAAACTAAGGGAAGGTCAGGACTGACAGTCTGAGAGACCAAGTGGAGTCAGGATCCAACTCTGGAAAGTAGACTGGGGGTGGAAATGGAAAAGATGTGTTTGATGACATAACTCAGCTTCACTCCTCTATTCCTTTCCCAGCTTGTAAGAACTGCTCTGCTACATACTTGATTTTCCTCCAGCCTGGCTTTCAAAGCATACCAAGAAAAGGTTTCTGCAGCCTTTCTGGGAATGTATTCTTACATGTTTCATGGACAGGCTGTCCTTATGTTTAAAGTTTTCTGTTCTGAATTTCACCAAGTAATATCAACTTTCTGCTGTTGTTTCTGCTGCTGCCTGGTTCTTTTTCTTTGCTCACTTTCACCCTCATTAAAACACCTTTCCTGCTCCTGACTGGCAGTTTGCTTCCCCTCTGTCCCATGTGTGCTACAGCACCTTAAGAGTGAGAGGAGCCTCCTGTCAGAGCCAGCACACTGGGCTGTTCCCCAGGCTGAGTATTCCCAAGCTCCTTCCACAAGAACCTAGTCCTAGAAAAACATGAGAGAGGGAAAATGGAAGAGATTTTTCCATTTTTGCTAACCACTGATAACCTGTTGAGACAGCTGGGATCTCCTGGTTATCCCTGGCATTGCTACACCACAATCAGTCTTGATGTTTAATGACTTAACCTTATCTCAAGAAGCAATTGTTGCAATTGTGCTTTTCTCTTTAAGGTCTCCCGACGTCTGGGCAACGTGTTCTACATGATGAATCTTCCTCTGTCCATGCCCCTGCCACCTGCTCCAGGCAAACCCTCAGACCAGCCCTCAGACATGGCCTCCCCCCTGCACTGCAACAGCAGTGGTGATGCTCTGGATAGTCCCTGCTCTCAGGACCCAGAAACTTCAAAAGCAGTGGAACAGATCGTCTCAGATAGCAGGGAAAATCCCTGTGACACAGCTGGGTCTCAGGCAGACTTCCAGATGATCAGTTTTCAGAAAAGCTGAGTGAAGTCCAGGACGTAACATGTTTCCAATAACACAGGAACCTCCAGCTACAAAGGGTTTGAGAGGACAGCTACAGCCTGAACCCTCTGTGGGCCTGGGGCCAAATGGAACAAGCTGCAAATGCAGCATGAGGAAGAGGGGTATCTGAGAGGCATTTTAAAAATGCAACTACATGTTAGTGCAATTACCTGCAAGTGCAATTCATGGAAAAGAATATCAGTACAGTTAACATGCAATTTTTCGGTGAAGTCCAGTGTCCCCCTGAGATCTGCTAGTCTCAGAGTGTGCTGTCTGTCTCACAGTGTGCTTCTGCTGGGAAACTACAAGATACAGCTTCCACACATAGCTGACTTCTGCATCTGTGGAACATTTGTACAGAAAATTTATATGGAATTCATTGGAAGGAATGAATGGAGAGTATGGATTTACCTGCAGAATATAGAAAAATATACCCTAGACTCAGCAATTTGTGTTAATTCCGGTGCTGTTCTAGAACTAAGCCTTTCTAAGTGCCTGGGAAGGGCATACAGGGTATAGATGAGATACATGGATTAAACACTGGACATGCAAATACTGTGTGTAACAGGTATTTAATTATTTCAAGGCATTTTTATCACCAAGATTTGAATTTGCTTTACATGACTGCACAGCTGAGATGAGTTTAGGAGCAAGAATCAGTAGATTCCACCACAAAGACCAGTCCTTGGGACAGTAATTAATGTTCCTGCAGGCAGCAGACTCAAAGCAGCCTGTTCCTGCCAACCTCTGCTGTAGAACCCTTCCCCTCAGCTCATGGAAAGCCCTTCACTCAGCAGCATGCTCAGTGCTCTTCATTCTGGAAGAGGCCATTAATTTTAGCCTGAGAGCTCCCTTTTCTCTGCAAAAACACTGTTTCCCCTCACTTCTGCTACTGATGATTCATTACCTCACAGCAAACAAGAACCACAAAATAGAGGTTTTAGCTAGGGATAAATCCCCAGCATTTTTTTATGATTTCTGTGTGAATTACCTTTGTTCCCTCTTTTAGGGGTCTTCCACGTGGGCTCTGGAAGTCTGTACACTTCCATTCCTTCCAAGAACATTTCTTTTTTCCAAAGGACTCAAATATCTTTAATAAAACTAAGTTCTGTAAATTGAGGGTTGATAGATGTTGGCTCTGCTGCATATTGCTACTTTAGATTATGTCCCCTTAGTTCAGTTTGTGTGGCCCCGAGCACTTAAAAACCAAGAGGTAAACTACTGTGTCTAAACCCAGGAGGAGAGAAAGTATTCTTATATTTCAGGTTGTGGTCACCTGTTCTTTTACTTTAGCCTAAACTAAATTATTTTATATTTATGGTATATTAGTGTACTAGATAATACATGATTAGATGTTTGCAAAAGCAATTTAAGATGTTAATCTTGCTATCACTACCTTACATCTGTTATCTGGTGAAATAATGGAAGTCTTTCCCAAGAGTATGGATTATGTTTTATGCATCATCTGTGGGGACTTTCCATATAAGGAATTATTTTCTGAAGGCTCAATAGTCTTCAGAAAAAGCAAAATTATACCATGAAGCTGGAAAATGTAAACATAAGATGTACAACAGCAGTATGAATCCTCTGCTTTCCTCATTAACTCTTTTACATTTTCTCATGGTTTTAGAACTTAGTAAGGCAACTTGGAGAGTTTGATGTTGAATTTGGTAATGGAAATGTTTACTTTTTCAGATTTTGCAATGTAAAAAGTCATCTTTTACCTGTTATTTTAACAGGTAGCATCTCAGATTAATTACAACAGAAGAAATGTTTTGCTTTTACAGTAGATTTAGCGATTGTAATTTTTTTTTTTTTTAATGTAGATTGTTCACACAACATGAGGGAAAAAAGAAAATATTTTTATATAGTAAACATGTTTGTCAAAAATAAAATCAGGGACTCCAATTCTGTCTAGCACCTGAAACTATTTTTAACTTTTTTTTGGTAAAATTGACAACCATGTTGACAGTGTCTCTTCTCTAAGGAAACACAGTTAATGAACTGGTTTTCAAACGGCATCCTACCTCCTCATTGTATCAAATCTTTGACTTAACCCACATGAGACCTTCTCCACTCCAAAAGAGGAATCACTGACACGTCTCCAGGTCAACGAGGCCACGAGATGTCGCTGCAAAGCTACGAGAGGTTAACTACTACCCCTCCAAAGTGAAATGCGGCACGGGGTGCAGGGGGTCTGTTAAGAGCAAGGATATGGAGAAACTGAACTGTTTTTTCCTAAAGTGACAGCAGAGGAGCTTGATTTGAAATTTTCTTTTGCCTGGGAAGAAAGACTGAAATCTGATTCTAGGAGTGTGACCATTTTTCTAAATGGCTCAGACCTGATCAAGGTCAAAGCAGAAAAAGATGGGATGCACACTCTGCAGTCTGGTATTACTTCTGCAATTAAAAAACACCAAACATATAATCCTTTGCATGTACTGGGCTTTTCTTCCCAAAACGACAAAAATAATGACTCCATGGCTTCCTGTACTGGGGGAAAGATGTGCTGGAGCAGCCAAAATGCAGTGAGGCTGGGGCTGCACACAGCAAAATAACATAATCAAACATAATCAATTATGTTTCTAATGAAGGAAATACCACTGGCAGTGAACATTTCCTCTCCTACAAACACTTCCCAGAAAAAAAAAAAAAAAATAAAAGAGGTAAAAATAATTCTTAAAAAAAAGCAGAATCAGAAGACAGATGCACATGTTCAGATTTTTATGTGTTTTCAGAATTATGTTTACACATAGACATTGAGGTCTTACTGATTCCCAGGAACTACAAGCTCTTTTTTGACTTTTAATGCTTATTCCAGCTGCAGAGGGGTGCAGGAAGCCATCACAGGTAGTAACAAAGCCCACAGAACTGGGCTACTTAGTGACTTTCTGTTGCCTCTGCCACCACTGCATTAACTTTTTCTGCTATGCCACAATGGGATGTAGATGTATTGTAACACATGTGGCATCCTTAGAAATCTTTCATTTAACATCTATCACTGTATTAGTCTGTAACAGTAATGCAGCTAATGAAGAAGACAATGGGGGTTTTATGAGATGTTGTAGAAGTATCTGATTTTGTTTCTACACTAAATGTGTAGGTTCCTAAGGACAGGGATTTACATTTCTTTTTTTTAATAGACCCAAGGTTGAAGAAAAGATAAATAAAAAGGTATAGCAAACATATAACAAAATGGTTCTATACTATAAATAACAGGTTTAGGCAAGTCCTGAAAATGAAATACTAGTTTGTCCTTCCTACCACAACCTGTGTTTCTGACCTAATGATGGCTGTGTCTGATGATGATATGGAATATGTATTCATACAGATAGAAACAGATCATTCTTTGCTCAATTACCCAGGTGAAAAATCTGTTTAAAATGCTATGAATATACAACAGTTAAGCAAAATTCCCACCTGGTCCAAGTCACACAGTCATTCTAATCAATCACATGAAAGCAGGAGAAGGCAGGTATGTCCACAAGCAATGACAACTGAAACTTCCACACCACCAGTTATTTCATAAAATTTAGTATTCTACAACCTCAACCAACTATGAATCCTACACAGAATAGTTTTCAGAATGTTAGTTTATCCTTTGAGTGTGAAACAGAAAAAATAATCATTTCCAGTTTTTAATATCACCTCTATATTTTTAACTAAGTAGAAACTTCTCGTATTTTAGGCTTTCCAAATACCCTAATATAATGTTGATTGGCTGTGTAGTGTTTTAAGTCATCTTCAACATCAGACATTTTACAGAAAAGCATTCAAAACTAGATACAGCTCTTGTTTTGGTACCTTACTCTGATAATGGCATAATAAATGTCATATCTAAGCCCTTTATTATTCACTGGAAAATAACAAGTCAGCTCTGTGAAGCTGGGTGTTCATCAGGGTTCTGCTGTGTGTGCTTGGGTTTGACTAAGCCCTTCATGCTATAATGAGCAGCTACAGCTACATTGTTATTGCCAGCTCAGCACAATAAGGATACATCTTACGGCAAGGGAAAAACTCACCTCTCCTTTTTTGTCTGGTTTGATTTATTGTTTTTTTGGTGGTTTGTTTGTTTGTTTTGAGAGGGGATGCTTTCTGCCTTTGCATTTCCATAACTCCTTTCTTTGGGAAGGTTTTGCTCCTATTATCACCTATAGTGAGGCCACATGAATTATTATTCTGTTGACTTGGCCTTTATGCAGTGTTATGTTAGACTTACTTAAGCCTGTATTCTTGCAGACAGACATCAGTTCTGCTCCTACCCACCTGTTCTTCTTGAGCCAACAATCTTTTTTCTAGATTGTAGAAAAGAGGAACCTATAGGACTGAGAATGTCTCTGTAGGACAGAGAATGATACAGTATTTTTTCCTCTAGTACAGCAATCACATGAATAGATGCTTTGCTCTATCAAAATTTAAAAACCTATATATGTGGCATCTGTGTGTGTGAATTACTGAAATAAAAATCAATCATGCAAAACAGTAAACAGAAAAAGCACTGCTGACCAAGGGGAAAAAAAGAAAGCATCAAGCCAATCTGGTTTTCATCTCTGCTGATTACCTTTCAGTTCCAGGGTTCAAACAGCTCTGGTAGAAAGGAAGGCTGCTCAGCCTGTGACTCATGTGCAGATAAACAGTCTGTAAAAAGTCTGCTATGAAAGACAGTCTGCAAGGCAACCACTGGCTTCTGGTTGAATCTGTTAATGGGAGAAATGTAAATTCAAGAATCACATTTTGATATAACAAATAGTTTTAACTAAACACCTGTAGACATAACAACAAATTGATGATTTTATAAAACAATGACAATTTTGTTTTTCCTAATGTTATGTCCTTCACACTGCCACTCTTCTTCCCTCCTGCCACTGCAAAAAATAGAGATACAAGCAAGCCTTTTTAAGTTTTAAATTTTTTGTTCCCCAAAACCTTATTAAAAATGTGTTGATGTGTTTTCCATTTAACATAGTAATGTGTCCAGGTGCATCCTCAATGACTCCAGCACAGTCTGCTGGAGCTGCAGATTGACAGTGGTTTTTAGGAAGAGCTACGTGCCCTTCCACATCAGGACAGTCATGTTCTTATTAGGGTTCATCAGTTATTGCCAAAATTAAAATATATTCTTGCAATGAGCAAAGCTGGCATTTGAAACAGAGGCAACTAATTACAGAAGGATCAGAATCAGAAGAAAATCATTCTTAGTTCAACTATGTTATTTGTAAGCTGTATGTATCAAATAATTGAATTGTATAGAAATGAAAAGGAACCTGCAAGAGTGGAAGTATTTAAGCAGCTTCTTAGTGAAAGATAATTCTGGAGATCTGTCTAATGAATCTTTGTTGTTCTGCTAAATTAAAAGCTAAGTGGCTAACTAAATATTTATAAGCTTCTGAGATGGAAGTGACTCAGGATATGTCTACACTGGAGTGTGCTTCTGAGTTATGACTCACGTATTTGTGGGTGGATTTTAGCTGAACCTGCCTTGAAAATACATGTTGCTGTACAGAACAAGGCCCATATTCCTTATATTTTGAGCCCATATTCAATGCTAATGCCATTCTGTCCGTTTGGCTTTGGTTGAAAAAGGAAACCATGCTACTTGTATGCAATATCCTTCACAACAGTAATTTAAGCAGTCATGATTCTGAAACCCTACTCCAATCAACATGGCTGCTGGCCCTGGAGGGGCTATGACTTCAGTGCATGGTCCTGAAATGCCCCTTTCTCAGCCTGCCCTGCAGCAGACACAGACACTAACCTTCAATGCAATCAGCTTGAACGTTCACTTTCACTCCCTGGTTTTCCTGAGATTCTGCCACTTCCCACTCTTCTGTTTTCCTGCTGTACTGATGACTGCAAATAAGCTTGTCCCATCTAAGAGTCAGTCTTGACAGGCTCTCTTCTCCATAGGGGAAGGATGTTCACCATCCAGTGCCTCACACTGGAGGACACATTCCATCCCTGATACTTTCCATAAATCTGCTGAAAGTGTTCAGTTTGCTCCCTGTGCTGCACACCAATCTGCTGCTGTCCTGGGAACAGCTTCCACAAGTTAGTGTTTCTCAAGCTTCAGATGAACTAAAAGTTCTGTGAAGAAAAAAAATGTAAAAAAATATGTAGATTAACCAGAAATCCAAGGTGCTTTTCTGGCAGCAAACAGCTTGATGTACTGCAGATAATATACCATGCCAAAAAAAAACGTCAACCAAACCAAAAAAAACCCAACAGAAAAAAAAATTAAGCATTAAAAGGTGGGTTTATGCATCAGCAGTAGATTCCAAGACACAGGAGGCATACAGGAAGTAAGGTCTTATAACAGCCTGAAAGTGGAGGGATGATGATCTGGAATGAAACTTGTCATGTGGTAATTGCATTCCTCACAAGGAGGGCAGTGAGCAGACAGGGAGTTCCAAACAGCCTCTTCTATATAACAGGGAGGAGTTTCCCAGCTGAAGTTCAGCCTGGGACTATGCAAGGACAGCAGAGGCTCTGAGCTATGCCATGTGAAACCCTTACTGCAGGCACTGTGTATTATTAGCAAACCATAACTTACAGATGGCTAAAACTTCTTCCTCAAGCAAGCCTCCATTTCAGATGTACTTTTGTATTACTGTATGTTAAGCACATGAAATAACTGTTAAAATGATTGCCAACCTGAAGATGCATGTTTTGAATAAATGCACTTTGCCTGCTTTCACCAAGGCTTTTATTGTAACCATTGCAACTTTAATTTCCTACACCTACAATTTGATATTTTCCATTATAGTTTGTTCACTCTGCAGTCAGTCAGCTTAATTTGTAACTAGTATGGATTTTCTGCTCAGCAACAGCAAAAATGAAAACATCCAAAGGAAAAGACATTGTACCAGAAAAAACGCACAAACTGGCACGGTAGCTCAGGAACAAATATGCTGCTGGAAAAAAATTTAGATTTTTAATTACCTAGTTTTCAATCTGAGAGATTCCAAAAATCATAGGAACAGGAAAGGGCAACAAAACTCGAAAGGGCTGGGCACTACAGCCCTGCACATCCTCTTCCATCCCAAAGAGCCAGGGGGTGGTCTGGAAACACAGAGCCAGGATAAACCATTATATGCTTTGCTAACTGGAACGATCTCACAGTGAAAACCTGCGGGACAACCTCTGACAAAAGGCCATTTTACTTTATATAGGTTGCTTTCTGAATCCAACCCTGTCGGTATAGGAGAAGCAACCAGAGCACCTTCAAGCAACGCTTAACAAAGGCCCACGGGAACAAGGCCCACCATCCTATTCAGGAGTATCAAAACCAACCGCTTGTGCTGCCAAGGACCTGGAGCAGCTTTATCGCAGCGAGGCGGCCCCAGAGCGCACAGCAGGGCCCTGCTCTGCGGCCGGGACGGCCGGACGTGCCTCCCGCCCCGGGCAGGCCCCGGCCCCGGCCCCGGCCCCGCGAGGCGAGCGAGGCCCGGAGCGGGAGAGCCCGCCCGTCCCTGCGGGCAGCTCCTCAGAACCAGGTGGCTGCGAAGGGGCCCGGCAGCCCCACAGGGCCCCAGCCCCTCGGCCCCCGGGCAGCCCGCGGTGCCTCTGAGCTGGGGGGGACGCTCTGGGCTCCTCCCGCAGCCGGCGCGGGGCTGAGGGGGCTGAGCGCGGGCAACGACAGGCGAGGCGGGCCGGGGAGCCGAGGAGAGGCCGTCGAGGCGGGCTGAGGAGCCCGGACAGGCTGCACCCGCCCCCGCCCGCCGCTCCCGCCGCCTCTCGCGAGGCCGCCCCCCCCGGCCCACGTCACCGGCGGAGCAGACGGGGACAAGATGGCGGAGCGGCGGCGGCACAGGAAGAGGATCCAGGTAGCCCAGCCTCTCCCTCCCTGCCCAGCCCGCTGCCCCTGCCCGCGCGGCCGCGCCCTCTCCTCGGCCCTCCGAGCGGCCCTGCCCCGCGCGGCTCCCGGCCGCCCCTCGGACGGGCTTTTCCCCCCGAGTTCGGCGGCCTCCCCGCCCCGACGCCGCTGCCAGGAGGAGGAGGCGGCGGCAGGACCCGGGCGGCCCGCGGAGCCGGCGCCGCGGGAAGAGCCCCGGGCTGGGCCGCCGGGCAGCGGCAGCCGCGGGGGCAGCGCAGCTCGGTGGGGGCTTGGGCTGGCACCGGCGGGGGGGGGACACGGCCGGTTTTCCTCAGAATTTTCTGGCACGTTCGTCCATCTGAGTGAATAGCGAGACAAGCTGGAGCCCACCGGGCGGCGGGGGGAAAGCGGTTGGGGGGTGCCGGCCCCCCCAGCCTCCCCTGTGCCGGGGGGCCCGGCGGTTCCGTCCTGCCGGGCTCTGCGCCCTGCCAGGCGCGGTGTCTGCAGCCCGGGTGAGCGGAGGGTGCGATTTCCAGCTGCTGACTGCTTTTAACCGCCGTGTTATGCAGGGGGTCTCTCACCTGTTGCCGGTGTCCAACAACAGCTGGATGTGGCAGAACAGGGGCTGAACCCAGCCTGTCTGCCCCAGTCATTCCTAAGGAAAAGACACGGGACAGGTGGTGTAAGCATCTTAAGAACAGCCGTGCCCCAGCCAGGAAATGATGTGGTGAGGAAAGGAAATTTGATTTTAGAAAACATAAACAAAACAACCGCATCTAAAAATAGACCTAATCAGCTTTGAGATCATGTTAACCTATAGTGGTAATTATATGGTGTAACTTAAAGGCAGAGTGAAGATTGCTTAGGTGTTTTCCCTTTCTGGAAGTCTGGAGTTCTCAGGATAGAACTTAAGCAGTGAGTGTTACAGACGTTTTAATGTATGTTTTGAGCACAGTTACAGAGTCAGTTGCTACAGTGCCTGTTACTGTTGCATATTATTAATGGTAGGCCAAAATAGTGCTTGTTTGGAATTTATTGCTCAGCTGGAAGTGGAGCTAACATTCATGAGAGGAATCACAGAGCCATTCGACAATGTACACTTCGTATGTCATCCTTCTGCTTGGTTGCCCTCTCTCTCCATTCTTCCTTTCCCTTCCCAGCCCACTTTCCCTTTCCCCAGGAAGATGGAGATGTGCCGGTACTTGTAATGGTTCCTTTTTTCCCCTTTAATTCAAATTACTGGGGTGGGGAGGCTGGTGGGGGAAACGCAAAGAAACACAAAGAGTAATTAATCAAAATCTTGTTAAGCAAGCCTTATCAGTCACAGGCATTCAATGAATTATCATAAAACATTACAGAATTATTCTCTTTTCATAGTAGTTATAGACTGTCCCTGACCAAGGGTGACAACAGCTCAATAAAGCACCCATCAAAACCAAATTAAATGTAATCTAGTCTTTTTTTAATACCCAAGGCTGTGGTCTTGCAAGCACTTAAGCACATGCTTAATTTCCAGCCTATTAGTAGTAAAAGTATTCCCTGGATTGTTAGTAATTAAATCGATGTCTGGGTGTTAACAATAAAGGTTTAAGATTGTGGCCTAAATTTGTGATATAATTATGCAGATAAATGTGTCTTGTCTCTTAGTAGTTTCCCAGTGTATGTCAACAACAATGGGAAGACAAGACAGCCACCAAAGAATACTGTTGAGAGCCCAGAGGCTGTCCTTAATTGGTCAGTGAATAAAATAACACGTATTTTTCTTGGCAGTTGGTTTTTATTTAGGATTTTGTTTTAAGCCTTTTGAACTTTATTGGTATAGTCACAGTATGATTATGATGTTTCAGGATAATGCTGCATGTTTCTTCTGTTAAAATGAAGTGTGGGATTTTTATTTGCAGGTGTTTCAAGTGCTTTACTTATTTTAGGGTGATGTGTGCCCCTTAAAAAAAGTGACTGTCCTACTGTATGCAAGTCTGACATTTGAATACCCTGTTGTTATTATTAAGTAGAGGTGTATGTCTTGACAAGAGTAAGGTTCTTGGAAGGAGACAGTGTATTTTACTGTGGAAGAGGCTGATGTAACCGAGTTTCAAGTACTATGTGTACAGAACCTGTGCTCTGAATAATTTTTATAGGTTTTTATGTCTGCCATCAAGATTGGAATCATGGTAGTTAGGCCAGCTAGCTCTGCACATGAGATGAGACATGAAAAAAGTCTCAGTAAAACAGCTTGAATTTCTGTCAAGCCTGCTTTGTGTTTTCCATTGGAAGTGATAAGAGGAAGGCTGTTTTATAGAATGCATTTCATAAAAAGACACATTACTCAATCTGCATTGCATAGATTAGACTCTTCCTTTGGCAACAAGCTGGAAGTTGCAGAAATCTTCAAGTTTGAATAAAGACATTTTAGAGGTAAGATTTTCAGTGTCGTTCCTGACAGTAATTTAACTGTAATTAACACGGAGATTACTTCAGACCTGCAGCAGTGAGGAAAGACTGGTCTGTAGGATGCAGATTGCCTGAGCCAGTGGACTCCCACATGGTTCAGATTTCTCAAATCAAGACTGCTTGCTGTGTATAAAGGACTTGTTAAAATAAAAACCAGCATATGTTGTCTAATGGCTAATTGAATACTTTTTCTTCAGACAGATGCATCTCAAAGGAGATGTTTTTGAATGTCTGTTACTCCAGCAGCCTGATGAAAGCAGTGTCATTTTGGGGAAAAAAATAATGGTTCCATACGTATCTTGAAACATTTGCTTAGGCACAAAATCTCCAGAGTTGGTTACTTTGACAAGGGTTCAGTGGGGTAACACGTGGCACCTGGTTAGCAGGTCTGTAATTTGACTGCTAAGCAGGCATTAAGTTTTCATTACATTGGCTGGATTCCATTGTGCATGGTTTTATCCTGCCTCTGAGAAGTTTTGTTTATCTTTGCATTGCAATTAATAGCACTTGCATAGCACCTTAGTGCTGTGTCCTCTACTCTAGAAATGCTAATGCATATAAACACTACTCTTAGGAACAGAGAAAGCACTACTTAGACAAATGTCTCACTGCAAATTGATGGCTGAGGTGGCATCAGTGCCATGTATATGCCATTAAGGGCACGTACTTGTTGATTGTTTTTTTTTTTCCCTTGAGTTACTGGTTTCAAGTTTTGAGGTTATCCTGATGAAGGACATCTACTAGTCAATAATAACTGTTGTGGCCTTTCTGGATTTGGGCTGTGCTGGAAGGAAAACTGGCAACAGCTGCACTGCTGCTTCCTGTGCTACAAGTTCTTTTGTGAATGAGTACGGAAAGGATCTTCAGAAATGGTGATTCAGTGGTTTTCCAGTAATGCAGATTTTAATCCAGCTTGGCTTTATTCTCTCATACATTGTAGTAAAGCTGAGTGGGGTGGTAACGAAGGAGAATGGCTGATTAACTTATTTGGGAATGAGTGGTATCAGAGGAGGAAGAAACAAAGGTTGAAGGGGGAAAAAATGCAGAAAAATAGGCATTAAAAGTTGCAGCCCCACTTGTCATTAAAACAAGAATCACTGTGTCTTGAATATCTGAGTCACATTTTTAAAGATGGGAAGGGAAGAAGTTGAAACAACAGGCCTAGGGTTAGAAGAGACTGAAGCTGGCAGGCTCTGACTTCAACACACTGTACATTGTTCCTTTGAAATGTGTTCTAGAACTCTGTATGTTTAGAGCTTTTGCTCAAAAAAGATAGTGATTCCTGAAAAGAAAGAAGGAAGAAAGCAAATACTTCTGTTTTGACAGGAATTGTCCAGGACAAAAAAAAAATAATCTGCTAATCTTTTTTCTGTAAAGAAAAGTTAATGTCTTGTGGCCAGCACACAGCCACGTTAATCCAGAAGAACTGGTTTCTCTGCATGTTCTGCTACAGTTTCTTTAAGAGACCTCAGGCAATCCAGGTACTGGTCACCAGTGCAGGAGTTGGACAACTTCATTAGTCACTGAAGAAAACAGATGGAGTCCTGAGACCCTGAAGTGTTTGTTTCCTCCCTTCCTGCTCCCACTCAGCAATCTATCAGATTGTACTAATCCTTGTGCTTTTTCTCTGTCCTACTGCACCTTGATTTATTTTAGGCAGAGTATAAATGCTTCAGCAGAAAGGATGAGGAGTACCTGCTCCCCTGCCACAGAACATCTTTTAATCTAAGATCCTGAGAGTCAACAGGGAAGGGAAAAATAAAATCTTGCGATTCAGCCCAAGCTTTGATGTGCCCAGAACATCTTCAGAGAAGATAACACTAATGCAGTTGTAGTGTCCTTATAATACAAGGAGAGGTGTGAGGAATGGAACATGGGTTCACAGTGTCATTTTTGACCTAGCTTTTCAGCTTGAAGAACAGGCTGCACGTGACAAACGCACTTAAATTTCTTCTTTTACTTACCTGAAAGCTTTGTAAAATATTAGGCTTCAGAAATCTTCTGTGAGGGATGGTCTTATGAAAGTGTAAGTTCTCAGATGTAAGAGCAAAGAAATAAACTAGATAGTAATTTTACTGAAATAGAATAATTTTTATGTCTCATTTAAAACAGAGCAGCCTAAATCCTTCTAAAGTGTTTGTCTGCACATGCAATAACTTATTAGTGATAGTCATTATTTGCTCTCCTCTGATTTTCCAGAAACCTTGTTTACATTTCAGTGTTGTGGAAGGAAATCATCCTGCCTTGGATTGTGGCTGCCTTCTGGCAACTGGTGCAAAGGGGGGAAAAATGAATTAAATTTCAGACCACAAATATGCTCTGGCCTTTTGACATCCATTGAGTGGTTCCAGGAGTAAGAGAACCCAAATAAGTCATACTTAGAGATGAGAGGGAGAAGGACACTCATGGGCACAATAGCTTTAATAGCTCAGCTCAGATGTTTTTTATTTGTAATGTATAAGCCTCTGCTGCTCCAGTCCCAGATGGAAGTTGAATTAACTGGGAACTGCATCAGTGTACTGAAGGCAGGTAAGAATGTACTGTGCTAAGCTTGTATCTGGGAGATCATGGTGAAACAATAATTTGATTAGGGTTTTCCTTTCGTTTCACTAGGTCTAGAAGGTCCCAGGGTTTGTAAATCTCAGTGTCGTTTTTATGAATTCACATAGGGCAGAATTTTGATAGGAATGCTTGAGAATTATTTCTAAAAATGTTAAAATGTCAGTGCACTTCTTGAAAAAAGGTAGGCTGAGCACTGCTTTTCCTGTCTTCCTGTAGATGGAGTTCTTCTGTCTAGAGAAATGAAAAGTTGGGCTTGATTTTAATGGCATTCTTCCACGGTTTTTAAATTATCAGGGATCATAAACCTCCAAATTTTCCTACTGTCTAATGACAACTGCATTTTTCAATATATAAAATTAAAGTAGATGCAAGGCTCTAAAAATCTAGAGCAGAAGTATTTGAAAGCTTGACATCCTAGTTTTTATTAATTAAAAGCAGTTTAATAATGGAATTTTAACTGAGAAGACATTTTTAAACATTCCAGAAATGTACTGCCTGAGATGTTTGTTGAATCTTTCTGTCTTTCCTATAAAAGCAAACTTTAAATACCAGGAAGTTTTCATATGCTTTTTAAGGCAGTGTCATCTGTTCTAGAGCTTTATGATCTGTTGAGAACTATCCCTTGATTCGTATCTTTTTCTAAATGTGTAAGGAGGCTTAAAGTGCCTGGGTTTTGGCTGTTTTTACAACAGAACATAAAGATCAATGGACCTGCATCTTGAAGAAGTTGTGTTCAGGATACTGAAATTGTCAGTGTTTTTGTTGATTACACTTTATGATGAAATGTAGTAATTTTTTTCAGTCCTCTGTTTTAATATTTTTACACAAGTCTGGCTCTGCAAATAAAGGATTGAAAATAGGGTGAAAAGTGGGGAATAAATTGCATGGGAAACTTTACTGAAATGAATTCAGTTAAACCATGGCAGCTTCTCTCACGGGGAAGGGTTTGTTGTTTGGGATGTTATTGAACTATCCCATGGAAAAGGACAAAGCAATAGATAGTAAGGAGCAATTAAAAAGAAATAATCTCCTGGTGCCAGGCACTGCCTGTGTTAACACCTCACATGATCTAGCAGAATGATAAATATTTTAGGAAGAAAAAGAAAAAAATCCTAGCAGAAGAATTAACATTGATGAGAATACCTTTAGCTTCTCTGGCTGTTTTACTGTCTGTGCTGTGAAGAACAAAAATTGCCCTGTGAATTCGTGTTCCAAGTTTAATTTGCTGGTAGGAAATGCTCTCAGAGTGTTCTTCTGAAACACACTGTCTGCAGGTAGTCATCAGTCTCCATGGTACCCTTACATGTGTGCCAGACAGTAAGGATGGGACACCTTCCTTATGGTCACTCATTTTGTTCCTGTTAACCCAAATCTGTTTGGGTATCAAACTTGGTAGCATCATCAGTGATTTACAGTTACTGGTAAAACTGTACCATATAAGGACGTGAAACCACAGTATATAAATTATGTGCATACATGCACTGTGAGTTAGTGAATAGTTTTCCATGAGTTATCTGATGGTTTATAAAGACTTTTAATTTTTATTTTTTTTTTTAAAGGACTGAACATGGAGAAAGAGTCAGTGTAATATGCGTGAGAACTGTCAGGATCATCTGGCTTAGTTTGGGTACATGCTTTTGAAACAGTAACTGGTGTGTGGGAGCAAATGTCTGCATACACATGACGAGTTTAGGCTTAAAAAAATACATCAGTAATTTCAAAACTAACAAACTACCAAGGTTGTTTTTTTTTGTCATGTTGATAGCTTATGGCTGTCTTAGTCTCTTTAAAATTGTCCTCAGGAAAAGCAACGATGTCCTCTAGAAGGATAATTCATTAACCAGTTGATTTTGAAAGTTAGCTGTGCAAACTGTTGAAAATTAACAACTCTCACCATCTGAAGTTTTTGTTCAGGTGTAACAACATCTATTTCACCTTGCATTTTCACCTCACCTGTTTCTTGTGATGTTATGAATATACATCTTAAAAGCAGTAATGGAGGTTGTATATGTTTATTGATCTTCAGAAACATTATCTTTAAATAGAATAATGAATTCTATGTATTCTGTAAATGACCAACCTGTTTTGTGGCTTCTGTAGTTAGATTATTTGGCCAGTATGAGACAAAGAGGTACAGAAAAGGTACTGCCAGTCTGAAAAGATGTCCTAGGGTTTCCTTGTTATTGATCTGCAAGTAGTGAGGGGGATTTGGAGAATTAAGCCTCACTGATTGAAAGAACTCTTACAGAAAGGAATTCTGAGAAAGTTTGCATGAGTCAGTATAATATGCCAGATGTTTGTTTCAGATCACTTTTTGTGAAGCAGGAATGTTAGAAAGGTCTTCCTTTCTTGCTTAAAAATATTAGATCTAAGTCTGTCCTGTCTTACACATCTTTGAATTCTGCCACCCCTCTGCAAGTTGGTAAATGTACTGAAGTTATGAATGTGTGCAGACTGAGGGCTCCTTTTTTCTAAAATAGCTGTTTTGATGTCTGTGTGCTTCATGCTGATGTTGCTAGTCTCTAGATTCAAGAATCTCCTCAATGGTACTCCAAGTTTAAGACATTTTGTTGTCACGCAGTGGTACTGAAATTTTCTAGCCAAATCTTTCAGCTTCATTTCAACATGGTTTTCTCTTCTTTCACAGGAAATCCAAGCTGCTTTGTATTCTGTCAGTATGTCTGCATTGCTGTCATGTTCATACCTACTTTTTCCTCACTGTTGTTTTCCTTTGCTCTCAGCTTCACAACTGTTTTCATCCAAGTTTGTGTGCCTTAGGCAGCTTTCCATCTGCCCAGTGCTTTCCTCTTAGTTCCTCCTTTAGTTTGCTCTCCCTACAGAGCTGTTACAGGAGTTTGTAGTCCTTCCCTTCAGATCCTACTTTTTTGCTTTATGTAGACAGAAAGTTCTCATGAAAAATGAAGTATTTTCACAACATTTGCATTTTATTTGTTGTTTATATATTGCTATAAAATAATGAGGATTTAAGAATATCTGATTTTTGAGCCCGAGTGAGTTACTTTCCCATGTGTTTCAAACTGTACTAATGTTGGACTTTTGCTATTGTAGGAGGTTGGTGAGCCATTCAAAGAGGAGAAGGCTGTTGCTAAATACTTACGTTTCAACTGTCCAACAAAATCCACCAACATGATGGGCCACCGAGTTGATTATTTTATTGGTAGGGTTACTTTTAACCAGAGAATGATACTTTCTTCTAACATGGTACTGGGGGGTGGGGGAGCTGTTTTTATTATTAATGCTTTATCTAATAAGCACTGATCTTGCCATTTGGCTTTGAAAACTTATCTAGGCATTAGACAGCCATAAAATTAATCTTATCAGCCTGAAGTAAACACAATAAATCTTTTGCTCTGTGATTTAAAGATGTATAGTTGTCAAGAGTAATGTATTTCAGAAGTGGCTAGTTTTCCTTTAAAGACTGAGAGGATGTGAAACATCATCAGAACTCACTGACAGGTTCAAGGAGTGTAGACTAAATGTTTAAATAAATACCATTAATTTTAATGCACTTTTAATTAAATTTTCCCTCTAGCCTCAAAAGCAGTGGATTGCCTCCTGGATTCTAAATGGGCAAAGGCAAAGAAAGGAGAAGAGGCTTTATTTACAACCCGAGAGTCTGTAGTTGATTACTGCAACAGGTATGACCTAGCTTAATTCATCAGCTTTATTAATGAGTATAGTTGTCAAGATGCCTTAGTGATTTAGGGACCAATTTCACTTGGGCTTCATGCATTCTAAAACATTTGTGGCTGTATGTAAAAATAATGATTGTATTTTTATTACTGCCTTTGTGGGTGTCACACCAGAAATGAAAGCATCTCTATTTTCAAAACTCTGTCATGCTTTCTTTCACTACACTGCTTGGGGCAGCAAGATGAACAAAATTATTTTCCTAAATTTTAGAGTTACTTTCAGTTTGTAGGATCAGAGCTCTGAAATATCTCCTTCCCATTGCCACAGTCTGCTGCCGTGGCAGAGGCTGGACTTGGAGGTTCAATCTCTGCCTCTCAAATGGTGTCTCTGCTTTGTTTAAAGGGGACTGCCCACATTTGGAAAGCTCTGCAAAAGCTGCTTAGAAATAAAGAATATGGCTAATACGTAGTCTTTTTTTCTGGCCTCTTTTAGATAGCCATCCAGGAAGGTGAGATCCTTTTCCCCCATACCCAGGCTGAGGCAGGGTTGATTCTGTGTTTTAACTTAAATACTTATGCTGATTCTTAAAGAAATTTTAGAAGAAAGCATTATTTTAATGCAAGCAGAAAAATAAGTCTTTCCTTTCAGAGTCTTTGGTCTGAGCTGGGAGCCTGTGTGTTTGTTCTTCAGTTACTAAAGCATCAGATGAGACAACAGTTGCTCAAGTCCTTCATCTCCAGCAGCGTGAAGAACGCCTGTGTGGCATGCAGAGAAAAACAGTTTAACCATGTTGACTCGGGCACTGATGTTTATCACCAGTATCATTTTATGCCCTAATGACCCATCTAGCATCACAGCATGGGCTGCAGTTTGGTTTTTCTTGCTTGCTTCTATATTGCTAATATCGTTAAGGCCACCTTTGGTCTCTGAAGCTGTTTTAACCATTAGCACTGTCTACTTCCTTTGCCTTTTGGAAGGGATGATTTAAGTTCAGTAAGTTTTTTTCAGAGGGGTTTTCTTCACAAATAAGATGCATCAATAATGCTTTGTTCAGCAGAGTTGTAGAGGGTTAATCAGTCAGGAATCAGCAAGCAGGCTGGACTTCATTAGTTGAGTGAAGGTTTGTCCTGCTTCAGGCCCTGGCTGTTGGCTGCACTGGTACCTGGCTGCATGCTCTCAGCACTACATGTTGCACAGTCCCATCTTTTTATATTCCACCAGAGGCAGAGGTCGTTCCTGCAAGTGAAAGAGTTGTCCTGCAGGCCAGGCCTGTCCTGTGGGCTGCTCAGTACTTAAGCACCCTAAACTTTCAACTGTGAAGAAAAGTAGTTTACAGCAAACAAGTCATTTTCTGTTGCTAGAAAGAGAATCCATGTCAACAGCTCTCTAAAGGAAGCTTCTTAAATACCCAAAACGATTCTGCCTTATAGTCAGCATGCACATAAGTGTAACTGCTAGAATGACTTCTCTTGGTCTCTCCAGCAAGGTTCCTAGCTGAGCAATTAGTCCAGCATAAGGATTCAGTCTGCAGCAGGAGATGAAAAAAATCAAGGACAAATCAAATCGATTTGATGCATGGGGTCAGGATTTTTGGTGTGAATGTGTGCTTGGATTTCACACCCTGCTGCTTCCTCTCCGTCTGAACAGCAGTGTTCTGTACTGCTCTTCCTGTTGAGTTTGGCTGTGATCCTTATAAGGACATTACTTGTTGGTGACAGCCTTAAGACTCCCAAATACCAGTGCCTGGTGCCCTGCTGGCCCTGGATACACATACTGCAAGGTATGTTTGTAGATGATGTGAATGGAATGCTTGCCTGTGTACCACAGTGTCAACAGGGTGATTTTATTGATCATGCACCACTTACCAAGGAACTTTATAAACCCTGTGTCCACTTCCTTATTTTTGTTGTGAAATGCATTGACATGAACTTGAAAATAACTATTGGTTGGAGTTGCAATAGTGGGAAGGAGAATTAAATTGACCTGGTGGCTTTCTCCATCTTTCATCTTGTGTATTCATTTATATCTATGCAAAATGGCACAGAAAAGTCTTGAGTTTTACACAGTTCTGAACAGATGAACAAAAGAAGAAAAGCAAAGCAAGAGGTGAGGCACAGGATAATAGCCTGGTGTATTTAGTTGTAGATAGAGCTGATGATCATGACCTCTGTCTTTTGGTCATGCTGTTCATGATTATATTAGATAATCTAGAATGGTATCTAATAACATAATTGAGTGTAAATACACTTAAATGCATCATTAAACTTTTTTAATTTTAAGACTCCTGAAGAAACAGTTTTTTCATCGAGCATTGAAAGTGATGAAAATGAAACCTGACAAGGATGCAAAGAAAGAAAAGGAAAAAGCAAAGGCTGAGAGTGGGAAGGAAGAGGAGAAAAAGGGCAAGAAAGAAAGTGGCAAAGATGAAAAAACTAAGAAGGAGAAAGAAAAAGAAAAGAAAAAGGATGGTGAGGAGTGTAAGAAGGTAGGTGCTATCTGTAAGAGACACCTGTAACAGAATATGTTAACTGATTGTTAAAATTACATTGGCTTAAAATATGGTTGGCTCTTCTGAAATGCCACATACCTTTTCTTGTCTGTTTTCATCTCTAAAATATCTTGCTTTTTTTTTCTTTTTCTTTTTTTAAACTTTGGAATTTTGGTTTTCATCTAGATCAAAAATGAGGCTCCAGTTGGGCCTCTCGGTACCTCATCATCTAATGTGGACAGAGTTAATCACAAACTGCTTCTCTTCAGCTGCAGCAGCAGGGATGCTTTATGCAGGTGTACCTTAGTGCCACACGTGCCTGGGGCCTCACATCTCAAACCACTGCAGCTGCACACGTGAAACAGAAACAGTTTTGCAGTGTTTGGTAATAAGAATGTTTGGAATGTAATATTTGATGCTTGGTGCTTGTGCATAGCTCTGTAACAGTGGGCTGTTTCTGTGTATGACAGCACCATTACTAATCTGCAGGATGCCAAATTTTCACAGACTTCTGATTTACTTTCTTTAAAGATCACGCTGTTACCGCTCTACAAGTTTTCATGTGTGTTTTTATGTTTTCATTTCAGTGTTTTTTATTAGCAAAACAGAATTCCTGAATTAAAATGTTAGGAATTAAAATGTTAGGATGTTTTTTCTTCTCTATACTGTGGTATGAATCCAGTGAGAGTTAGCAGGACAGTGCTCAGATGTTATTCCAGATGCTCCTAAGTGAAATTATGGCACATGTAATGAGAGGAACAGTCTGTGTGCAAAGGTTGAGAGCTCAGAAGAAAGCTATATGGCTAATAAAAGAATTACAAACAAAACAAAACTACTGGCAGTCTAAACATGGAAACCAGTGTAAGATTACCTAACTCCTCAGGTAATTTAGAATGCTGATTATGAAGGTTATTAAATGCTACAATTCCCTGTCATCTGGAGGGTTACATTATTAAATGTAATGTTAATTTTTAAACTAATTGTTGTTTATTGAACTGATATTTTAGTGGATTATATAAGCCAGTGTTTAGTAACTTGAAGAACAACACAGGACAACAAATAGAAAGTTAATTTCAGACAATGAAATAAGCAGAGAGAACAGAAGCAGAAGCAAATAGGGAAGAGAAAACACAGAGATTGAGGAGGATAGAGGATGAACAGGCAGAAGCTGATTCTGAAAGGATGCCCATGGGAAAATGTAGCACCAAGGTACCAAATTATTCTAATAGAGTTAGTGATTATGAAGTGTTGTACCCTGTTCTTCATTTTTGTGCAGACTTTCTGGTAATACCAGCAGAGCTTTGCCATCCATTTGAAGACAAGGTTATCCTGAAGTCACAGTCTAGTCCTTAGGTTCTAACTAAAAATCTATGTTTGAGAGACTCAGGTGGTAATAAATGAGAACAGAAGCAAATAACACATATTTACTTAAAAAAAAGAAAGTGAACTTGATCTTAAGTTTGTGAAAAGTTAACAGACTCAATATATAATAAAATACTAGAAATTTAAACTCTTCTTTTTTTCACATATATAATTTGTGCTTGTCCTCAGGATGAGACCCCAGGAACACCCAAGAAAAAGGAAACTAAGAGGAAATTTAAACTTGAGCCACATGAAGACCAAGTGTTCTTGGATGGAAATGAGGTAGGATTTATGGGTACATTGTAACTGTTAGTGCACTGTTGTCAGATAATAGCTTAACTTACTGGATTTCATCAAACCCTCTGACATGTTGAAAAAAAAACTAATGGCAAATGTAGTGGCTGATCTTGAAATACTAGATTTTTAGATACTTGCAGTGAGGCGAAATGGAGATAAAATTAGGACAGTAATTTAAAAAACCTAAGAGTAAACTTAATTCCCAGTGGTTTATGTCTTAGCAGCCAGGGGATGATGACCTGTTTGTCCTCAGGGTGTGGCAGGGGTTACAGCAGGCTGCCCAGAGTGTCCTGCAGCCTCCCTGCT
This sequence comes from Apus apus, assembly GCF_020740795.1. Taxonomy (NCBI): domain Eukaryota; kingdom Metazoa; phylum Chordata; class Aves; order Apodiformes; family Apodidae; genus Apus; species Apus apus. The sequence continues at coordinate 22,032,285 of NC_067289.1, read as the reverse complement.
CAGGCTTTCAAAGCCAGGCTGGGTAAAGCCCCCAGTAACCTGGGCTGGCCTCACAGCTGACCCTGCTTTGGAGAAGAGGGTGGACTAGAGACCTCCTGGGGTCCCTTCCAGCCCACCCTATCCTGTGGCCATAGACATGCTGAAATACTTCTAAACAAAAGACGTGTATCGCAGGAGGGGAAATGAAAAATACCTGCCATCCAGAAGCAGCCTGACTGTGTGATCCAAGCAGAGAGGTGACACTCAGGCATTCCTGAGTTCTCATCCTGGCTTCACCATGGAAATTGTGGTCTTAAATACTCCTCTGTGCTTTACTTTCCTGGAAGACAAAGAATTTAATTCTTTAACAGCTCGGTGATGTAGACACTCATCATTGTGCTTTTAAGATTTGGGAGAAGTGGTCTTCAGCAAGACGATGCTGTGCTCTGTCGATGCTGTGTCACTGTACTGGGATCCCCTTAAGGTTCTTGTAACTTTTGGTTATAAAACACGTGGCAGTGAGCACTGCAAGTAGATCACTTGGGTAGAAAATGTACTTCATTTATGTACCTTTACTATTCTCAGTCAGTTCTCTTACCACCTTCCTTGCTCTCTTTCATCCCACCTGATACAGAATCTCACCTACCTCTGATCTCCCTGTTGTCTTTCACATGGAGTAACCTGGATGGCATGCAGCGAGCAAAACCAGGGTGCAGGACTGTATCTGCAGTATAAAACTACTTACTTTTTGTCTTAATATAGTTTACTTTTTTGTTTTATTAACGAGATGAAATTTTTTTAAGAACTGCAGCTCCCAGGATCTTTCTTAATTAATAGTTAATTTAGGACCAATCCTTGTGTATTTGCATTAGTGCTGTGTTTTCCCTTTTCTCCATTATTTTGCACTAACAAACACTGAATATTACACAGTCTCATTGCCCAGTCACCAGTCACGATCTTCAGGTTGGGCTTACAGAACAGCTGACTGGCAGCAGAGCCTACACCTGCATATGGGCAACTGTCACACCCTGGGAGAAGTAGAATATTACATATTTCTTGTTGCATCACACAGAAGAACTGTCACTGCCTCTAAGGTGTCCTGGTAGTTCCTATTAATGTTCTCTGCTAAGAGGGTTGCTGGTTTCTAGTAACCAGCAGCTTTTTTTCACAGTTAACAATAGCTAAGATTCAAACTGTTTTGTTTGGTAAGAAAAACCCCACAACTTTTATTTTTCTAGTTCAGAAAGTTCTGCGTTTTATTGAGGAGCTTTTTCCTTTTTTTTAATAAGGCTGAACAAGTGTGATTCAGATGGATCCACAGTTCTCACACAAATATTTGGGGGAGTGTTGCAACTGTAGGGGCTCAGATAACAGTGTATTGTGCAACAGAGGGGACAGTTACACTTATCTGGGGCCATCACATGGAACTTAAGTTGGACTGAGCGTTTCAGCTGGTTGCTTTGTTCTGTATGTTCAGTCTGTTTCTTTCTCCTAAGTGAATCTCCCCAAAGCTAGAAGTATTTTTTTGGTTCCACTTGGTGGACCTGAGAAATTTTTTCTTTACAGAAGTTTTTTTACTTCGTTCTGAACATGAATGGAGAAAGATAAAAACAAACCTTCATTCAGTGATATTTCTGAATTTCTCATTTCCCCATCAGTTTTACCATCTGATTGTTTTCCTCAGGTTTTTACATCACTTCTAAGTTTCTTTGAGTGCAGCTTCTTTCATGAAGTGATTCTTTGAGAGATCCAGCCTGAGGTCTCCACTGTTTTTCTTACACAGTATGGAAACTCCTTCCCTTCCTCCTCTCCTGCCAGCTGGAAGCCTCCAGCACTGTGGGCTCTGCAGTGGTGTCCTGCCTCAGCAGCACAGGCTGCTGCCACAAGGCACATCAGCATGTGCCTGAGGTGGTCAGCTGGGCAGACAGGCCTCTAGCCCCGTGGCTGTTCTCTCCTTTTGCACCTCTTTCACTGGCAGAAACCTGTTCCAGGTCCTGTGCAAGGTACAGCCCTGCCCGTGGTGCCCAGCCCCTCGCCCTGCTCCTCTGCCCTGATCCAGCGCTGACCACAGGGCCGTTTGCTCAGCACCAAGTATGGCAGCATGGCTGTAAGCATTGGGATGAAGGAGTAAATTAAATGGTTAACTGGAGGCCTTGTTTTCCAAGTGTAAACCGTGTTATTTCTGTTGTAGGTGTATGTGTGGATCTATGACCCTGTTCACTTTAAAACTTTTGCCATGGGACTTGTGCTTGGTAAGTAAGCATCGATACTGGCTAGCACACCATAAATGCAGGTGGGCTGTCAACAGGCATACCTGTCCTTGGGGAAGTTTGTCTTTTGCCTGGACATTAACCTAGCTCTACCAAGTCTAATGCTTCAGCCATGTCCCTCAGCACCACAACTGTATGTCTCTGAAACACCTCCAGGAATGGAGATTCAACCACCTCCCTGGGCAGCCTGTTCCAGTGTTTAATCACCGTTTCAGTGAAGAAATTTTTTCTAATATCTAACCTAAACCTCCCCTGGCACAACCTGAGCCCATTTCCTCTTGTCCTAGTGCTTGACACTTGGGAGAAAAGACCAGTCCCCGCCCTGCTACAACCAAAAATGGGAGCAGTGAATCTAGACAAGGTTTAAGTCAAGGCCTAAAATGCTAACAGTAACTCATGCTATGCTAAGCCAGTACCTTGGCTAAATGGTAAGCCTAGAACCTTTATACATGTACCAGGAAAAACCAGTCATGCTTCTCATGCTTTTCTCCTTCTCTTTCCCTGCAGTGATTGCTGTTATAGCTGCAACTCTGTTCCCACTCTGGCCAGCAGAGATGCGTGTTGGTGTTTATTACCTCAGCGTAGGCGCAGGCTGCTTTGTTGCCAGTATCCTCCTCCTTGCCGTTGGTAAGTGTCGGTCGTTGTCACTTTTATCAGCAGGTGCAGACAGAGACACAGCTTACTCGTGAAACGTGGCCTGAAGTGTGTGGGTTGTCTCCCCAGTACGTAGCTGTTGGCAGTAGCCAGGCTGATCCTGTGTCTGCATTTCCCTCCCGGCCACCGGGTGTCAGAGTTGTGCCGCAGGAAGAAAGCCAGAGCAAGCTTGGGTCACCTGGGTGTTTCCCGTAGAGTGGAGACTTGGTTACTGCCTCCTTTAAAAAATAAAAAAAGAAGCCAAAACTCACCCAAGAGCTGTACATAAGAACAGATTAAGTAGTGAGAATGGTGTAGCCAGGATTTTAAAGCTTTCTTGGGCTTGTATTTCTTTAGCAGAGGGGATTAAGAGTGAAATCACAGATCAGATAGAAGGTTAATGGGGAAGGGGAGACGTGGTGAGAACAGACTATTCCACAGTGGTATTGCAGAGCGAGAGATTTGCTCCCGAGGTCACCCTGTCCCTGGCTTTGGGCGGGTGTTAGTAGTGCATATCTCTGACACCATAGTTGTACAGTGTGGATGTTCACAACAAAACCCCAAATTTCCCTTTTCCTTGTTTTGTACAGCTCGCTGTATCCTCTTCCTTATTATCTGGCTCATCACTGGAGGAAGGCATCACTTCTGGTTCCTGCCAAATCTTACAGCAGACGTGGGGTTCATTGACTCCTTCAGGCCTCTGTACACACACGAATACAAAGGACCAAAAGCAGACTTAAAGAAAGAGGAGAAATCAGAATCCAAAAAGCAGCAAAAATACGACAGTGAGGAGAAATCAGACAGTGAGAAGAAGGAAGAAGATGATGGGAAAACAGAAGCAACGAGGAACTCGGGAACAGATGGCTCAGGAGAGCGACATTCAGACACTGACAGTGACAGGCGTGAAGATGACAGGTCCCAGCACAGTAGTGGAAATGGAAACGACTTTGAAATGATCACAAAAGAGGAACTGGAACAGCAAACAGACGAAGGGGATTGTGAAGAGGAAGAGGAGGAAGACACCGAAAGTAGGCCTTCCCATGAGAAATCATAATTCACTGTGGTTTTGGGACTAAGTATGTGCAAATGGTTGGATTTTCTTTGTTGGCTGATCACCAAAACATAGACCATACAGTAGCATCTTTGTTTGCTGAAACATACATGTTACCAAACAGTTTTATATCTAGTTCCTTCATTTTTTTTTTTAACCATTAACTTGATTACTTGGTACTATGTTAATCATTAATATCCACTGACGGAAGTTTTATCAATCTGACAAGTTTTCTATTGATTTGATAAACTGCCCAGATTGTCCTCAAACATACTGAAAAAAAATGTAGTTTTCTGGTACTTGCATAAGTGGTCGGTTAGTTCAGCTTCTCAAACTTGCTTTTGTAAAACAGGTAAAAGTTGAATGACCAAATCTCAGATTATTCCTAGTTATACTCATTTGATAGCTAGTTAGGTAAGGCCCTTCTTAGCCCACAGCTTTCTTGATACTTTTCTTGATTTTATTTCCAAAAGATTATGAAAACTTTCCTAAGAAAACTAGTTTTAGCAGAAGTATTTTGCTGAAAATATAAAAAGCTGGTAGAGCTGAATTTGGCTGCAGTGTTCTCTGTGTCCCCGGACTGTGTGCCAGCAACTGAGGAAATCCAAACTGGGTTTGTACATCTGGTTTAGAGAAAGATGTCATCTCCAGCAGGTGAAGGAAGCAGCACCTTTTGGAAATTAATGGCTGTTTTCTTTCCCCTGCTTCATCATAATAAAATAAATAAATAATGTATTCTGTACATAATTTACAAATAAAGCAAACCATTTACTTTAATTGCTACTTATTATTTAGATATTTGATCCAGCATTCAGTTTGTATTATTAAAGCCATTTTGTGGTGTATCTATCACAGAAATGCAAGTCAAGAGGACCTCACAGAATCTTTGTGTATGATTGGTAGCTGTTCCACCAGAGCTTTAGTTTTGTGCCAACATTCCATGTATTTGAGTATGAGTAAATTGATCTTTATTAAATGAAAGCAAACAACACAGCTGTATGTATGCCTTAATGTTAAAACTTTCTATACTCTGGAACTGGAATACTTTTTAAACTGAGGAGGCAGGAGAGTATTCATCTGTTCAGAAATATGGGTAACCCAAAGCTACTATGAAGTGACCATTAATAATTTTGTTTATAAACACCTTGCAGTAGTTTGTGCAGTTTCTCTTGCGCATCCTTTTCTGCTGGATGTTTGGCGGATGTACTGTATGTTTTGGTTCACTGAGCACTGGGGAACTTAGGACATGGTGTCATTCCTCTAGATCACTTTAGTGGTAACTGGATTTTATAGGCTGCCAAACCCACTCAGAGAAGATAAGGGTGAGCTTGACAGCTCAATAACTGACCTAGAGAACTTTTTTCCCCTGTCCTAAATTGCTTCCCCTTCCTTCCAGCCTCAGCATTTGGATGAATATACTAATTTTTCAGATTGTGCAAATATATACATCATCATGGGTGTGCTGACAAACAATCCATGGATATGGTGTATTTGCTTCTGAAATATCTCCTGACTGTTTACTCATAAGGAAATCAAATCACTTTTTTTATTAATATAGCAAAATACTAAAGGACCCGTTACCTACATGGACTGACTCCTGGACATTTGTGTGTTGTCACTGATGAAGAAAGCTCACAAAGTCCTGTCGTGGTATGTGGCAGGGAAGCATCCTGACCAGCAGCTGCTGTTTCAGTCATTCAGCAGCTGGTTTCAGACACACTCTGCTCACGCAGAGACATTTTCTTTGTGCTTGCACTGCACATCGTTGTGTCTAGTGCTGAGAACAGAGCTGTCTTTCTGTGCAAGGATCTCCAGCTCATTGGCTCTGTCATTCTTGGTACATCTGACCTGAAGAGTTACTGCTACAGCTTGTGTGGTAACTTCCATTGTACCACCCCCAAAAAAGTAACAGAGATCTTTTCTGTACTGAAGACGTGCTCGCAGTTCATGAGGTTTGATTCCCACTCATTCCAGTGGCAGGTAAAACAAGGGCAGCTGACCTGTCTGCATGTCTTCCCCAGCCATTTACAAATCCACACTTGGGAGAGCCACTACTACTGCAGAAATTAATCCCATGGATTTCAATTACGTTTCGAGTATGTTTCCTCCTAAAAGTGAAATAACAGTTTAAGGGCCTCGTTGAGAAAATACAGTTGAAACAGCGATGTTGCCATTTGCTTCCTGTTCAGTGCTGTCTGTGACAGGCCAGTGCTGCCCAGCTGTGGCCTGGGGACCAGTGTCTGGATCTCAGAATTAACTACCAAAATTGGTACTGTCCCCTTAGTAGAGCTCCAGGCTCACACAGCTGTAAAAATTGAATTAGCCTTCAACTCTTTCACTTGATCTGCAGTGAACAACTCCGAAACTGCTGAAGAAGCAGCATGGAGAAAGGGATCTTGTTGGAGCTGTTCAGTGGTTAAAGAAAGAGCTTTGTGACCCATTCCTGTAATCTGGCATTTCCTACAGATATTCCCCAAATACCTCAGAATTAGTTTGGAATGAGAGAAGTGATTACAAGATGGCAGTAATGGTAAAATTGTGAATTGACTTTGGGTATCCTGACAAACACTTGCAGTCCAAAGAGAGAAAATCACAAAGGTACTTGTTGGCCACATTGAGTTATTTATCAGGACACTTTTATATCGAGTATCTCAAGGTTCTTCTTACTGATTTTGACTTAACTTCCAGGGTCTAGGGTGACCCTATGGGAACAAGTATATACATATATATAGGGGAAAGGTATTTAAATAACTATATTAAAATATCCTTCCTGCAATAAAATTTTACAGTGTTCTCAGTGAAATTCCTCCCAGTGTTTATATATCAAATACAATTTTCTGTTTGTCTTTCTTTGCAAGAAGATAGGATAACTCCTAGCTGGTGGTTTGTTTTTTTTTTTTAATTAAAGCACAAATGAGAATTTAATGTGTATCAGGACTTGGCAGAGATGTTACATCCAAATCATCCCCCTGCTCTGGTACAGATACAACCTCAGCTCACTTGGGGTGTTCCTGTGTTCTTAAAGAAAGATCTTTCTCTAGCAATTAAGAGGTAATTAAAAATTATTATTTTACAACCTTGTATATTGCTTTATCTGTAGAAATGTTACAGCACTGGTGGATATATATAGAACTGATTTTTTTCTGATTTTAAATACACATTTTGTAGGATTTATAGATATATATCTATTGCTCATTTAGGCCTCTTTCTGTTTGAAATCAATACCGGAAGGAGTTCAGAGCATCACACAGCATGAATGGCAGGTGGAGAGTTCCTCAGTCAACTTAAATGACACTTGAACCAGGACGTGCCTTCCTCCTACATCAGGAGAAAGGCTGACAGAATCATCTGCCTTATGTAAACTTTAAATGTAGAGGTGTGGAGAACACATCTGCCCGGCTTAGCCCTTTGTTTTCCTTCCTGCAACTACCTGCACTGCCCTCTGTGGCGCGAAGCTGTAAGAGCCTTGCAGAGTTGCCCTTCCCTCCCTCACACAGTCACTGAGCTGCTTACCCTTTGGTATCCCCACGCCACAATTTATATACTCCAGCCACAAACCTAAGCAATTTGCAAAGTAAAATACACTGAAACACCACCTGGAAAAACGACCACTGTGGGAGAGGTATCAGTACCTACTGTTTTGTTCCCTGGAGATGCCACGGTGAGGACTGAAGATTGGCTTCCCCTCCACTGGGTGTTCCAGACCCTAAACAAGCCCTTGGTCGCCGTGGGCTCTTGGCCTCTGTTCCTCTGTACCCTCTGTACCTTTGAGGGTTGTTGCCACCTCAGAGCTTGCTAGGCCTTTCCCTTTCTCATGAGAATCTTTCCACTCCAGGCCTGGCCCTGCAAAACTGAGAGACAAAAAACAGTTGAATCATAGAGTAAAACTGAGGCAGGCATATGGAGCATCCTGCCACAAGTGGATACAGCATCCCAAGAGCTACCAGTATCCCTGGCTCACCTTTATTCAAAATGCAGATGCCAAAGGCATTCACTAACTCCTTGAGTCACGCTGCAGCCTAAAAATTGAGATCAACCTTTCACACAGAAAGGTTCTAGACATACAGATTCTGTATGTCTTATTTTGATGAGTTACAGAATGTTTGGATTTGCCTTCATTATATTGGAGTCTAAATTCTTCTCATAGTTGCACTGGGATAAATTCAGAGTGGATCTGTGAATTTTTAACATTGCAAAAATGGGACAGGAGACAGACTCTGCTGGTAATTTTTCTGCTCAGGCTGGGTGGTCAGATAGGAACACTCCTGCCGGAGCTGCCTGGGGACTGCAGAGCCTCGTGCTGCACCTGCTGCCCACAGGCACAGCCACTCCTTCCCTTGCTGTGTGGGGCAGGAGGGCTGTATCACTTACCACTTGGCTGACACTCATACATTGTTTAAATGAAACCGAGAAATCATGGAAGTTTGAGCAAGATTTTTTATTATGCTATTTTAACCAGAAAGCCTTTATTAACCACTTTCCAGTACCCAAAGCAGCTATGGTTATGATGTAGCTCCTCAGTGGTTTTAATGCAAGATCCACTGTTTGATATTTAGCACTGAGATTATTGGTAAGATTACCTCTTAAAAGGAACTAGTCTATTCTGTGAAAGAGTCTCCACCCACTTGCCAGCACAGCTGTATGACAGATGTATTGCCTTTTAAATACAGAAGAGATCAATACTGTTATGGACCTTTAGAGAGAGAGTGGTGACACGTAACTACCCTGAACAAGGATGATCCCCAGCTCACTCCTGAGGATTCCTCAGGCTACCTGGGTATCTTGTCTCACAAGAAAGGCTGATTTGACTCAACCTCTCTGATCGATCCCCTTCTAGGAAATCAGAATTGATACAGTAGATTTTTATCACTGTGCTGAAAGGGGATATAAGCTGATGTTTGCAAAACACTTGACTGCAAGACCAGGACACTAACTTCTAATAAACTTTCACAAGTCTTAGGTACTTAACTACTGAGCATCATTTGTAACTGATCCTGATCAAATACTTTTAAGGGAGCAAAAGGGGAGGGGTATGAAATGGTCTAAGGCTTTGCTGTACACCAGCAGGGCACTGCAGCTTTCTCACTTGGAGTCCAAAGAGAAGGACAAAACAATCCCATCAGTGTAAATGAACTGAGACTGAGCAGCTGCTGACTGTTTTCAATAGACTTCCTGGTAATGGCTGGTACAATTTCATTAGGGCTTCTCATTTTATTTAATAAAACATTGGATTATTTTATTTGTAATACAGCAACAGGTGCAGGAAAACAAAAGGCACATTTCCTGATTGTGTCCACAAAGAGTCTATTATTACTCCCTGACACAGCAGGCATTCCTTTTGCCACGTGTGTTTTTTTAACGTGAAAATAATGATCACTCAGAAAGATAATTGTTTTATGATAAAAGGCTTTTGAGAGAGGAGTTAGTTTAGAGTTAGTAATAGCACTGTGTAAACAGTTTCAGTGCAAGTTAAAGTAAAGAGAGAGCTAACAGTACTCGGTAAACACTGATCAGGCTTTAGATACACATCAAAGTACTTGCTACAGGTGGTAACCTCCATTAATCCTCATCCCCTAAAAGAGAAACCAAACACAAAATGGCAGCATTTGTGATCCCTGAAAGCACCCTGCTGCTTGGATCCAGTAAAGGGTATAGGTGCTCATGAGACACTCTTCCAGTTTACCTTTACTAGTCCATAAATGAAACACAAAGAACAGTCCTGAGGGACTCTCACTAGTCTTAACAGTGAATTCTTATTTTTTCTTTCTGGAATATGACTCTTCAACTAGTAATTAAGAAAGGATGTTTGCTGGGAATCAGAAAGTGTAGTTTTGAATTGTTCAGATTGAAGGCAGGATTGAAATTACATTTCCTCTCTTTTTAGCATCCTTTTAACTTAAAAGTGCCACTAGAGAATTTGTTTAAAATTTAAGGCAGCCAGGAGGTAGTAACATACTAAAAGGTTACAGAAGATGACTAGCCCTGTTTTGTTTTTTGTGAGCAGCTTAATGACAGCAGAATCACACCATGCACACCATGTTGGCTTCAATCGTAACAGTTTTAGTTTTAGTTTCTTCTCACAGTAACCAGCAAGCCATCAATTGGGTTTTATACATTACTGGTTCATGTAATGTAGTTTTCAAAGCCTAGCACTTCCCATCCTTCTTCCAGTTCCCTGAAAAATCCCTTGTGTCAAAAACAAGCAAAGAAAAAACAAACAAACAAACAAGACTGCAGTGTCCTCATGGACAGAGTTAGAATTCTACAAGATGCCTTCAAACTAAAATTACTATGGAGATATTTGCAGTTTCTATTCAACAAGAACTTCTCAGAACAAACCTGTTTCTTCTAAGATGAGCACCCTGAATGAGTCAAATCAAGATGAAGATGCACATTGTCTAAATGAAAATGTCTTGTAAATGGGACACTGGTCAAGTATTTTCTTCTTTAAAAAATAAAGTTAGTTAAATATTTTATTAATGGAATATCTTATTAGTTAAATATTTGATTAAAACCCCAAAATCTTCATGAACACCAAACTGCCTTTCTGAGACATGTAGCCTTTCAGGAACAGCAACTCCACAACTGTGTGATCATCAGCCATCGCAAAACTCCAGTTGTTAATCCTGTGCTGACACGGCATAAAATCAAATAGGGCATTAAACATGCTCAGCCAGGCAACACCCAGTTAAAGGCACATCCAGGAAAAAGAAAAGGACACAGGAAAGGCTGTATCAGATTGGCCCTTGTCCCCACCTACAAATACATTCCAGAGACGCCATTCTGCTCTCACCACAGTCTACAGCCAGCTTTACTCATGGCTGTTATCTCTGTTCCACTCCAAACTGAGCCACAGCCCAGCTCCTTGCTGCTCAGGATATTGTATTTTGTAATAGTTTTTTGAGGAGTTCATGTTGCAGTGCACAGCCTTCCCCACACCACACCAAGATGACAAAACACGCATTCAATCTCACTGTTCTGCTCCCACATGGCTGCAGGTGTCCAAGCTGTCAACATAAGGCTTCTTGAAATACACAAATGTGAAGTTTAAATTCACTCTTTCTGCTCAATTGAATAAAGGGGCAGATGGCAACCAGCTTCAGAAGCACAGCACATCCCTAACAGTAAGAACTGGGGAAAAATAAAGATGTAGTGCTAACTCCCTAGGAAGCACACCCTACCACCTTTATGTCATGGTACACAAGTTGTATTCCTTAGCTACACCTCCTCCTACCTGAAGGAAATCGCCTGGTCCTAAATCAGGCTGCCCTAAAGGTGAAGCAGAAGCAACCTGCAGAAACTCTTGCTACTCCCCACTGGTCCTGAGTGACCAGAAGCCGCAGCGAGCCGTGGGCTGCAGTGCTCAGCTCTGCCTCAAAGCGAGCAGAGGGTAGAGACCGATCCCTGCTCTTGAAGGACTAACTGTGCTCGGTCACTCTGTCTCTTTAAGAAACTGATCAAGTTAGATTTAAAATTAGAAGGGTTTTTTTTTGGTGTTGTTCCTTTCCCCTTTGCCCTAAAACCCTACACTTACAGTTAACAACAGAACCCAAAATATGAGTAACCAGCAGCAGGAAAGAGTCTTGAAGAAGGAAGGAAGCATCTATGCAAAGTAACTTGAGAGTACAGGGGACACAGAACCACAACACAATCATCTGAAGAACACAAGCAGCTGCTGCAAGAGATGTGCTGCACCATTTCCGGTACCGTCCTCTCGGAGGAGGCAGCCTCCTGTCTTACCTACTCACACAGCTGCCTGCGTGAAAATACAAATTAATTTATCAAACCTTTCTGTACCTGCACATGAATATATATGCAGTCTCTGTTTCTGCAGTCATAAAGAAAGCCATGATCAGAAACAAAGAAAAACATCAGGAAAAAAACATCCGAACAACCACTGGGAAAATCAATTTAGCTGCTTTGAATTAGAACTAAGAACAGAACCACAGAATCATAGGGGTTGGAAAGGACCTTTGAAGATCATCCAGTCCAACCCCACTGCTGCAGCAGGAACACCACGAGCTGCTGTTGAGGGCATCTCCATTCAGATCCTTGAGTGGGATCACACTCCGGGCTGGGTGCTCAGATGGAAAAATACCCATGTCAGGTGTCCACATTTCCTTATTATAGGGCACTCTGGGCAACAGTCCTAGCAAGTACTGTTCAGATAAGTAAATATTACTAGCTCTCACATTTTTTTTAAACTGTTATACCAATCATCTTGTTTTTCCACAAAAAACCCCCACAGGACTCTTTTTTTTTTTTTTTCCTGAAGCTATTTAATCTTTGAGATGAACCAGGGAAGGAGGAGAAGAAGAAAGAAAAAGCTGAACTTACATCAGAATTTCATTCCAGAGCTAGCTGCCCTCAGAAGAGGTCCCAGCAGCCAGCTGATACTTTTGTACACACAGATCACGCACATATCAAACTTGGATTTGCACTCCACCCTGCAAGAAAGACAATTAAAAATGTTTCCCTCCCAGTGGACACTAGACACACTGAAAATAAAGCTGCTTTATGAACAAAGATAGAAGTCTAGACCCAAAAAAACACAGGTTAAAGTGAGTAACATACAACAAATCCAAAAAAGCTCCCAAAGGTTTAGCTGTCCTAATTATTAGGTCTCAGAAAAAAAGGTGTTCTGCCTGAATTTCCCAGGCGGTCTAATCTGCAGGAAGCATCTAAAAGATGTCATTTATTCCCACCTAATTTTTGAGCGAGGCAGGATGTCAGACACAACCTTTCCCCAGGAATTCACCTTTACTATGAATTTTAAAGTAGATTGCTACAGGATGGCCAGGCTAAAAAGCCAACCCATTTAAGTTCTACATTTACTTTCAGGATTATCTACTTTAATTCATTGTTATCTTAAAACAACTAATGGGTATTCCCTAACCTCTCTCTTAAACATTTCTTGATCTCTGAAGACAGAATTGAGAGAGACATTTGTAAAAATCATTTTTGCCAAGATAACATTCACAGTGGAATATTCCTTAATATTTCCTGTACAGCCCTGTAACTACATAATTACCAGAATGTATTTAGCAGCTAAATAGGAAGGTCCCCTGTGGAAGAGAACAAATACACAGTACTGAGGGGCTGTACAATTTTGTGCTGTACTTCAGAACTGGAAGCCTTCTATAAAAACATTACACGATGTTAAAGATTTGCAGTGTGTTGCAACTACGCTATTAGCTGAACTCCTCACTATTCACGTGTTTGATGGCTTCACCAGTGAAAAACGCAGCGTTATGCTGCAGAAATGTGTTTTGTCACATCTCTGGAAGCGCACTGCGCTCAGCAGGGGGTGGGTAACGCGCACCTGGAAGGCCACAAACCCGTGGGATTTCACGGGTGCTCGTGCCCCAGGGGGAGCCACACGCTCCCCCGCTGGTGGCTCCGTGGAGCAGGGCGGGAGATCCACACGGATTTCAGCTGTGAGACCAGAAAAGAACCAGAAACTCTCTCTTCTGCAGGCCGCGGGGCCCTTCTGGGGACACCTCCGAGTGGGCACCAGCATCCCTGCTCCTGATGACCAACTCGGCAGGGGTGAAACCGGTGACCATTTACCAGTCGGGAAGAGTCCCGAGGCCAGCGCGGGTGGGTGAACATTAAACGTGTGAACACAGGGCTCTGGAGCCCCAACACCTGGAGGCAGCGAGGACCGAGCCCGCAGCCTGCCCGCCCCGAGGGCCCGGGCTCCCCCAGCAGCCCCGGCCCCGCGGCCTTGTTTTCACACACACACACACACACACGTTTAGGACAGAAAACCTTTACCCGCCACGTGTGCCGTGGTTTCTGCAGCCCCGGGAAGGCCGCCCCGCTCTGCCCTCGCCGCTCAGGTCACCACGGGCGTTCCCCAGAGCCGCTTCCCTCCCCTCAGCCGCCGCGGGGGGTGCGCAGGGACGAGCACAGCCCCTCGCAGCCCCCTCCTCGCAGCCCCTCGCAGCCCCGCGGGGCAGGGCCCCTCCCTGCCGGGCCGGCGGGAAACGGGCGGGCGGCCCGACCGGCTGGGCTGGGCGGGCAGGGCAGGGCAGGGCAGGCCCGGCCCCGAGCCCCGAGCCCTTCCCTGGCTCCCAGCCGGTCCCCGGGCCGCGGGGCGGATCCCATCCCGCAGCGCACGGCCCGGCGGAGCGCGGAGGGGCGGCCGCAGCAGGTGGGTTCGTGAGGAAGGAGGAGGGACCCTCCTCGGGCGCCGGGGAAGCCGCTGGCAGCGCGGGCGGCTCCTCCGCCGCCGCCCCCCGTTCCGCAGCCCGGCGGGGCCCCTGCGGGTGGGGAGGACGGGGGGCTGCCCCGAGCCGCGGGAAGCGCTGCGGGAGGCGCGGGCTGCGAGCGCTCGGCGGCGGCGGGAGGGCGCGGGGAGGCGCGGGTGCCGGGACCCGCCGGAGCCCGCGGGATGAGCCGCGTTCCCGCAGCAGCGCCCCGGCCGCTCTGCCCCGGGCTTCGCACAGCCCGAGAAAGGCCTGACTTGCCTACAGGTGGTTTTTACATTATAATGATACAGATTTCTAAAAAAAAAAACCCAACAGCCGGATTTGAGCGATTGCTTCTACGGCATGAGCCTGCTCTCCGTGCAGGTGCCTGCCTTCTGCAGGCACAGGTGCACCGGCCAGGCTGAGACGGGCTGGGAGGGCTATTCTGAGTTGTACCACAAAACGTGTTTTGTTTCAGAGGATGAAACGTACTCGTGCAGAAGACCAGTGAAGCAGTCGGGTAGGCTTGCCACCAAATTCCGTGGTAGCGAGTGGATACATCTCCAGTTGCACTGACAAGTACTTTTGTCTGCTCCTCTCCTGCTGCTCTTCAGGGAGGCACTAACTCACGTGCAGACTGGCGAGCTGGTCATAAAATGTGTCTGTTTAAATACAAGTGATTCATAGTTAGCAGAAATCCTAAGAGGCGATTTCTTTTTACAGCTGCCTTGGTTTCTCAGCTTTTCTCTGCTGTTGCTAAGATTGCTGCTTAGGAAAGAGAAGCAAGCATGTACAGCTTTGTCTGATACATCTTGCTGACATATACAAAGCCATCCTGTGTTCACTTTCCTTGGGAATTAACTCAGGGAAATTAATTACCGTAAGGAAACTTAGGGAAGTCCAAGAGGAAAAACAGCTCTTCTGACGTATCTGTCATTGTAGTACTTACATTGCTAAAGGATAAACATAAAAAAGCTCAGTCAACTAATGAAGCTTGTGTGTTTTGGATTCCCTCAAAGCTGCAGCATTTTAGCACTTAAAAAGCATGAGCTGGGTTGATGCTGCTTCTGCTTTCAGGGCATTTCTGAAGCCTCAGTTCTGTGTAGATTCTATGAGCATGATGGACTGAGGCCACACTGTAAGACCTCCTGTGTCTTGTACAGTTTCTGTCCTTTGTGGTTACTTATTTTCTTCAAAATATGTAGGAGCTCTGAAACATCCATCCCTCTGCCCAACTGGGCAGAAAGACCCCTGTGCTTTCTAAAGGGAAGGAACCCTATTTCCTAAACCTTTCTTTTGGGAAGTAGCTAGAAAACTTAGGTCTATGATGACCTTTTAAAACTTAAGAAAATTTGAGAAAGATAAAATTTAGGTGCTTTTTCACAATTTAATCATGTGGTAGTGAAGCTATTTACTCTTAATGAAGAAACCTGGAAAATTCAGATGTAAATTTAGTAGTTGCTCTAATGGAGAATTAACTAATTGGTAGAGGTACTCTGGAAATACATGTTTACAAACTTTTATTTTTTTCCTTTCCAGGTATGAAGCACTGTGCCCTGTGATACTTACTTTGCTGGTTCTCACCACTGGAGGATGGCTGCCATGCTTTGTGAAAATTGTTCTGGTCAGTACCACTACACCCAGGTCAACCAGCCTCTTGAAACCAGCTGCATGTTGCTCCTGATTATGTTTGGAAAAGTGTTCCTTGATTTCTTCATGTTGCAAGTTAAGCAGAAGGATGTGAAAGTTAGTTTCATGGGATACTTCTGTGTTTCACTGGCACTTCTTGATTTCATACTGCTGCTAAGTATATCTTTCATTTTCTACTTTGAGGACTTTGCACTCTGGGGTGTACGATTTACAAAGTACCACATTTGCCTGTTCACTCAGGTAATTTCTCTTACCTATGGTATTTTGCATTACCCAGTGTATCTTGTAGCTGGTGTGGATTACTACATGACTATAGCCCAAACCTCCCACTTTCCTAAAAGAAGTCAAAGATTACTTTATGTATTTGCTGTGGTTGTTATATGGATCTCAGGGTTTTTTTGTATTCTGGAGGTTCCTGCTGTCTACGAAGGACTAGAAATTCAGAACCGCTTTTCTCCGTATCAGTGTCCCCTCCATGCCAGCGTGCAGAGCTACTCAGTCTCATGTGCCATGGTGCTGCTGACAGGCACAGCCCTCCTGGCTTGTCGGAAGGAACTCCTAGCCATGCTGATGTCTGTCAGGGTTGTTTCCTTTGCTGGTCAGCCTGTTCTGATGTTCTCATATGTGTCCAACAACAATGGTGCTAGCTTTAAGTGGCAGCTCCTGACCAGACTCCTCCTCTGTTTCCTTGGCACTTGGGCACCTTTTCTTCTTCTTCAAATTATCATTTTGTTTCTGGGTGCTCGGATTCCAGCCTACATGGAGATGAATGTCCCCTGGCTCTACTTCATCAACAGCTTTCTCATCGCAGTGGCATACTGGTGTCGATGTCATGATGTTGAATTGACAGAGGAGATGTGGTCCACAGATCCATTTGTCAGCTGGAAATTCTGCTTTATGCCATTTAACAATGAAAACACAGAGCCAGCTGATAAGCCAGGCACAGTAATTGTAATCTGTTAATGAGCTGCTGACTGAAAAGACTGCAAATCATTGCTGTGCAACAGAAGCGTGTATTCTGACGTTCTGTGACCGTGTCTTTACAGATCATAACAAGTAAACATCTCCAGAGCTATAACCAATGGAAAAAAAGTCCAACGTCCACCAATGTTGCAATGGATACTGGACCCGAGTGTGGGACACCGCTCCTTTCCACACTGGGTTCCTGTGGGCACCTGCCAGTTCAGAGGATTTAACTTAAAATACGGGTTTAAGAAAAGACCACTACTTCTATAAAACAAGTTTTCAGTTAAACCTTATGTTTATGACTAGAATTTTACACTTGCTTTAAATGGGATGATCTCAGGTTTTACAGTGTAAGATGCAATAAAGTCTTCAGAGCTGGAGCTCTTTTATCAGTTATGTATGTGTGTTAACCTGCTGTCACAGGTTGAAACAACTCCTGTCATTTTTTTAAGAGTGTTATTTTTGCTTAAGTGTGACTTTGTCAGTTCAAGTTAAGGGTCATCTGTTTAATGGGAAATAAATTGTCATTAATGTAAATCAACAACTCCTACAGAAATAAAAAACTTTGTTTACATAGTAAAAAAAATAGTGCAAGATGTGCAGCTTCCACAACTACAGGAAAGGAGGTGATGTTTCATTATTTCTTTGCTACTGCCCCTCTAAAGTATCTATGTGCATATTCAAATTAAATATTACAATCAGAGCAATAAGTTTAAATGCAGTGGCAATTACACTAAAAATGGAACAAATACAGATGTGCTCAATACATGTGCTCAGCTCTACTCTGTACTAAGCAGATGTGCATGCTCTTACAAGGTTAGTTGCTGAAATTAAAATTTACCTTGAAGCCAAACAGTTAAGTTTCAAATGGGACTACTTCAGCAGGGGAAGAATCAGCCAGGCTTCTAGCAAAAATACTATCACCATTTAAAAATTCTTAAAGTTTTTTGAAGGTTTTGATTTAATTTTTCCAAGAGAAATAAATGATACACTAGCAAAGCAGACAAATGGAAGTAGCATTTATTTCTGAAGCACTGAACTCACAATACAATGCTGTATTGAAATAGAAACTATATAAGTAAATGGTGCTGCAGGTTGGTTAATCATTCACCCAGACCCACAGGGAACAATGATATCACACAATACTCATTAAGAAAAATCTGCAGATAACAAAAGGTGCAATTACAAGCAAGTTTAAGCAGCATAGTATAAGGTGCTTTGTTTCAGCATTTGTATGATGAATTTACCCATTAACAGATTAAAGAATTTCACTTCTACAGATCGTAACGAATGAGAGAATCTAAAATTCATTCACATGCTAGTTGGCAATAGGAAAGTGCTTTTTAAAAAAAAGGATTCACAAAGTGAAGATTATATTTTTTACATAGTTCACTGTGTGCTCTTCAACTGTAAAATTTAAGATTCGGGTTACAAATTACATTGCTATACATCAATTATAGACATAGATTTAATTGCAGAATTCAATGCTACGTGGGCTAAGTTTCTTATAAAAGAATATTCCAGCAAGTCACTCCATAAGAATACACAGTCACATCTCAATCATATATTAATCTTACATTTCTGCAATATATTAAAGTCCAATCATCATTCTGATCTATTACTTCACCCTACATAGTGCTTCTTTGACCCACAGTCTGTGGTAAATTTGAGGTTTCAGTGAGTTGATCGAAAGGACATGAGCATTTTTCAACAGTAGAAAACTGTTACTGAAAACTGTTCTACTGAAAAAAGTAGTCTGGGGAAAATCTGTTCAAAAGGCCACCAAAGGGACAGTAAATGATCACAAACTGAATGTTAAAACTAGTGCAATACGAGGCGGGAATGCTTAGCAACACAGTTTGAAGTGTTTGGCACCACAAAATATTCATCCTTTATGCTGGAAAATGTATCTGGAGGAAATTTTATTTCCATATTAGAAGTAGGAAAGCATGTTAACCTGAAAAACAACCTTAAGCAAACACTCCCTGCTCTCTCAAATTCTAATTGCTGTTACTCAGCACTTAAGATGTAATAAGACAAACCATGTCTAAATGCCTTTTTTTTGACACAGCAGTTCTTCAGGTTTTATATAAACTGGACCCCACTGAAATGGGGTTGACAAAATATTTACAAAACTTAACTCCACTTAAAAACCAGAAAATATCTCAAATATAGCAATGCACCAGGCATTTCAGAAGATCATGAAATAACTACTCCCTACAGACTTGGCAGGCAAGGGAAATTCCTAATTTAAAATTCATTTAACATGAGATGAAGGCAAAGTTATTTTCAAGAACATACATTTCAGATGCTTCTGTTTTGTGTTGGCAGTCTCACCCTTCTGATTCATTATATAGAACTGGAACAGCAAGAAGTTGTGTAAGGCTGCTGATGTATTTTATCAGTGTAGTTCAGGTTTTCAACCTGTAATTAAAGTTTACACAGCCCCATCTGTCCTGATGTGGCAGAATTCCCACAGTTGCTGGCAAATGTGAATGTACTGATGCTAAATCACTGTAATACTATGAAATGTATTCTCTTGTGCTCTTTGGGGAAGGGTCAAAGAGCTTTAGGCCCTCACTGGGTTGGTACCAGCAGCACTACAGGCTTCACACAGCATCCAGCCATGGCCTCGGAGCCATGGAACCATTCTGAAACACATTAATAGTAGCTCTGTCAGCCCACTTTTATCCATGACTTTTTATGGAGGGAGATACCAGTTGTGATCTTTATCCTGCTACTCTCTTAACATTCTACATCTTTTTCTCTCTTCATGTATTTTCTCTGGTGCTTCTGGGAAGTCGTAACACTGACCCTCGAGTCCAGCCATAGAACCATAAACCACTACTCTGTATAAGACGATTACAGTTTCACTGCCAGTTGGAAAGAAGAGAGAAGCCATGCTAGGAAGGTGTTAGTACTACAGACAACCACTGCTCTGTCTCCTCTGTACATCACTTCCTGTGCTGTGCCAGCAACAAACGGCCTTATACCATTCAAACACTTTACAGTCTTTAGTTCTGATAGGATTATTTAATATTAACAGTGGCTAAAGTCTTAACCCTTCATGAGAAGCTTCTGTACTTTCCTCTGATAAAGAATCCCTTACAAATCAACATTTATTCTAATGAGATGCTCTGTATGTTTTAATGAGATACTCTTAGCTGCTTTCAACTCTAAATAGAAGTATTTGGCACTCATTAATAGAAACCTTCATTCCTTACACCCTTCTTTCCTCATCAGTACTGGTTTGATAACACACTAACACAAAGACTACCTGGAAAGGTAGTTGGGTGTGTAGAATGTCTTAGTGATCTTTCAAACATCCACTCAGCAAAAAGCTGTCAGAGAACAGCAACATCCTGGCTGCCAGTACATGGACCAAGCAGTGGAGAACAAGTCTCCAAAAATCCAGGCATGCCTCATGAATCAGTATTTGTGCTTCTAGCCTAATCCCATAATCAGCAAGGACACCCTGATTGAATACCTCTGAACAATAAGCCTTTCAACGACTCTACATAACAATACAGTGCTTTTTACACCCAATTAAAATGCTCCTTAAGTATTGCACCTAAATTATATTTATGATCACTCTTCTATAATCGTACAATTGTGGTCAAATTGGAATTCCTTCTACATGGAAAAAAACTCTTTAGATCTCCTTTTTCTAGCTCCTCACTGCACAGTCATTTTGGGTAATTCAGCAGGAAGCTGAAACATGCTGGAAGTTTAAAATTTTTTAACTTGCAATCTGTTCATAACACTGACTCCCAGACCTGTGCTTTTGAAAAGTTGTATCAACAAGTACAAAAGCTACACTTCAGGTCTACCATGTATCTTCACACCTTTGAATTGTTTTTTCCTTCCCTTTAGCTAGAAAAGATCAGTAAACAATGTGCACACACAAGTGCACAAGCAGGTGTGTCTAAGTGTTAATGTAGGGGTTACACAAACCTACAGAGCAGCTGAGGATGGAGGCCTTGAGTGTATGTGGAAGTGCTGACTGTGAGACCCAGAGAAAAGAGTCACACAAAATGCCCTGACCAACAGAGCTCACACCCAACAGGGCAAAAAGCACATGTAGAAATCTGTATGGAGAAGGAAAGGACACCTGATAGAGCTCCTCCCAAGTTGTGAAGGTGGAAAAACCAAATCAGCAAGATTGATATGGATTAGCCTAACATGTCCTAACTGCTTTTGTTCTCTACCTATGTCCCAGGCTCTGACTGCAGGGGTACAGGCTGTCCATCAGCTCAGACTGCCCAAGGGACAGGTTCCTGAAAAAGAAAATAGACATCTACACAGCAGGCACTTCTCTGCATCATAATTATCATCTCTTTCTTAAATGTCACTATTTGCAAAGCCATCCAGTCAAATGGATAGGGTGTAAATAAATCCTTATGGCTAAAGACAAATTTCTTTAAAAGTAGCTTAATTTAGGCTTAACTTAAATGAACATAGTATTAAATTAGTGTAAATTCCTCTTTCTCCTTACAATATTTCCTGAAACTACAGCTCACTGTGCAAGAGTAACTTAAAAATTATTTCACTATGAGCAATTACTAACACCTTACATTGAAATGATGCATTTATAGATCTGCTCATACCTGTTCCACCCAGCATTCAACAGACACAGTACATTTAAAACTAAATACTTTAAAATGTTAGTTTCTTTCCATCTCTGGTGAACATTAAAACAAGTATCCTAGAATGATTCTTTTGAAGAGTCATTGTCTGCAGCCTAGAACAAATGATGAGCAAAAGTCTGGCTAGTGAGTGACACCTATATACCTAAATAGATGTTATCAGGACATCCCTATGCAATACTGGTAAGAAAATAACCCTGAAAGCTTTTATATACACATGCTTATTTTTAATATTCATAGTCTCAGTATAATCAGAACTACTCATGCTATAAATTTTGTCGATGTCCAATTATTTGCAAAACCAGGACACACAGTACAGGTGTCACTGAATTCTTTGATCACTTGGAACTTTACATTTGTCAACGATTAAGAAACTTCTTGAGCTATTGAGCTGTAAGTTTCTACACTGATATTGTACACATAAAAATGGGAGCATTCGTCTGAAATAGGCATTAGTTTGAACTGGTATGCCAGGCAGAGACACACTACACCCAGCAAAGTCTCACTACATAAACTCCCATTCAGGCTACAGTTAAGGAATGGTTTTATACCTGCACATTTCCTAATAGTTAAGATCAAGATAAGTGATCCAAAAGCTATCCTAAGGCTGCT
Organism: Apus apus; assembly: GCF_020740795.1. Classification (NCBI taxonomy): domain Eukaryota; kingdom Metazoa; phylum Chordata; class Aves; order Apodiformes; family Apodidae; genus Apus; species Apus apus. The sequence continues at coordinate 22,010,285 of NC_067289.1, read as the reverse complement.
CAAATACTTGTTTTTATCCCATTTCTTTCCTCTTGCCACATCTGCAGTTATGATGGACTCTATCTTTTCTATCAAAATGCTGGATTCCCACTTGTGATTTGTCCAAAAAGAAGTTAAGGGAAAAAAAACCTGCTTTCACAGGAAAGAAACGGGGAAATGGATACTTGCAGAATATAAACCTTCTATTTGAGATATCTCACTGACACAAATCTAGCAAAGGTTTTACCCTCCATCAATAACTTCACTTTTGGAAAACAATACAATGGGTTAATGGGTAAAGAATGGATTTACCATTCAGTCTTAAAAAACCCTTCATACATTCTCTGGCAATCCAAGCCAAGCAGCAATTTAACTTGACAAAATTTTTTATTCTCTCTCTAAGCAAGCTGATAAAGCCCTATGGATGTGCCAAGTGTGGGGCAGGAAAAAGCCACACAATGTATCTCTCTCTTGAGCTAAGATCTCACAGTCTAATCTCTTCTTTGCTATAGGAACTGAAATATTGCAGGGATTTCAGTGAGCTGTAGTCTTAACAACAGCAGCAGTCTGAATACAGAATGCAAAACTCCAGGAAATAAAGCTAATGAAAAGGATTTCTTGCACATCCAGGGCGGGGGGACTGGGACAGACACAACTATTATAACATAGTCAATTAAAATCTGCAATGCTTCCTATTTTGCAAGACAGTCTAGCTTACTTTGTTGAAAAAGCCATGGGAAATGGCAGTAGAAGCCTGGGAAAACCTCACTGATCTGAACAGAAACAAGTGACCGGTATGCAAAATGGTTCTGGAAGAATATAAAGTACTATATTGCTTTTTTGAGTAAATACAAATGCTTCTGAAGCAGACTTGAGTTGCACTCAGAAATTTTCCAGCCTGCTTTCACATACAGATGTCATTTTTCTTTAAACTGATTTTATCGACACAGCTACACTGGCAACCCCTCCAATGCATGTGCATTTCTATCAGTAAAGGTTAGTATAACTGTGTCTGCTTTTAAGGTCCTGCTTAATGCCAAAACCAGGGAAAGGGAACAAATTTTCAGTATGTGTAAGGCTCACATTCTTAGTTGTTGTGTTCATGAATATTTAAAGCATAACTCACTATCTGTGGCTCTCCCAAAAAACCAGAATATGTAGTGTACCAGAGGAACCAGAACATTAATCAGGTCTACTCTGAGCTCCCGGCATCTGTCAGTGATTATGTCCCAGAGTCATATCCAAACACTAGCTGTAGAAGGTCTCCTGAAAGCTGTCTAATAAAGCAGAATTAAAACAACCATGAAATTCTCACGCATGTAACAACACTGTGATTAACTGCAGGTCTAAATAAGAGACAACTCCACATTTTCAAATATGCCTTCAGCCATTATCAAATGACATTTACATATACCTACTTTTTACATTGCCAAAGAAGAGTACAATCAGAAGACAGGTTAAAAATTAGCCAGTGAAATTTTTGTATAAAAATAATAAAACTTTAAGACAAAAGCCAAAGGATAAATATCTAAGATATCTTTAGTCTTCAATTATCTCATCAAAACAATGCATCCTTTAAAACTTATGTTACAGATATGCTACAGGGTTTATCTTACAGAAATGCTACAGATGGGAACCTCCTGTCTCCATCATTTGAATATCTTTCACATGAACACTGCCAAACATTGAACCTTCAACTAAGTTGATTTGACAAGAGGAACTGAAGACAGAAAAAAACAAATTAGAAAGTGCTTAGCAGCTTCCCTCCAAAATAAACCCAGACATCAATAAATTCTCTAAAGCCTTTGGTGCTATTTGGATAAGGGCTCTTACCATATACTAGTGTGGAACAGCAGTGGAGCTTCAGTGGTCAATAATAATATTAATAACATTTGCTATTAATAAGCTCAAATAGCTGTAATTAAAAACAATCATTGTAATGTTGATGTCTGGAAGATAATGATAGAAAGTCTGTTAATAGAAGCAAAGCAATAGTCTTATTAAAGGAAAATGAAGAACAGATTTTTCTGTAATCCAAGTTTACTCTTTAAGGTCATCAGTTAAATAATATACATATTAATCTACCTGTCAGAAACCTTCCTTTCAGCCAGTGTATGTGCATCGACTCCTTTTGATCTAGGTCAGCAGTTCTCAAACTTTAGATCAGTTCCTCTTCTCTTCAGGAATTCTTTAGGGTCCCCCTGAACATCTCCCTACACGACCATATATTATGCATTAAATTGCATAAAATACAAAATACATTATTTGCAGACACATACACATATTTAGTTCAAATATACACAACGACTCTGTCAGCACACATACCCTTCTTTCCCTATACAAGAGCTTAGGGATCTAGATCTGTACATAAGGAGAATGTAGCTACAAAAGGGAGGGAACAGAAGGTACAAAACACATCCACGAATGTCCATACACAGGTGATGGGGAAGCAAAGGCCCAGAAGGTGTCCGAGCAGCTTCTGAGGGTGTCAGTAACCAGGGAACACGTACTTGTTCGGCACAGAGTGCGAGAGAGGGGAGATGGGAGATACTACTATCCCAGTGCCTGGGCCTGCAGCATCCAAGTCTGCTGCCAGAGGAACAAAGCAGGGCCACTGGAGATTTCTCCCACAGCTGCCTAGCAGTGGCACTCCTGCCCATCTGCAGCTCCAGGCTCCCTTGCTGCAGCAGCAGCAGCTCCTACAATGAGCTCTGAAAGGACCTCCTCGAGCAACTCACCATGCTCCTTCCTCAGACTACTGCAAGCCCAGCTCACACTAGCCAGTGGGCAAATAAAAGGTGCTTGGAAGCTTCCAATGAGGCAATGGGAATGCACTGCAGGGAAAGACAAGTTAGAAGAGGTATCAAGAACAAGAGCATCTGAGCTATGCTATCCCTTCTCTACCTCCAGTCTTCCAAGTACACTTGTCTCAACACGAGCTAGTTCTGGCTGCAGTTTTCAGCCCCTCATGCTTAGGCATTTAGGAACCTGAACCCTGGGTGTTCTCACACCTTCTCAAGATCCACTCTGAACCCCCATTTGAGAACTGCTGGTCTTATTTAACTAGCAGCATGCAAAACCATAAACCTAACAACTTAATGCCCTCTTAGTGCATAGCAGCATACAAAGAGTAAAGTAACATGTGCTTCAGTTACCTCTGGCAAGAGTGCCCAGCATTTCAGTAGCCTGATGAGGATTTTAATGAGACACCTAAATGGTTTACAGTATTTCCAGACTTGAAGAAAATACTACAATGGCAGAGACAAGGGTAAGCCTACACAAGGAAAACCAGCTGCAAACCTACCCCTTACAAACAGTTTGCTCAAGACTAAAAGGAATTCAGAGAGCACAACTAAATGCATAGCATTTTACTGTTATTAGTGCTTCCACAGGGTCTGTGGACACTTCTGTTATTTCAGTCCAAAAACTGCTGTATGGGAAAAATCTTGCAGAATACAGCAACACAACTTAAATGGTGTTTAGATTGGGGGGGCAGGGGGGGAGGAGGGTACTGGGGTGTCAGACTTATAAAATAAAGTACACGGTGGGGAATATTTAACCCATCATAGCATATTTCACTTCATGTTTTTCCACAAACTCCCACTTCAACTCAAAGTATTACTCAGGCTTCACAATGAACCTATTAATTGTTGGAAACTACAGAAAACTACCTGGTATAATCAAAGGAACATTTTAAGTCTGTATGTGGGGAAAACCCCACATATTTAACAAAAGAGCACAGTAACACTCATGCCACAGTGAAGATATTGGCATATTACTGTTGGTTGTGTCACTGAGAAACTGGTGTTTAAACCTTCATCTTCACCCCCTAGGATTCCTTCAATGAATTGATACGTGCACAGATTTTCAATGCAGGTCCAAGCTTAATATTCATTGCACTCATAAGGTGATCCTCCTTCAACAAGAGGAGAGCTTGTCCATCAATTTCTTGTGCTCTAAATTCATCTGCAATATCTTGGCAACCTACAAGGCAACAGAAAAAAGAATTACTGGGTGAGAAACGTGCACTCTTAGATGCAATAACTCTGCCAAAGCCAGAACTTTTCAGCTACACAATTTCCAATTCCAAGTTCTCATCCCTTCAACTTGTAGAATCTAAGGTATATGCAAGAGTTCAACATTATGATGGGAACTTCCAAGATAATCTGAAGGTGATTTTTACTACAGCCTCTAATTACAGTCTCTATTGGAGATTTACTCATTGGAAATTTCAAGTCCTAGCAAAGACAACATTCTCCTTTCATTAGGAAAAACAATTGCCATGATCTTGAAATTGGAAGAGACTGGCAAAATACCACAGATGCAGCAATTAAGCAAAAGCATAATTCAAGCAGGTTCTTTCCAGCAATAAAAGATGTGCATATTGTCCTGCTATGTACACCTCAATGAGAATATTCACTCAGCTACCATTTCCAAAAGGTGTTAATTCCATCTGTATGTTACCACTGCTGGGTTAAGTAAACAGAATTTTGATTTATGGGCTTTAGCATAAATGTCTCAAAGACACTTATCATCAGTTATCAGAGTCAATATTCTATACACAGGAGTAACTCATTTCACAAGTGCAACTTCCAACTAGTTGGATTTTTTAAATTTATTCTTTTTAAAATGAGAAACTTTTTTCTGAACATGAAATAACATGGTCTCAGGTTCCTGTGGCCTACAACACAAGAAAAGGGACTTCTCACTGATGGGAATGTCCCAAGTAACTGAGGACCCCTTTCCACTGAAGAACACTGTGGAAACAAAAGGTTCCTCAAAAGATGTTCTGGGCATCTGTTGAGCAGAAACAGTCAGTTATGCCTGACTGTGTGGCAGCTCTGTTACATGGACAAACATCCTCTAACACTGTGAATAAGAGCACTCATTGTCAGTTGTTTATTTGAAACTTCTTTTCCCACAGCCACAATTTTCCTGTTTATCTATTTATGTTCTCAATTCAGTGGTCTCTCCATCTGTCTCAGGGCCTTTCAGACATTTTAATTTGTGCTCTATCTTCCATTCCCGATTTCAATTATTCCTCAGTTAAGCCTATTTTTTGGGCATTTAAAAGGTTTCCCCTGTTGTAAAAGTATACTACTATAGAGATATGAAAATCTCTAAGAACTCCTTTTCCATCCCAGATGAGAGCAACTGACTCATTTTGTGTCCTCTTGTGTGATCAGATTTAAATTCTGTAAAGAACAGATAGTCTAATTTCCTGATGGATTTACTAATGTGTTAAGAGAAAAATAGAAAGGAAATGTGGAAGGAAGCATCAATATCCAAACCTTAACTCATTTGGATGACGTCTCATGGTGATTACATTCAAGGTTGGAAAAGGTTAGTTTCCCTCAAAGAATAAAGCCTGATTTTTTTTTTGTTTCTTCATGATTTGTTAACAGACCCCATGTAACAAGTAGCTGCCACTTGATTACAGATAAGATTAAAAGATAATTTGAATGGAGAAAGGACATCTTTTGGAATTTTATTGTAGCCTCTGGTTTTAAACTAAACCCCTGTAGTTTAGATTACAACTCTATACAATCTCCATAGTAAAACAGTTACTCTGTAGCAGCTGGCTAACCCTTAATCAAGACTAAAAGACTACTTTCCATGGCATTTTAAACAATGTGGCTTTAATACCTGGTAAACACCCAGTTCGTGGCCAATATTTATTACAACAAGAAATGAGAACGGTTATCTTTTGGAGGAAGAAAAAAACCCAACAAATTAATTTGTCACAAACAGTATTTATACAGCCAGTAAAGTCATTAAAATGTTTTAGTTGCTTGCAGCATGTATTCCATAACATTTACTTTTAATATTTCTGGTACAGCAAAGCACTAGCACAGGCTGTACCACAATCAGTAAAGAACATTCTTAAGGAGCAAATGGAAAAAAATTTAAAAATAGAGATGCTTGAGAACAGAATCAATCCCCAAATATATACGTGTATGCATCTAACAATAAAAGTTGTGGCAGGTTGTGAATATAATTTTATATGTCTGCTGAACTTTTTTTGAAGTTAGAAACTAGGCCTTAATGTGGATGGGAATGAGTAATTGTAATAAAGTTTCATTAAATCCAGAAAAATGTTATGTTTCTTTAAAAGAACCAAACCACAAATCATCTAGCAGCTACATACCAGGCAAAGAACGTATGAAGGCCCAGACTTCATCAACAGTCCATACTGACGGGTCAGCTTGCACCACTGGTAACAAGTCAATGCTCTCTGGCATTTTCCTAATTCTTAGTTCCCTAAGTTCACGTTCCCTCTCCCTTTCACTCTGTCTCCGCAGACGGGTTGTCATGGCAGCCGGAACAGCATCTTCATGAGAAGCCGTATCTTCTTCTGCAGATGGATAAGTAATTGGAAGCTGGAAAACGTAGTACAAATACACTACAGTATTATATTTTATTTGTAATTCCCAAAAGGATGCCATAGTTTTAAGCAAATATTGCACAGACCTGTCTAAGAAAATGATCTCGTGGTGCCCCCTCAGGGCCGCTCGGCCGACGCCCGCGTCGCCCGAGACTTTGGGCATCTGATTTCCGATTCCAGCGACTGGTCTTGTCTGATGTGAACAGCCCAAATTTCTTAGTGCAACTAAGGCTGTGCCTAAAGAAGTAAGATACATTCAATAAGGCACTATTAGTTTTTTTTGGACTGCGTTCAATCAAGTAACAGTAACACTGCCCACAGAAATGCTGCCCAAAGACAGCAACAGGCATCAGAGAAACGTCAAGGAAAGGGATCTCAAAGGCCAGTTACTCCAACCCCTTGTCTTGACGCAAGATCAAGTACATCTCAATCATCCCTGGAAGATGTCTGTCTTTCCCATTCTTAAACATTTTCCATGAGGGAAATACCTTTGCACTTTATCACAGAGTCCGATGCTGCTTCTCTAAAATGCTCGCTAAAGGCCCTACAGTCACAGTAAATATTTTGCTTCCATTTTCTCTACCTGGCTGACACCCAGTGAAGGAAGGATGGAGGCAAAAAATCCCATCTTCCTCTTTAGGGGTCAAATCCCTTCTTAAGATTGTTTCCCTGGTAGTCTCCCAACAAGTACCAAACCAGAAATATGTATTTCCACTACTTAAAATGGGAATGTCTCACACGGGGGATTAAAAAAGTAGCAGACACAAGAGAAAGGTGATCTGTAGGTAGAGTAATGCCAAAAAAGAATGAAGTGGTGATTATAAATGGGCAATATTTCCCTTTTCTAAAACATCTGGGATTAAATATCCATTTTCTAGCTGTAATGATGGAAGGTTTTACTATGAATTCTTCCTCTCTTAACCACAACAATGGAAGCAGCAAACTAAGCCCAAGAGAGATAGAAACCAGCTGTCTGCCAGCCATGTACAAGTAAATGGCATCACTTATTAATTTCAGGAAAGGAGAAGCTTTAGAAAATACTAAATTATTACTGTTTACAATTATTTTACTCTGAGCAAATACTGAATTTTTACACTGCTACTGAAAGCGTTTAAGAATGTTTTTTGCCTGTGCAGCATTTCAATTATGACAAGCTAAATTCAGCAGGGTTTCTCCCCAGCATCACACAAACCTGTAAGAAAGCCCACCTAGCCCAGCACTCCTTCTCTGACACTGCTCCACCATCAAGAGGAAGACAACAGGATTATGAGAAATATTTAACTATTTGTGGCCCATGAATTTTGGCACCAATTTCCAAACACTACCTCTTAATGGATTTCTCTTCCATGGTCTCTGTCTCCTCCCACAGCCCAATAGCATTCACGGTGTCCTATGGTAAGAGGGCCACAATTTAACTAATTCCTTTTGTCTGTCTTCTTGAAATATATTATAATCTACCACAGGCCTTTGCATCTGTACACTCTGCAAACACAGGTAGAAAGCACTCGTGTTTTGTTTCTTTATTTTTCAACATCAGATACTATTTGGGTGCTATTCCATTAACCAGGTAACAATAAGCAATAACTGGAGAGAGTACCTTTTAGCACAGGACGTGGAGCAGAATCTTTTTGACCGTAGAAATTTATTAGAATATCCCATTTTCCCACAAAACTCACACTTCAGAAGATCATTTTCAATTTCATCCAGTCCCTCTAAAGAAAAGAGACACAAAGAAGTCAGTTTCATTGACACAAAATTACGTTCAAATTTCTCATCTCAAGCAGGGAGGTAGAAGAATTTTTAAAAATCTAAATTTAATTAAATATTTTGATTAACAGAAAACTATGCAAAGCTAAGCAAGTCATAGATTTCACTCTCTATAAAAAAGATCTTGAGCAAACTGAGCTCTACTGAACTTTCAATTAAGTTACTCGATGAACTTAAACCAGCTTTTCTGTTAAATTTCAAGCCATCCATGAGCAAGTATGCCCTCATCAATGGAGAACAATTAAAATAATTGTTACAGTTCTCAGGAATTGTTTATAGACAGTTAAGAGAACTGAGCATTCCAGTGTGTAAATCCAAGCTCTCCCATAATGACATTAATGCATTTAACCTTTTAAAATATTTTCTTTGAGTAAGCAACTGCTACAACCAAAGGGACTTGACATTGAATCTTATCTATGAAAAAGATGAGCTGCATATAAGAAAAGGATTTTAGCACCTACTGATTTCCAGCCTTCTGGAATATTTTACAGAATATACTACAGGATATTTTTCTGTTATTGTTGAGATGAAGAGGCACTTTCCCTGCTCATTGTGAAGAATTCAAACACCAACTGAGAAAAGCATCAGTGAAAGAAAAAGCAGAAAAACCCAGCAGAAGGCAACAAAGCTGCACACAGATCACATGCTGGATGTCTAAGCCCTCTGCTGCTGGATGTGTATCTCGTGGGTAGAATATGGTTTGTACACAGCCTAGAATAATGCCACCCTATCTGCAAACCAACTTGACTTCTGGCACGGAAAAAGACAACCCTTATTCCTGTGCACCATCTGTGAAAGACATCAACAGCAGCCAAGGACTGAAACTGGCACAAACTGAAATGCAACATTTTGTGTTCATTCAGGTTAAGTAAAAGAACCCAACTAATGCAAATGCAGGTATCAAAGTTTAATGGAAAGATTTTAACTACAAATTTCTAGAAGTCTGTTATAGGGATGTAAACTCACTAAGCTGCTTGCTAACACTGTTGTATTGTCAAGGCAACAAACAAAAAAGCACTAGTGCAGCCAAGAGCTGAAAATACTGAGAAGGTTATTTGAGTAACATATCCAAGGCAGCAGGACTCAAAGTCATAACTGAAGTTAACAAATACTCTGTCAGTGTCACACTGAAAATTACCATGTTTGCAAGTCTCCAACTTAATAAGCTGGTATCACACAGAAAGTAAAAACTGGAAATTGGAAACATAGCAGATGTGACCAATCTTGCAACTGAAGCTAAAAAAGTACCAGAAACCCTTCAGATAAATCGCTCACTCTATACAAAAACAAACAACCCTCACTCCCAAACCAGGTCATGCTGTGTAGAAAAGTGCCAACAGAGTGAAGGAAAAATGGATGCTATGAGCTTTTCTCTTGCACATCACGTGTTTCTATCACACATACAACCATACACTGGTTTAGTATCACAAAATCTCCTTTGCTCAACTTCTGCATATGTAAATGTGTCAACACTAGCTCATCTAATGAGTAGTTGCAAATTGTGTTCCTAAATCTACCACCAGCTGTCAGGAACCATAACTAAAGGCAAAACACATGAATGTTTAAACAATTACATGAAACAAGGGGACAAGCTGTTTGAAAGCTGAGAACAATATGGTGTTAATGTTGAAGAGTTCTTAGAGAATGTTACTGAAAACAAAACTGAATTAAGATCTCCTACAACAAATGAAAAGTAAAGTAACTCCTGCAAACAGATCTGCAAATACATAAGAAGATACACCAGAGGGCAACAAGTTTGTTTTGTTCCAAACACACTGGGTGCAATGAGGTATTAAAAAAGATGTACTCTTGATCAAGAAAGCAAGTTTATTTAATAGCAATTTATAAGCACAGTCATGAGGTAAGAAGCTTAGAAGTCTCATTTTGTATGTAGAAAAACAGTCCAGCTCTATTGAGCTGTAAAATAACCAAAAAATGTCCAACAAATCATACAATTTACCAGCTGTTTGGTTTTTTTTTAAAGCCTCTTGTGCTGGATGCTTTCATGTCCCTGGACTTGCCACTCAAGTAACTGGTTAAATGGAAAGCCTCTGGGAGATAATACAAAAAAATAACAGCAATTTTAAATCAGTGAACCAAAGACTTAAGAAACTGCAACAATCCACATGCCAGATGTTTGCCTTCTAAAATTTAGTTTGACACGCTTATGTGAAGGTTTGTGAAGAATCAAGTACGGGCCTCAAATTATGTGTAACGTGTTTAAAAAAACGGACTTGGTAATTTTTTTCTTCATTTTTCTACATAAATGACTTAATTATAACACAGTCAAAAGAAAGTTACAGTTACAAAGCAAAACACTTCAATTACCAGCCACTGCCTAAACTAGGCAGTCACTGCAAAATGCAGAAGGGCTCTGGACTACACTGAGATAAACCAGTAAATGCAATCATATAATCAGCTGTGAATTAGGAAACCCTGCTTTATGTTTAACTTTCAGGTACTGTTTCCACAGTTTGACTTCTTTGCACAGATGTTATATCAACATGTAAGAGAACTGAAACCTACCAATCTTTCCTTTCAGCTATATGCTTCCAAGCTAAACCAGCTCCAATAAAAAGTCAGTGTTGAAGCAAGAATGTACCCTTCAGTTTAAGCAGAGATATGCATCACCTGAGTGGTAAAGTAAATGAGCCTTATGCAGGAATTCCAGGAATGCTTACTTGACTTCACTACCAACAAATACTCTTAAGCTCAGACAGAATGCTTTATAGACCAAGCTTTCTACCTGCTCTGCAATCCCTGACTTGGTTCTGACCCAACACACGTATGAGCAGCAACGTATATAAATCAGTGTGGCAAAAAAGAATGCATCAGAACTTAATATACTGAATTTTGGACTAATTTATTTGCTGAGATACACAATGGATGCAGCCATCTTCCCCACAGAACTTCAGTACCTTTTCCCAAGGCAGAAACCACAGTAACTAATGAACTGCCACTGGTGCAGCTACATTGAAAATTCCAATGTGGAAAGATCAGGGGGATGGACTGTTTTAATTAAGAGCCAAATTACAATGCCTGAAGTGGAAAGCAGTTGAAGCACAGCTACCCTGACACCTTCTGCTGCTCAGGACATACTGTTCTGCCTTTTTCCAGCCACTTCCCCATGCAGGCCTGTGGCCAGGAGCAGGCACTGTTTTCTGTCCCTCCTTACCCTGCTCACTCTGGTTTCACACAAGAGCAGGACAAGAACTATTTTAAGAGGGGGAAACTAAGTTACATTAAGACAAATTTAAACAGATGACCAAAACCAGTTTCTGTGCAATTACTCAAACTGTGGAAGGGGAAATTCAGAGGTGGTTGAAAAATTCTCAACTTGAAAATCTTGGATGAATATATACAAAAATGTGAGTTAAAAAGTAACTTGGCTTCTCTGTGCCAGGCCATGGTTTAATTTCCATTTCATAGCACTCATGAGGCTACTTACATTTGGGCTTGAACAGTAATACCGGTGTGATGCATCCAAAATAGTTTATTGCCGAGTTCTAAAAAACATCCATGACACTTATGAAGTCTGATACAGCCTGGGCAACTAGACTGACATTTTAGCTCATGAGCTGTGCCAGAGACAACTGTATTCTAAGCAGGACAAATGCATAGCCTCCGGACATTTGTATGTATCTACAGCAATTGCTGTTATGATGTGTAGCTGGTAAATAGTTTCTATTAAAGACTGCAGGAAGATTCCAGAAGTGCAGGTAGGATAGGATTCCATAATACATACAGAAATGAAGGGAAAAAATGGATATTTAAAAAAAAAAAACAAACAAAACTACAAACCTTCTGCAATCATATCCTCTATCTCTGTGTCCGACGAGTTGTCTGCATGTTTTGCATTCTGCAAGTCTGATTCAACACACACAACACTCATGATTTGACCCTCCACTAGCAATCTTTTTTCTGCAGGCTGTTCTACCAGCAAAGATGAACGACTTACCTGTTGCAACAAAAGCAAAGCAACAGTGATTACCTGAACAACGAATAATTGAAAATAATATTTATGACTTAGCAGTTGTAACTGAGACTAGAATCACAATTTCTATTCTGTACCAATTATTATAGAGTGCCAAAGCTCTAAATACCATTCTTCAAACAAATCCAAAGACTCACTCCTGGTCTGCAATTACATTTAACAAAGGAAGAAGCACGTTATCTAGAGAAATGAAGGTATGGGAAAATGAGACACACATTAAATCAGATAATAAGGGAGGCTCATAGGTTTTTAATTGTCCATTTGTGGATTTAAAATCTTCCACAGTAATTCTTACCAGACACAATACTAATTACACCAACACTAAATAACATTTTAACACTTTGGAATTTTAACACAGATTCAACGCAGAGGTTCAAATTAAGCTGAGGTACCTAGGAGACATACAAACATAAAACCAAGTTACTGCAAATGGTAGCCTAAAATGCAGTTATCTCCATATACAGCCTATCTGCTCAGCTGGGTCTCTGTTTTCATTTAGTACCTTGTCATCCAGTGACACTGGAAAGCCAAACAGCAGCATGAGTTGCAATTATATATGTAAGACAATACAAACAGCATATAAACATACTGAAGTGGTGTAAGAAACATGTGAAAAAAGGTCAAAACCAACATGTGAAAAAATGATTCAAGATCAAAAAAGCTACTAGTCATAAATAACCCCACCCTTAAAAATAGTTTGTTTCAGAAATTAGTAGTAAAAAATTCACAGCAACATTTACACTTACAGGGAATGGCTCTAACCCCTCCTGAATCACAAAGCCTTCAATAACATGGGTCAGGATCTGTGGTTTAACAATAGCCTGTGGAGGCTTATTTTCTAGGCTAGGAATGCTGTTGGGCATTGAGGTGCTGTTGCTCCTTGTCGTTGCTGCTGGAAGCAGAAGAGGTGGTGGTGGAATAGAGGTATGTGAAGGATCAGATGGAGATTTAATTACTGAGGCACTGACTGATGATGTCACTGAAGGCAGGCCACCATGCTCTGAAAAAAAAAAAAGAGCAAAGCGTGTTTTTATCACTTATGTCCAATCACTGGCTCAGAATTCTAGAAATAAGAGGTGATAAACACACGTAGCTCTGCATCCACCATGCTGTAACAGAGGCTTTCCTCTATGGTTTATAGTTTTACCTTCAAAACAAGATGGTTTTCCTTGACAGACTAATTCACGAACAGTTCTCATGTAACCATTTTCCTTAACTCAGTACCTACTAACCATAAGCATAGCTGGCCATTGACTACCTACACAAACCACAGATCCAGAATTCAAAAGAAGAAACCAGTATTTTCAAACATTGGATTCTCAAGACTGATCAGCTGAGGTATTTCTAAGGAGAGCATTTATCTTCAGGGATGCTTTGAGGCCCAGTGACCTGGCTGAGTCACAAGTACATACAGCATTGAGGCATTAAGCATCCCTAAGCACACACACACATATATATATATATGTACACTATATTATATAGAGAGCATGTGTTTGTATATTTAGCATATATGGGGAAGTTACATTGGTTTGCAGGACAATTGACACAAACATGTATATCTTAAAATTCACTGAAGAGAAATTGTTATTGGTAGCTTCTGCATTAGAACAGTTCCTTACAGTGGCAAATAACAGTAATGATGCCAAAAAGAATCATTACAGTGTAGTCAACCATTTCAACAGCAATTTCTGATTGCTGACCCTGATTCTGCAAAATCAGTCTCCACACCAGATCAGCCAGATATTTTGTCCATAGCATACAGCTTTCACTTACAGATTAACTGGCAACTGACACTCCTGTTAAGATGTTAGTATTAAAAATATATGCTAAAGAGCTCAACTAAGCATTTCCTGTGCTCCATGTTATCTACAGACATACATAAGCTGCACTTTTGGGACTGAATAATTAATTTTATCACATGGATTTCTCATATAGTTTCTTCTACTTAAAAAATGATACCACTAAATTATTAAAAAAATATCAAAACATTACCTTTTTCCTTTGAAGTATCAATAACTAGCAGAAGTTTCTAAGCAGAACAGCAACCTTATGTTCTCACCTGACAAAGGATCTTCTGAATTAAGTGCCTCTCCATTCCCCAGGGTTATGGCTGGTGGAGACAAAGTGGGTGGTGTAGGTGTTCTAGCCATTGGGACACAATCTGATTCCTCAGGCATCTCTTCCTCACATACATTCTCCACTTGGTAAATCTGCATCCAACAAACTATTGCTTTAGAGAGATTTCCATTCTATCTTAATACCTTGAAAGAGTTGCATAAATACAGTTTTTAAAATAAATTACCATTTAGAATGTTAAAATAGGCTCATCTCCTAACAAAATACTAGTTTCCAAATTGTATACAGAACAATGAATTCTGGGGACAACACACTGTCTGAGAGCAAAATTAAAGTACTTTGTCACAAACAGCCAAATATAAAGAGGCACAGTTCTCCTATCAAACAGACCAGAGAACTAGACTTTCTCAATATCTTACCTTTATGGTTTACTATATTTATTTACACACATATTTGTAGCTATTTAAACACTTCCACTTTGTAACATAATGACCAGTCTGCAAAGAGTTCTATATTAAACAGCACTGCAATCAAACTATTTCAGAAGAATACACCAAGGCCATCAAGCATCACTGGTTGTAAGAGCTTATATGGTATTTTCCTCAAAACTATTAAAGCAAATCTGCATGAATTGATGACAGTCAGTTAGCAGATTAGAATGCAAGAGATCACTTTGCCAAAAGAAAACCTGGCTTCTACTCTTTTGCCCAATATCTCCCTGAAATACCAGAGTTGAGATTATCAGTATCCTCTTAATATACATTTAAGACAAACAGCACACCTTCTTCTTCCTTATCCTGTTGGTAGCCTGAAGAAAAGGTGACAAGAGCTTCAAGAGCTGTTGATTCTTTTGCTCATTCACATTTTACCACTCAAGCCCAGCAACGTCACCTTAAATGTCAGCATTATTTGCATATAATTTTATTTCACTGATATTTCTTTGTACATGAGTTTAGTTCATTGTGAGAGAAGCCAAAACCTTCAGTTACAAAGTGCAGATGTCCAAGACTAACACTGAATTAAATGGCAGTGATGGGAAACACCAAGAGGGAATAAAAATTCCCCTATTCTTTCATGATGAAGAGGCTCTTTTTAATGGTAGTACAAAATTAATTATATAGAACTCTTATCTTAATAATCTGCTCTACACTTTAACACCTAGTATAAAGATGATTCTCCTACTCACAATTATTATTGCCTACTTTATACTTGTATTAACACAAAGAGTTAAAGGCTTACAGTGCATATAGTGTATTTATCAAAATCCATTTTGACATATGTTGACATATATTTACTTGCCTTTTAAAGTGTAAACATGCTGCAATGTCCTTAACAGGTAAGATTTCAGGCCAAAAGTTGCACTGTAATGACTCTTGGCTGACATTGTTGACTGAGCACCCATTACAAAGAGCCAAAGAAAAAAAAAAAATCAGAGGAAAATGTCTATTGTTTTCTTAAAACTCATTTCTGTAATCAATACGTTTCTTCTGATCCTCTGTCTAGAACCTGGTTTAGCTCCCTCTGAAAACAGATTTGAGGATAAAGGCTAAAGAACTGCAATGTCACCACTTACCACTGGAGTTTCAATCGGTACGGATGGCTGCACCTGAAGGTTTACTGCAACAGTCTGTGGTGGTGGAAGAGTCTGAAATGGCAGCTGGACCAAAGCTTCTGCAGCAGGAAGTTCTTCCTCAGAAACCAAAGTGTTTTGAACCAAAACCTGGCCCTGGGACAGAATTTCAGGCTGCACTTGTAAAGACTGCACAGGCTGCAACGGCAGTTGTTGAATCTGAGTTGAAGATGCTGACAGCTGAGGAGGAGCTGCAAGAGGGATAGGTGTGGACTGCAAGGCTGAATACTGCTGGTGGGGTGCTGAGGACACAACTGGTTGGCCTGGGGAAACTAAGCTGGGCTGATCTACTGACCCTATATGTACAGCGGGAGAAGACGGAAGCGGAAGGTGTGAGGGAAGGTTGAGGGGCTGGGCAACTGGTCGAACTGGACTGGTAGTGGCCTGCTGAGGAGCAGCCTGCTCTGGCTGAAGTGCTGTTGGCATGAGGGAGTTTGCCTGTGACTGAATAAGTGCTTGAGGGTGAATAATTATAGTGGGTGACTGACTAGGGGAGTGAGAAGGTGGAGGGGATACCACTACTGACTGCTGAGCTGACTGGGATGGGGTAGGAGACAGTGTTAGGGGTGGAGGATGGATGTGAATAGGTGAGCAATGAGACTGGACACTGCTGGGACCTGGAGGAAGACCATGGCTTGGGAGTGGTAGGCAGTGCTGTGACGGAGGGGGTTCCTGGCCTGGAGGAGCCTGAAGTGCAATTGGCTGGACTTGCTGCTGCTGTTGCAGTATCAGCTGATGATGGGAAATCTTTGGAGATGGTGAATGAAGTGGGATCTGCTGATGTTTTACTAGAGAATGAGGTTGCAATGGAGAATATGAAGCTGTGAGAGGGGGGGAAAAAAGTGACAATTAGTATTTATTTCTATAAGCCCAGAGAACATTATAAAATATTATAAGAATGGAAGTTTCTACTGTAAAGTAGGACCAGTACAACTTTTTCAAGCCCTTGGATCTATGTTATAGAAATATCTTCTTTGATCTAGTACACAGGAACAATTTATTAGGAGAATATATCCATTTCCAAAGCAAAATGCAGCAATGAATTGAAATTTCTATTTTTTGTGCTAGTTCCAAGATTATTGCTGATCCAGCCTTCACTTATTTAAGAACTTCATGCAACTTAGAACTGATTTAACCTTTGCTTTGAAACAGACTGTCATGGAAGAGATAAGCATGTCCCAATCAACAAGATTTGTTGACAAACTTGAAGTCTAGGCGATATGATTTTAAAAGACTAAACAAAATTCCAAGAGCTCAGTATGAATTAAAACCTTTCAAAGTATGTGCCTGAACTTGAACACACAAACTGAAAGGTATGAATCTAAAAATAGTGCAGCTCTCAGAGACACCACACCACCCTTAAGGGAACCAGTGTCTCCCTAGTAATTCCTTTACAGCATGTGCACACATTTTCCTCCACATGCAAACCTCTTCTTGCTTTGTCTTTTCCACTTGAGAAGCAACTCACTTATGTTATCTTTTTTATTATTTATTCTGTTAGTGAGGATGGATTTTTTTTCCTTTCAGAAGTGAGTTCTAAGAGCATTAGGGCTCAATACCTCAAGAATGCCTGCCTCTCAGTCTCACTCCTCCTCTAAGAGCTGCTACTAAGCCAAGGTGAATTCCACAGAATTCAGACTGTGTAGACTACTCTTACTCTTTCAAAATAAGGAAGCTAAAATGCAAGTATGTTGTATGCATTTTAAATGCTTATCCAACTGACTGCATGCTTATTTGGATTTCTCTCAATAAACAAAACACACGGATTTTGATGAGAGCAAGAAGCTTGAGGGGTTTCAGCCCACATATTGCTTCCCAGATGGCTTGTGCAGACAGACCAGAAATGAGAATGGTTTGTACTGTGATTCAGCTGTGTGTAACAATTTCTATATTGTGCTTGTATTGTGATTTAAGAACATTGCTGTATCACCCTGCTACATCAAAATCCTGTGTAACGTCCAATATGAGCAAGTAAGTACATTTACTATTAAACATCAAACTCTATTCACATGGAATATCTAAAATAACCTGGTCAGAGGGCCTTTGGCTTTGACAGAACCGTAACATACAAATTAACTAATTAAGTTAGGCTTCTTATAGCTCCATTTTCATCCTACCTGGTGTTATGAGGTGCTGTATGCTCGATGTCCGTGTGACCGGTGTCCCCCGACACTCGGGAGTTGGGCTCTCGCCCCTTTTATTGCTTTCTGAGGGATCTGGTTGGCTGCTCTTGGAACTGGGGACAGGTTTATTAGAGCACAGAGACAAGGACTGAGCTTGACTGCTGCTCTTTGGTGGGCCATTCTGGGAACTTGACAACACCCCCAGCTTCTGACTGCGCACTGTCAAGTTCTGAACCTGGAAAATGAGGAAAATGTGAAAACACATCCAGGAAAAAATAGGGAAAAAATAATGTTATGTGATGCTTCTTATCAAAATACAGGAGAAGTTAAAAATCTGCATATCAGAGTAATCTTCAAGCCACAACATTTAGAGAAGTATAGTGAGCTTCAATTATCTTTATCCCAATGATAAAGAAAATACAGGAAAGCATTTTCTCTTATTGAACTTTAAAAAAATGGAAGTTGTTCATTACCTTAAATTTAAATTTGCCTTTTTTTCTCTTTTGTTGTGCTTTCAGCCTGAATGACACAGGCAACTTAAGCAAATGCAATTTTATTTTTACACAGATGCTGCAGAACTGCAGTGGTCTGTAAGCACATTTGTAGAGACTAACATAAACCAGTGCCTTGCGTTGTTATCCATGTCTTAACAAACCCAAGCCCCCTATTTCTACAGCAGAATTAATGTACCTTTTCATCATGACACCTCCAATGTCACAAGAAACAAGAGGTTTGCCTTGTGAAATGTAAATCAGGCAGTGATTATTTTTACTAATGTCTGTTATATCACAGCCGGATTCTGTACATAATGATCCCAGCTTTCCAATCCTACATGCTGAGCTAGAATTTAATTTTCAAGGGTAAAGACTACCCTTGTAGCAGTAATTTACATCATACTTCATGTGAAAAAGAGGACTAATCGTCACCATCCACCATTTTGACTGCCCAATCCCTTCCTCATTGAACAGTTAGTACTTCTGTAATGAACAGCTAGTTGACAATTTATTTCTCCCTGTTCAGTGTGTTGCCCCAGGATGCATTCAAATCCCGTTGTGAAGACACTGGTATTTGTTTCCCTACTGACACACATGAGGCATCCACTGCAATCCTATCTCTGTGGGTAGAAATCAACCTCCAGCACATCTCAACAGATATGGTAACTAATCTGAGATGTCCAGGTGGGAGGGGGACACACATGAAAAGAAAGTAGTATGAAAGCAGAAGGGAAGAAGAAGAAGCAGGAGAGAAGTGTCAGTTCACCTAGCAGTCCATGTTAGGTGTGTCATTGAGACACTGCTAATCACTGATGAACTTCTGAGTTTCTCTGATATCTCTACATGGAAGATAATAATGTGAGATCACTATCCTGTACCTTCACAAACATCTTGGCTGAGTGTACCACACAAATCTATATATATAACCACTTGCATTTTTTTCTTATTAACTGCAACCCTGTACAATGACACTTATTTTTTACAGATTATATACAAATATAGGTTACTCAAGGTAATAAAGGTGATAGCTAATTATGAAGACCTAAAACGTCATCTCCAGGAACCAAATTTTACATATAACATGGTCACTTCCAAACGTGTTGATGATGGCAAACAGCAGACACTGAAGTTGTACTCACTTAAAAGCAAGTAAACTGAAGCACAATGTTTCCTTACTTTTCAGTTTTGGCCCACTCTACTGGAAATGCCCTTAATAAATTTACACAAGCTCACCTGAGTAGCTGCAGACTGACAGGAAGATGAGGAGGATGATGAGACAACAGGAATGTCAGACTGGACAGCGGCCACAGTGGTCGCGGGAGTAAAAATAAGCTGATAAGCAAGAAAAAATATCTGGTAACAGACTGAAACTTTGAAAATATGTGAAAGGAAACACAGTAAGAAATGCAGTATTTTAAAGAGAGATCCATAACTTACATGTGAAACAGACAGCTTCTAAGACTGACTTTTTTTACTTTTAGGTGAACTTACTCAAAGAACAATTTATCATGGTAGTTCAGTAAATAAAACTAAAATATAGTAATGTAAAATATTTGCTCTACATATTGAGAAACATCTTTCTTATCTATACACACATCTATCATCTTTCATACAAGCATTTTAGAGACTCCCTCCAATATTACAAATGAGTGAAACCAAAGCAAAAAAGTCAAGAGATCAGCCCAGTATCTACTAGATTAATGAAACAGGACTTAGACCTTCCAACAAGCAGAGCTGTTATATGAACTATGCCAAGTAAGTTTCATAGCAAGAACACGTATCATACAACCAACCTGAAATCACTAACTTCAGAATGCCAGCATGCCTAGTATTAATTTCTTTATAGGCAATACAACAAAGACAACCTTTATGGAAGCCTTTGAAGAGAAACCATTAGTTAGCCTTCCATATTTTTAGAGATCTCAACTGCAAGGAGCAGCTAAGAAGAAAGCATCCCAGCCACTGCAGTCATAGACCTCTGGCTCTGAATCTCCATGTAGTATAACAGTGTTTCTTCCTATTGACACTAGAAAGCTCTGGTCATTCACTCACACAAGCCATAACAGTGTCTTTATCCTTTACCAAGTACTGATTGGTACCTGAGCATTCATGTAACTTCAGTAATGTCTGTGAAGTCTCACGCAGATTATAAGGTTCATTTCATATGCAGCTCAGGAGAGAAAGTATTAGATTTGAAAAATCTGTTTCGTGATTTTATAATTTCTTTTTAAATTGCCCATTAGGAAATGGAAATGCCATATTGACAGGAAATTGCAGGAATCTAATGAGTTTCATATGACTCTCAAGAGAATGAAAGCTAAGCTCAAGTTTAACCTGAACTCTACAGACAGTAACACAAAGTGCAGTCTTAGTTAAACATAAAATTTTAATCAAGAGTCAGAACTCTGAACGTTACCAGTGCACTGGAAATCAATCTACCTTGAATATAGACAGACTCCAGTATGCTCTTCTACATGGCTAGAAGACAGGTGCTCTTTTGTTCAATCCATTTAATAATCATAGTACAACCAGGCCAAACACACTCAAGCAAACTGCACCAGAGAAACTAAGCTACAGCAATCCTTTCACTTCTGAAGCCTACAGAGTTTCAGAAAATACACATCCACAAACTAGTGACTAAATTCTCAATCCTATCTGAAACTAAAGGAAACCATTTACACAAACAAAATCAAAACTGAAATGAGTAAGTTGAGGGGTTTTTTTCTAGGGGGGCAGGGGGCAAAGCAAACCAAAACCAAGCTTAACAATTGTAATTAAAACTTACCATTTGAGCTCGTAGATACATTTGAGCCTGGCTGGCACTCAGGGTTGGAGAGGTGCTCCCCAGCAACATAGTCTGTTGGGTAATACTGCTGCTGGTGGTGTTGGAGGTCTGTGAACGGCTTATTATCTGTGCAGGTGTAGGAGAGGTGGAGAGGTTAATCTAAGGAAACAAAAATATTGTTCCTGTCATGGAAATTCATTCATCCTAGGGTCTAAAGCCAGAGAGCCCGTGACAAAAATGACAGGGGCAGCTGAAATCTCTGAACTGTAAAGACATGGAAAATATTCTGAGCCAAACATCACAAAACTGGATTCTGACAGGACTGGACATTGTTGTGCTTAAACTGCAAGCAACTGTTCTGCAGTAAATAATATTAATCAGTTATGAATATGAGCAGTTGTAAGGAGTCTGAAAATACACCTCATGGAAATACACATGTACAGAATATGTAGCATGAGCTTACAATATTTTAAGAAAAACACCTGAATTTTAATCTTCAATAATTTTTAAAGGTTTATATTATCTGAGTGGACTGCTACCTTTTCTTATGCTTGTTACGTGACCCGAGCAGGATATTTTTTTGCTGCCATAAATGGACTTTGATTCCTCATTCTACATATGCACATTTAAAAATGACTGGAAACTAAAACTTTATAGAATTTCACATGAAATGCACCTGAACAATTGCTCTTTAGCATCTTCTCAAACAAAAGCTGTTGTGGTTTTTGCTTTGCTTGGTTGTTGTTTTTTGTTGGGTTTTTTTGTTGGCTTTGTTTTTTTTTTTTTCTAACAGAGTTAAGTGCCCAGCTCTTTTTTATCACTTACTCAAAAGTTTTCCTTGAAAAATCCCAGCCCAATTATTCTGTCAGTTTAACATCAGCCATCTTTAAGGAGTTCCCCTCTTAAATTTAACAAATTAATTATTTTACTTCTAACAGCTGTAAGCCAAAGCAATGCTGTGAGAGCTTAAAAAAAGACACAGTTAAACCACTGAAGCTATGCACTGCAGTCATGAACAGCTTGAGGGCATGATTAAGAAGCACGATGTCTGCAGGACTAACAAAGTCCTGCTCAGGACAACTGTAGAACTGCACATAAAAGGACTGTGCAAATTACACATCTGAAGATGCCACTTAAAGAAATACAGCATGAACTGAACACAGAGCTGCTAAAAACTGACACCTGAGCACGTCTAGAATATGGATAAAGTAACTGAAAATGCATAAAAGATGCATGATAAAAGATGGTAATTAATAAAAGAATGAATGCTAGAAACATTTCGTCAGTTTCATCTATATCTATGTGAGCATTGACTTGGATCTTTAGATTTGGTGCTCTTAAATCACTGACACAGATTTTAAGCTACAATAGTGCCCTGAATAAAGAAACTAACGTGAAAAATCAAGTAAGAAATCATGTAAGGGATGAAAGCCCAGGGAGTGACTCCTGCAGCAGCCTGAAGAGTCACTAGAGCTTGTGGAGCGAGCAGCTGCCCCTCACAGCACCAGGAGTGGGCTGGGACCGGGATGACCTGCAACACGGGATGACTGGCGGGCGCTGGAAGCGCAGCCAACGCTTCCGAGAGAGTCATCACACTTCTATTTACTGTTTCTGTAGCACTAATTTTAACCACGCAAATTGAAATACCAAAACCTGTTCTGTTTTTTCCAAGTAGCTACATAATGACCACGAGGGGTTGAGAATGGAGGGAGAGCTTTTTCCAGTTACGTACCGAGGTCTGCGACATGCTTGACTGCTGAGTGACACTCCCAGTGGGGGAAGTGCATTGCCTCCCACCTGACAGGCTTGCCTAAATAGCAAGAATATGGGTCAAATATTGAAATCAAGAAGTGTTTAAGTGATGTTCATATCATTGCATAAACAGTCAGAAATGTCCCTCTCTACCATTACCTTTTCTCTGAGTTAACAGTAAAAATTCTTTACTCACTGGCATTAGTTTTTAGCAAAGTGCAGTCACACCATGGAATGCCATCTGCAAGGTGCTAATTGCCTTGAATTCCTACCCAATTTCAGGCATTCAGATTCTTGCAGATCAAGACATGAACCAAAACTGTTAGAGGTAAAGTCTATTAGACTGTTAATGATGGAGCTACCTGATCAACTCACTACCTGTCATGATCAGAACTTAAAATGTGAAATAATTTAAAACTGTCATTATTAAAACTCACATCACAATTTTTATTATGACTAGACTCCACTAAAAATAAAACAAACTTTATAAATGCTGTAAGGAACACCCTCATATTCTAGAAGGATAATTTATGCATGCACATCTGGTGTTTATAAT
The DNA here is from genome assembly GCF_020740795.1 of Apus apus. Lineage (NCBI taxonomy): Eukaryota > Metazoa > Chordata > Aves > Apodiformes > Apodidae > Apus > Apus apus. Next base: position 21,986,744 of record NC_067289.1, on the reverse strand, counting down.
GGTACAGTATTCCAGCCCTTCAGCTGAAAACAGAGTGGTTCAGATTTCTGTATTAACAGACTGCTTAACAAAACTTCTTAGCTTTTCCCAATCTGATTTTCTTTGCTGTGCCTCAGTAACCGTCTATGCACACACAGATCCATCACAAAGAAACGACAAAGCAATTATTATAATGATCTAATGGAAAAGGCATAGAAGAGAAAGCCAGAAGCATGGAAGAGTCAGTCTCAGTTCCAACAACAGCTATATATCTGAAGCCTTTATGTCTCTTTTAGCATTCCCATGTGTAAATTCATTAATAATCACCTATCTCTGCAAGATAGTTTTCTTAAGACAAGGTCAAATGAGGGAAAGGGAAATCTTTCCCCTGCCTGAGTTTTTAAAACAGGTCTCCTATAGTGCTCACTAAGGATAAAAGCTGTGCTTCAGAAATTAAATGTCATTTACCTACATTTCCACCCTGTTAAAATTGAATTTTGCCATTACTTATAATGCAGCCAAATGTGTGGCAAAGCACACCAAGATAGCAGATGTTCATTATTTTTATTTGATTTCACCAAGACACGTTGCTATTCATTGCTTTCCCCATCAACTTTTAAAGAAAATAATGGGATGAAGATTGAAGTAGTCTATTTTTAACATTTTACTACTGTTTGATGATTTACATGATGCATTATAATGTATGCAATAAAGCATGGAATGGTTGCCTACTGGAGCATCTACGACACTGGACAAAATCCTCCAAATAGTCTGGAGGAAGATACAATTTAAAAAAACCCAAAGTACTTAAAATATAACAGTGAATTATTATGAGGCATTAAGCTCAGGCACTTAAGCTGTTATAATGTTTGACAACGCTCTAGAATTGTAGTCCTACTCTAGGAAGCAGTAACTACACCGTTCTCTTTCAGCAATCTCCGCTCTCACCTGTGGTACAGTTGCCAGACTCTGAAATTGGGTACTGCTTAAGTGCTGCTGCTGCAAAGCAGCAGTCTGCAGCATTAGATGCTGCTGTTGGGCTGCATACATCTGCTGGAGGTACTGAGCAGCTGAGCTAGGAGGACGATGCAAGGCCTGCTGAATAACCTGTGATGAATCAGTAGGTAATTAATTACAATTACAAAGTACACACCATGTTAACATGATGCTGAAGTTTACCTTTACAAGGAAATGATACCAAATGAATTATTTTTCAAACCAATTACTTAATACTGAACTTGCTCCATCACTGTTTTCAACCAAGCCACAGAATATAGTCAACATAAATATATTAAGGTTTTCAAGGAAAGTCTGACAATCAGCTGACAATACAGCATCATCCACAACACAACATCCAAGCCTCTCAGGTTCTTGGCAACAAATCCTACACAAAGCTCTACTCTTTGAAAGAGCAAGATGGTGTGAAAGACACTCAATTATCACATTCAACAGAACAGACCACACAGAATTCAAGAACAGCAAGAGGGGGCCGGATCCAAATCAGCACTTACACATTTCTGGATCCCTGATGATGGTCAAACAAACAGCTTTATTTTGTGCTATTCTGTAAAGTTTAATGTTAATTACCCCTGAGGGAATGGAGGAAAACACAAACTTTCTAGCACAGCATTTCTCCCTCACTTATTTGGGAGGCAGGCCTGTACCCTGCGCTATCCTTGAGTGGTCTGATGCCCTTTGGTGAATGGTACCTTCTGCAAACCAGCAGGTCAGACACTGACAAAGATGACAGCAATAAGAATGGAAAGTTAATCCTGTTCAAAGTATTCTGCAGTGCCTGCAGTTGAGAGCAGTGAGCACCTCGTGGGCCCGTACCTGGACGGCGTGCCGGTCGGAGCCGCTGTAGACAGAGATCTGGGGCAGCTGCGTCCGGGAGGTGGAGGTGGTAGTGATGGTAGTTGTGGATGCAGAACATGTTGTTGTGCTTGGTTCATTCTCCATAGCTGTGCAGGATTCGTCCAGCCTGGCAGAATGGATGTAAAAGTGGTTCACAAACAGGAGGCCACTACACATACTTTAAAGGCAAAAAAATTCTAAGCTTCACTGAGATAGAATAATGGACAATTTTCAAATGGATAAGTCTGTAGCATTTGCTATTACTTGATGGAACGTGTTGAGAGATGTGATTGTGCTGTCAAGAACAGCAATAGGGGATCAGTTCAGGAATACACACAAGACTGCCAGGAAGCTGCAAAGCACTGCCACATCCCTCTTCCCCACAGCACGGAAACTGCTGGCTGACCATTCTGTACCTTCAGTAAAAATCAACAGGGGCCTGCTCTGCTTGGAAAGAGGTGGAAAGGATGCAAAGCAAAACACTTTTACTTTTCACAGCAGCATCTCTCAAAAGACAGCAAGAGTCAAGGAAGAAACTCCCTATTTAAGAATCTCTGATCATTCCTCTCCAGCCTTAAGGGACTTCCCTCTGCTGCAGAGTACAACCTCTCTCCCCAAATGTCACCTTTAAAACTGAAATGAATCACGTATCTCAATAGATAAAGTGTGTTTAGTTTCTTCTTCAGTATTAACAGGAAATAGCACCATTGCTGTTTACTGATTTTAAAAAGGATGTTAGAAAAAATGGCAGGGGAGAATGTGTGTTTCCTTCTTTCAATAAGGAAGGGCTCAGAAAAATAACTGTTGAGAGAACTGCAATGTACTAGGTAAAAAGCAGCATTGCCAAGTGCTTAACAAACTGCCCGTCGGATGCTACATCAAACAGGAACATAATTAAGAGTTTCAACTCACAGCTGAAAGCAAAATGCAGTGTTGTCAGCCTGCAACCTTTGCCTCTCAAAACATGACTACTTCACAAGTAGAGAACTGCACATGATGCTGTAGCTCCCCAGAACTTGGAGCAACACAATAGATACATGGTCACTGAAGGACCTCACGCCTATCACTATATTTTATACTTGCATATGTTTTGCCATCGAAAAAAATTCATGGCAATAAAGCATGCTTCAAAAGCTAAGATCTCTTCCACTAGAAAGAAAAAATATGGCTTTCCTGTTAACAATTCAGATCTGTTGTGCATTATTGATGCCATTTGTCTACCCAGATTAGAATGCAAGCTAACACACGTGGTAAACTGCTTCAACTGCAATAAAACCAACATCACTTCTAAAATCACTCTAATTTCACATAATGCTAATGAAAAGGACCTTAAAAAAAACCTCCTGTCTCCTCCAGAGGACATTAAAAGCACATCAAAACATTTACACCTACAACTTGTCTAGCTAGTTGTAGCAGAGTTATGCAACCAGTCAAATTAGACTAAGAAAACAACACCGGGTATTTCATATCCTTCATTCTCAGCCACGTTTTACATTTACTGAGGTGTGCACTGTATCCCACTCCATCAGAAGTTCACCCCACGAGTGCTCTTAATCCTTCAGCTGAAAGCACCTCATTTTCAAAAATAGTTTTGCCATTGCCCAGTTTGCTCCCGCAATGGATGTGCAAGCAAAACAAGGAACGAGCTCCTAAGCCTCTGCTCGGCGCGGCCTGGCGCCGAGGTGCATCCCCAGGCCTCCCAGACCCCGCTCAGAGCTGGCAGGAGCTCCCCAGCCACCCCTCCGTCCCACCACAACACCGCACACCCCGCAGCACAGAAGCCGTGTGCCCTCTTCTGGCTGCAGGAGCAGGTAAGTGCTCCAACAACCACCCTTGCCACAAACCTCTCTTCCACCGAGAAGCAGCATGCTTAAGGGGAGGAGGAAATACAGGAAAGTGGCTGTTTTTAGCAAGAAAACCAGAAATCCGTTGTAATTCAGCAGATGGGTGTTTTATGATAGAGAGCATAAAAACCATGACAGGCTTAAAGTTAGACTGCCTTTTCAGTCTCACTTTCATCTACAACACTATACTCAGAGACCACTTTGAATTATAAAAAACCCACTCAGATACAGTTGAAAATAAACTTCTGAAATGGTTCTATGAGGCCTCAACATCAAAAAGGCAAAACTCCTAACGCCGTAAAATCAATTTTGTTAAACACACGATGCAGATCTTACGACGTTGACTGAACCGCTTCAACTTCAAAAGAACCTCTGACGCAAAGATGCAAAGTAACTTCTGGAAAACGCGTTGGACTCCGACAGGAAACAAGCACTGCACGTTTAAGCGAGCCCAAAATACAAATCACAATAGAAAAACTATATTGAAAATAAGTATTTATTCAAGTAGTAACAGCACGAGACACAACTCCAAATACACTGTGCACAATGTAAATCCTCAGAAGTTTTGTTCTCGTCATATTTTTTGGTCAAAGCAAGTCTCTAAAATAAAAAAAAATACCGGTCATTCGATGCTAATCAAGTTAAACTACCTTCGTAGCAGGTACGTATGGCGCTACCTGCGTTTTAGAAAGTTTGGTAAACGTCACGGTAATAACAAATAATTACACTACTGACCATCTGCAACCGTATCCAGTATGTGAGAACAGTCTGCTGTGTTGGGTGGTGGGTTTTTTTTTTTTTCAGTATATAATTTATCTTTTTTCTTTCCACTCACGACCTTTCCTTACAACTCCAAGGGTACAACCCACAGAAAATAAAGGGCAATTCCCTCCGAGCCGAACCCCTGCAAGCATTTTTCCATGCGACCGAAGGCTCCGAAATACATTCTCTCCCTTTCCCTTCACTCTGGCTCCGACGCAGGCCAACCCTGCCCAAACCTGCAGGGTTTTGCAAATCCGTTTAAAAGCAAAACGGCGCACTCAGAACGGGGCTCTGTGGAGACCGGACCCAGGCGGGGCAGTGTCCCGCAGCCGCACGGCCCGGCCGGGCCCGCCAGCCCGGGCCCCGGGGCTGCTCCGCAGGCGCAGGCGGGGCCCCCGCCGGCCGCTTCCCGCCCCCTCAGCCCTTCTCACCGGCCCGCGGCCTCACCCCGCCCAGCCCCGCCGCCCCGCGCCGCCAACCCCCCTCAGCGGCCCCGCGGGCACCAGCCGCCGCCGGGGAGGGCGGAGAGGTGGGCGGGAGGGGAGGCACCCGCTGCCCGCCCGGCGGTCGGGGCGCTCTCAGGGCGCGGGTCCCCGCCTCCGCGCCCCGCCCCGCCGCGGCCTGGCCGGGCCCGCCGCCTCCGCTCCCCGCCTCCGCGCGTCCCGCCGGGAGACTCGCCTCGCACCGGCCGCTCACTCCGCTTCCGCCATCTTCTCGCCTCCCCCGGGGGCGGGGCCGCGCAGGCGCGGCGCGCGCCGCCGCCGGGCACGTGACGGCCCGGGCCGCCATGTTGCCGTCGGGACGTGGCGGGCGGGCCGGGCCGGGCTGTGGCGGCCCCGGGTCGCGGCGAGACAGCGATTGGCTTCGCTTTAGCGCGGGCAGGCTGCGGCGGGAGCAGCAGCCCGGCTGGGATGAGCGCCCAGGGCGGTGCTGAGCGTTGGGAGCAGCACGGCAGCTCTGCTGGTGTTCTGGGAGAGCGGTAGCGTTGAGCTTCGCGCTGCCAGGGACTGTGGAAAATAAGCTTTAATTATGTTGGGCCTTAGCTACAGCAGGAGAATGACGGAGGTGACGTCTGTTGTTTTGAGGGTGCTGCTGGGAGGTTCAGAGCAGGCACATACCTGCCTGTTGGTGCTTTGGCTACTCCCGGAGCCCAGCAGCTCCAGCCAGGACAGTTCTGACTTTCCTCAGGGATATGGAATGAGTCTTATAGCCTCGTTAACTTAGCTTTCTGTTCTTTCCTACAAAAGGCTTTGAGCCTTTCCCTGCTGTGGGGATGTGCATCTCTCCTTCTAAATCGACTATAATTGATAAGAGGTTAATTGATTCCTGTCTGTACCTGCTGCATGTTACCAGGCATGGATGAGCAAAGCCCAACCTCCAGAAAGACAAGGAGCCATTTATACCACATAGGCTTAATTAAAATCTTACATGGGACATCTTGGCAAACTCAGTACCTCGCCCTCTCCACAAAATGTCTTCCTGTGATGAAGAAATGCCTTTTGTAACTTTGAATTACATAACATTATCACACAGCCTCTAGGAATACTGGTATTTTCAAATTTGCTCATATTCTGAATGGTACAACACGAAGCAGCTGTGCTGGACAGGGATGCTGGCACATGACACTAAGTCTTTGAGAGAACCAGTTGTGTGAGTGAAAATGAAATTGGTTTAAAAAACTGGTAAGAGAACAATAGGAACAAATAGTCACCGTAGCACAGCAATAATTCATTCTGCAGTCAGGTTGCTGTTTCCTCACATCATGTGGTTTTACCAACTGATGGACATAAAGGAAAAAAAAAAATGCCAGATGTACAGCAGCTAGTTGAGATAGGTACTTTGCAAATAAAAGAATCTCAGCAAGTGTCTTGAAGAACTGTGATGCCTTCCAAGGCATTATAGGTGAGCTTGGACTGTTGAAGGATGATGTGGCCACACTGACCACAGGCAGACTGTCGAGATAATTTACCAGGATGGTATGAGGATGACTGGTTTCTTGAAAAGGTCATATGATTCAGTAGGAGAAAACAGGAATTTTCATAGTTTAAAAAAGGAGATACAAGGAAAATGAAGACTCCTGCTGAAATACTTGTGAAGATGTGGTAGGAAATAGAAAAAGATACTCTTTAAGTCCTAGTTGCAAGATAAAGGTGAATTAAGAGACAGCAAGGTAGGACTTCCTGTTGTATGAAAAGGATGTAAGACTGGGTGGAGCAAATAGCTTTGTTTTGAGGGGAAAAAAAACCCCAACAACCGCTGCAGGAAGGTCAGGGAGGGTGAAGAAAGTTCTGTCCTTTGGAACCACGCCTCAGGTAAACAGCAAATAGAGCTGTAGGTTATTTTATCAGCAATACGAGTAAGAACAAGGTGTGTGGGTTGAACATGGCAATTTCACGTAGCAGCCTGTGACTGAGCACAGGAAAGCTGAGCTCCTCGCGGCTCTGCTGGCAGCACCACACGCTGATGTGACTGGAGGGGCAGTCGAGAAAAGGAAGCGGATTTATTGTAACAGAACAAAGGTTCCCTGTTTCTTGGGGTTGGCAGAAAAGTCAATCTGTTCGGGAGCTGCTGGCCAATATAAATATGTGTTATCAAATAAGCTGTTGATCTATTGTTAAATAGGCAAAGCTGGAAGGAAATACTGCTTGCAGTGATAAGGTCGCTTATGTGACGAAGTTTTAATAAAATACCTTTTTGTCAACCATTCCCCTTAAGTAAAAAGCATCCTTCATGTTTCTTTCTTAAAATACAGCCTTTAAACACACGGTAAGTAGAGGTTCACCTGAACTGAATACATTGCCATGCGGGCAGTGAGTGCCCTTGGTATGAAATCTTCATAATTCTTACATAAAATATTTTAGTTGGCAGTAGTTGCACGAAACACATGGGTGTTGCTCCTGCACAGCTCTAGCGCCTGTCGGCCCCACGCAGGCTGAGGGGTTTGTGTTACAGCCCTGCGGCTGCTCTCCGGTCAGGATGGTAGCGACAAAACCAGCGCAGCAGCCGCGGGGGGAAGGAGCGTGGTTAGACGCGCCCCAGGCCACTCGGGTGGCAGCGATGGGTTTGGTTGGAGGTGACAACCCAGCTAGAGCCACAGGCTGCGCTGCCCCTGCCGCCGAGCGAGCAGCCGGTTTCCGGAGCACGGCTGCGGGCGCTTCGGGCTCGTCAGGCCTCGCAAGGACAGTCCTGTTCACACCGAGGTGAAGTGGCAGGTTTTCCTCCCTCAGCGCGGCTCTGGCTGCGCTGCAGCCCTGCAGCCCCAGCCGCTGTCCGAAGCCCGGCACCCAGGGCTCAGCAGGGGCGTTCCGGCGGGCCCTGCCCCGCTGCCCGATCCCGCCCGTGACTGCGGCCCCGTCACGGCGCTCCCCGCCCGGCGCCAGGGCAGCGCTGCCGCCCGGCCTGCCCCGCGGCGGGCCCTACCAACTGCCGGGGAGCCCGCGGCGCGCGTACCCGCTCCGGCCACGGGGAGAGGAGAAGAGGAGCCATCCAGTGGCGTCTGTCCCGCCTGCCCTGGAGCCGCCCGCTCCGCCGGCTTCGCTGCGGGGGCCCGGCGGCCCCGCGGAGCCCCGGCAGAGGCCGCCTCACCCCTCCCGCCTCCCCCCCCGCGGATGGCGCGTTCCGCCCCACAGGTGTGCGCCGGGGCCCGCGCGGGAGAGCCCACGCAGCACCCAGACAGGGGGGGAAGCCCACGAGGCGTGGCGCCCGCCCTCCCCGGGCAGCACAGCTGCGGACCGGCCGCTCCCGGAGCGGCTCCTCCCTCCTGCTGGAGGCGTGCCCGTGCTCCCCGCCTCCCCCGCGCCGCACGGCTCCGCGCTCCCCCCGGCCCCTGCCCGCAGCTCCCCCCGCCCGTGGTCCCGCCCGCTCCGGGCCGGCGCCGTGAGGAGGGGGCGGCGCCGCGGCGCTCGAGGGACGGCGGCGCGGCGGGGTCGTGCAGCCGCCTCCCGCTCCCCCGGCCCGCCCGGCCCCTCGCCCGCCCGCCCGCCGCCCCGGGCGGGATGCCGACACAGCGGGACAGCAGCGCCAACAGCACCATGTCGGCTCCGGGCGGCGGAGGGGGCGGCTTCGGCGGGGACAGCGCCCACCAGGTCCGGGTGAAAGCCTACTACAAGGGGTGAGCGAAGGCGCGGGGCGGCGGCCGCCGAGGAGAGCGGGGGGGCGACCCGGGGCTCTCGGGGCTGGGCTGGGCTGGGCTGCCCGCGGTGAGAGCGTCCCGGGCTCTCCGCCGGTGGCCGGGGTCAGCCTGTCCGCCCTGCCCGGGCTTGCAGCCGCAGGTTCCCGGCAGCGGTGGTTGTTCCTGAACGCCCGGTTTGCGGTTTTACTGTCGTGCTAAGGTCTCAAGCCCTGGCTGTGCGGGGACTTGCGAGGGAAGAGGAAGAAAAAGGAAAGAAAAAAAAACAACCCGCACCTGAAGAGCCGCGTTAAAAGGGCTTCTCGGAACCGAGGCGAGCCTGGCGGGGCTGGGCTGGGAGCAGCCTGTCCCGGGTGCCGGGTCTCGGCGGGGCCGGGGGAGCCGGTCCCGCAGGGCTGAGCTCCCCGGGCCGCTCTGCCGCTGCCGTGGCCTTGCTGGTAAACAGGGATGGACCTGAGGGGCCCCTGCCCTGCTCACCCGGCTTCCCTCGCACCCCGAGGCACCGGCTGCGGAGCTGCTGTCGGTAACGAGCGCGTATGTCTTCGTGCTTCGCTGGGGCACACGTGCCAGCGTTCATGCTGCGAAAATAACGCTTCGAGTCCGGCTTTGGTCCTGGTCTCTGCGTGTGAAGTGAGACGCGGCTCTAAAGGGGAGAGGGTGTTTGCATCAGAAACCTCTGTCATCAGTTTTTAGGCTGGTTCCTGGGGTCTAAGTGGCTTGTGAGGGAGTCTGGGAATGGTACCTGAGATGTAGCTACTGCCAATTGTGCTTCTACTGTCAGGAAAAAAATAAAATTGCTAGAGGTCTGCACAGCGAAAATCTGAATGTTGCTGGTCTAATTCAATGGCTCTCCAACACTAACATACAAGGGAGAGGAGGTGTTCTGCTTTGGAATCACAAGCCCCTATTAAATAGTGGCAGTTACAGGATCTAACATTAAAACTTTGAGTGCAAGGGTTGATGGTGGCTCATCGGGCCATTAACTTTGAGAGGAGGTGATCTAAGCAGAAAAAAATGTAGGTTGTGTTTTTGGAGTAAGATTGAACACATGATACTCTTGATAACTTCCTCCAATTATCTGTATTAGGTACGAGAGAAGATGCATTACATTTATAGTGTTAGCTATGTGGTATTCCTGGCTTTATAATTTTAAGGAGAGAGAGAGAAATGATGCTGAACACGTGGTATTTGCTACGGTGTTTGGTTTCTAGCTTGTGTCTGCTTTGGGGCTTTTCTTGACAGGAGTCTAGAGAAGTGCTGTAGACTGGCACAGCCTGTGCCTTTAAAGGACGTGTGGAACACTGTCAAAGTAATAGTATGTGAAATTCTAAACTCTTTGTTTTACAGTCCCTTTAATCCACCATTTCTTAAGGACTCAGAGGTGCCCCTGGCTATCAGCTGGCACTTGTGTTCATTTGGTCAGGCAGTGAACTCAAGTGGGGACCGTTCTGGGTTAAAACCGTTTATTTTTCTTTTGCTGGGTCAGTTTTAATCTTGATCATTTCCCCATACAATCACATGAGTTCTTGCTTTAGCACAGGGAGGCTATGGTGGAAGAACAAAGAGAAAGCAGCTCAGGGTTGTGGGGCTGAGGAAGAAAACAGCTACATTGGAGAGGAATGCTAGCTCATGACACTTTAAATATTAGGTAATGATTTCACAGATACTGGAATGTTTCTTTTGAGTCTCATCTATTGAATTTTATCTGTTTAATCCAATTATCAATTTACTTTTAATAATGACACTGAGTCATACAGGGTGTTGGTTAACCATTGTGAATACCAATAAACAAGCTGGATGCCTTAGTCATGATTTGTTTTGAGATCTAAACAAATTATTCTCTCCACTTTCTTGCAACAGAAGGGCTTGTGCTTCTCAGACTAGCACTATCAAGAAGTGGATATTGAAGCAAAACACACTTAAAACCTTCACGTAACACTGAAACAACTTAGAGACTGAGGATATAAATGCTGAGCATTCTCCCCTTGTGTCAAATAAACTGTCTCACGATTAGAGCTGGATAAAGGACTTCACGGGAAATAGTGTTTATTTCTCCTAATTTTGTTTTAATAGAAGTGTTTAAGTGGATTGTTGCAGTTACTGTGAAAGTATTGCTAGGAAGGTCTTTTCAAGTTCCAGGAGGTTCCAGTTACGGAAAAGAAAGCCACCAACTTAGAAGCACGGATTTGTTCTTGAAAAGGTTGGGAACTGGATACTCACCTGGGGCTGGAGACTGTGCTTAGTGACTCCAGCAGAGCCCAACCTGAGCCCCCAAACATCTCTTAGTCTGGCCTGGAGCCTAATTGCTTTTCTCAGCCAAGACAAAGACTTTGCCGAAGAACTCTTTGAAGGGTCTTTGTTTCATTCAGCTGTGCAGTGGCAATCCTTTTATCTTAAATTCATGAAATATGTAAAACTAGGAAAGGAAACTTTTCTAAATTCAGCAGACATAACGAGAATAAGAGGGTAGGATTTCCTGGAGACTTGGGAATTAGGGCATTAGGCCGAGTTTATCCAGGAATTTCCTTCTCTCAGGGAAGCCATGCTTATCTTACAAGGGTGGTTGTTCAAAATGGATAGGACTATTTTCAGCATTTTGAAGAGTTACTGTAATCGGTGTGTAACAGAGGTTCCTGAGTGAGTTTTAGGAACTGGGTTTATTGCATCAAATGTTTACATACACTTTTGTTGCTACAATAACAAAGTGTGGCAGCTTCAAACCTGTGGCACTGAACAGCATTTGTAATTGCAACCATTTCGGCCTTCTAATCTAATCTCATTTGTTTTAGATGCTTTTTGTCAGTTCAGTGCAAGATGCTATTATATCCTCAACACATATGGGGAGGATTGCATTGTAGCAGTAGGGAACAGGTAGGATTAGTGCACTGCTTGTGCACTAGGAATCCTGTAGAATTAATGCTGTTGATTTAAAAAAAAAGAAACAAAAACAACCAACAGATTTGGAGAATAATTTTTCTCTCATGATGGGAAGGGCCAGCTTGCATTCTTTCAGTGCCTGACATAGATTTTGCACGGGTTTAGCTATGTATGCTGTAATGTAGGTTAGGCTTTTGATATATTTAAAGGCATAGGTTACCAGTGCTTTGCCCACCTTCAGTTTGGGTTTCTTCAAATGAAAAATGCTCCTGGCAGTCCCCTCATGGTAAACTGCTTCTTTTCTTCATTTTAATACACTTACATGAGTGGGAAAAGGGGTGGGGGAAAAATCAGTTTTTACTGTAAAATCAAAATGTACCTCCATAAATACTTCCAGGAAATTAATTTCTTAAGCATCTTGTCTTTATATTATTCTTTGTCTTGAGCACTTTCAATCAGTTCTTCAGCTCACTGTCTCTTGTCTGTTGAGGATGAAGTTCCACACAGGATATAGTGTTCACCTTAAGAAAGCTTTGGTTTGGGCTTATGAACACATTTTCATGCCTTCTTGTATTTTCAAAATCTATTTAATTTTCTGGTGATACATTTTTTCCAGTAAAAAAAACAAAACAAAACACAAAACAATTACAGGAGCAGGCAATTTGAGACTTCAGCCTTCCCCTGGGGAGGGAGATACTTCAGATTTTTCTGAATGGCAGGGTCTGCACCTTGAGGTACTGAAAGATACTGAAACAGCACAATTCTCCAGGAGTCTTGTCTGGGTTAATTTAAGGGACCTATAATTAGACATTATCAAAAGCTTTAATGACTGATACAGGTACGTGATAAACGTGGATATGTAGGTCATATGTGATTGTGTCTATATTTCCACAGAATATGTGATAGCTGTATTAGGCTGCAGGGGAAACAAAAGTCAGAAGCAGTAGTCTCTTCATACAGTGGATTGTTCTCTCACAGAATTTTAAGCTCGGAAGTAGAAAATGAGATACAGATATTGAATTGCATTTAACTGTTGGCATTGGTGTTTGTTTCTTTTGGTTTTGTTTTGTTTAGTTGGTTGTGGGTGTGGTTTTTTTTTTTTTTAAAAGGCTGTTATGACTTGGATGATTTGCAGAAGAAAAGACATGAGCAAAGCTGTTTGATTTCAGGAAAAGTGAGGAAGATAGTGATGAGGTTTATGGCCTTCTAGAAGTATTTAAAATCTGTAGTGTTCATGTTAGATTTACTGTTTGCATTTTCTCAGCCTTCCTGTGGTTTCTCTTTTACTGATTCTTACACTTGGAGGATATTGATTCAGACAGGCCTTTTAGTAGTAGTATGAATAAAACGATCCTTTATTAATATTTATGGAAGGTAAAAATTACAAGATTTTAACTGAAAGTAATTCAGGGCAACTACTGTCTTGTTTATTTGTGTGTTTCCTGCTCATAGGTCCCCTATTAAGACCTATTATAATAGTACTAAAGCAAATTCTAAAAAAAACCTGGTGCTTTCATAGTAAGAGTTAGTTGACACATATAAATGTGATGGTGCAAAGGGTGTGCTTGAATCAGATTTTCTTCTAGTTTCCTGTGTGTGTCATGAGGAGACAAATCAGGATATTATGCCTTATAATGGCTTTATAACATTGTTATTAAAAGCAGTGCATAAGCTTATCTTCATCACAAGTAAAGGGCTATCCTCAATAATTTTTCCCCTATGTCTTAGTGAAATAAAGCACTTTGTATTTTTTTTTTCATGCAAGGCAGCAGGCTACCATCCACATTGACTTTCCTTTGTTCTTTAACTTAGTTAACTATTTTTTGTTTAAAATGCCCAATTTCTTCTCAGTAGAGTTGAACTTTGTCTTAGCTTGAGTGAAAACAGCTTTTCCTAGTGAAGACATGGTCAATGTGGCATTAGGTGCAAGAAGTGTGGTAAACACCATATCATGCAAAGGTGTGATGGCAGAGCCACTCCGAGAGCTGTCTCAGTAGAAAATGTCCATGTCATCAGTACAGTTCAGATGGCAAAACAGGCTCGTAGAAAGACCTGCAGTCAGTTTCCAGGTTACATAAAGCTGGCTTCACATCTCTAGAAAAAGTGTGCTATCATGCTTACATACACCTCTCTCTTTCTCTCTGTCTTTTTTAGTATTTTCAGTCATGGCTTGTGGTAGGATAAGGGATACAAACTGGAACACAGGAAGTTCCACCTCAACATGAGGAAAAACTTCTTTACTTTGAGGGCAACAGAGCACTGGAACAGGCTGCCCAGAGAGGTTGTGGAGTCTCCTTCTCTGGAGACTTTTAACACCCATCTGGATGCGTTTCTGTGTGACCTGCCTAAGGTTGGTCCTGCTCTGGCAGGACTTGATCTGCAGAGGTCCCTTCCAACCCCCAACATTCTGTGATTCTATTGCTATTGGCTAGGATTCTCTGAAAGACTGATCAGTGTTTGATGTAACAGACAGTAAGATCTTCCAAATGCATTTAATGACTGTCTGATGCATGTCCTGTTGGAGGTATTGGAGTAGTAGTTCAGAGAACTTGCTTCAATTACAAAATAATTAAAATCTCCTTTTATTGGAAGGGCAACTATTCTGCCACTTGAAGGTAACAACAGGTTGATTTTTTTTTTTCCATTGATATGAGCTTTTATAGGTACAGGGGGATTGCTGGGCTGTTCAATGGGGACTCTTTCTATTCACTGTAGTACAGATAAGTCTATTTTAAGAGTACTTGAATTACTAAATTTGAAAAACTTCTGAACAGCTTTTACTAATCTCTTTTTTTTTAATCGTCAGTTTTTACTAGAGCATCAGTTATTATGGTCCCTGGGGATTATGGTCTGTCACCTAATTCATCGCTCCTGCTTTTATCATACCTTCTCCTTTACTGAATAATTCAATCACAAAATCACCTGCAGTAGTTAAAATACTTAATTCTGACTTCTCAGTGCCCTTCAGAGCTTAAGATTTTGTTTAAGAAACTATTCCAAAGTGAATATATCTGCACTAAAATATGAATAAGTGAATAGGTGGTAAACTTCAGCACAAAATCAGTGAAGTTGCAAAGTAAGCAGTGCCTTATTTCCTTCCCTGAAAAACAGGAAATACAGGTTGAGACTTTGCCTCCTCATACAGCCTCCTGGTTTCTCTTTGCTTGATGCCTGTGTGTCTGTAACAGCAACACTCTATTAAAGCTGCCTCTTCTCACAGAGACCAACCAGCTTTTGGTGCTGGGGTTGCAGCTTGTGCATTTTGAGAAGTTGTGAAGGGAGACCTTTGTGATGCAGAGAACAGTTTGCTTTGTGGGATGGGTGCAGTTGGGTGTTTCAAACGAAGCCAAATTTGCCCCAAAGTGCTGTCCTGTGTCTAAACATTGGGGTCCAAATATTGATTTGTCTTGCATTTTTTCTCGTGTGGAAGGAAGAGGAGCAGTTCCTCCACCAATTCATGTGGCAGCTTTTTTTGACTTCTTTATTTGGATTATTAAAGAGCTGCCATTTCACTACCCTAACCATTTACTGGAGTCTTTCCCTCACCTAAACTAACTCTGATCATGCTCAAAAATCCAGAAGTAAGCTAGCTGTTCTTCTAGAGTGCTTAGAAATTGTGAGGTTGTTTTAGTCACGCTGCTGAACTTCAAGGAGCCTCAGGCAAGCATGTTCATCATGTGTGTTCCCTGCCACTCCTGAAAGTGGTTCAGGTACCACAGTGTTATGTTAAGTTGTGTACTTGATACGACTCTGCCCCTGCACAAGATTATTTGAAGATGTTTAACTTGCTGATAAGTACACTTCAGTCTGGTAGGTATGTTGACATGAATTTTGACCAGATGTAAATTTCGTTTGTTGCTTCAGTTTCCATCCCTCCCTCCATTGTGCTGCCTGCTGGCACCAACTGAAACAAATCCCAACTGGCTGAGGTTTATATGGGAAGATTAGTCTCATAGTTCAAACATTGGGCTTATATCAGATGTTTGAAGAGAAGTGTTGTAAACAGCCTGCTCTGTTTTTTTCGCCACCTTTCTCTGCACTGTATCTGAAATCCTTTGTTTAAAGGACTGCAACCCTGGGTCACCTGTACCCCTGTCAGGCCCAGCAACTGCCAAGACAGTGGGTCAGCATTTTATGTTAACGTATGTAAAACACCAGGTTAACTATTAATTGTAACAGAAATATCCATCCTGCATAAAAATAAAGTAGTGAATTTTAGTTCTAAGTGAATGCCTCTCTGTCCGCCTTCCCTGTCATTGCAGTAAAGCATCACAGGTCTCCTTTTAAAGGCACTTTAAATATTTGGAACAGCCCCCAAATCTGCTAGGAAACCTGATTAATAATTTTCATTAATGTTTCATAACACGTATACCATCAAAATTTAGTTGGAGATGATGTATATGTTCTTACAACATTTTTATATCTAATAACAAAAAAAACCTGCTCAAGAGAAAGCAAAACCAGCAATAACTTCATAGTGTTCTTCAAAATTTTTGGAACATTGAATTCTTTGATTTCACTTCTTTGTGTGGTTAATATTTGCAGCAACTCACTTCATAGTTACTTTGGCATTAAAATCTTAATTTTTTTCTTAAGCATTTAACCCCGAAGGGTTTAATGTCAAGTAGTTGGTAATAAAAATCAGTTGGAGCCTGACTTGACTACAGTAAGGGAATTTATGTGCTAATGTTTTACTAACATTACTTATTGTTTTTAGGGGTCTGCAGCAAGGATGAGTTTTATACTAGTGGTATGTAGAAGGTGTTAAGAGGCATTGAGCAAATGCAATATATTGCAGTATATTTTATCAAATCTATTTTTCTTTTGCTCAGGGACATCATGATAACGTATTTTGAACCTTCCATCTCATTCGAGGGGCTGTGCAGTGAAGTTAGAGACATGTGCTCCTTTGACAACGAACAGCTTTTCACCATGAAATGGATTGATGAAGAAGGTAAATTAATGCTTGGTCTTACGACAAATATTTGATCAATATGTTCCTCAGCTCTCTAGCTCTCCTCTCCTTTTCATCTTTCCCTTCCCCTCTGCCTTCATAAGATAAGCTTATAAAACATACTTCATAACAATGATTTTAGAAATAGTAAATCTGACTCTAGAAATAATGGTTATCCAATGCCTTTTTAAGTGGATCTTACTGGAAAAATTGTTTCAAATTACTTAGCATGGAGAGCTGTATTTTTATAGCTGAATAAATAAAAATTCAGTAGTTATCAAAATATTAATTTGATGTTAGCATTTCTTAGAGAGGAAATAGAAAAGCTTCCCTTTTACTGCTGAAGAAGCTCATGGTTTCCATTAAGTCTTAAATCGTTCAGAGTTAAACTAACTTTAAATGGTACAAAGTTCAGTATTTATCAACAGTATTTATACAATTCAATATATAGTTGAGATGGATGTGTAACCAAACCAGTTATATTTTGAGTGTTTGTATCATCTGTTACTTCAGCAACTTAAAGTCTCTCAACACACAATTATTAGTAAAACTTTTTTTAACTATTAAAAGGGAAATTACCTGTCCAAGTAGCTCCTCATCAAAGTGTGGTGGTAGCAGTAGTAGCCTTGGCTGAGAACCTTTGTCATTTCCAGCTATTATGTTATCCCTGTTAAAGTCTACCTTAGGTGAAAGAAGTTCAGTCTGTTCTGCCTTTTCCTTAGAGGTGAAAGAAGTTCAGTCTGTTCTGCCTTTTCCTTAGCAAACGTGGTCCTGTTCTGAGCTGGATGTATACATTAGGAATCTTTTTCAGTGGTTATTTGTAGTTCCTCTTTTCTTTGTGGAGTTGGTGCGTTGAGCTACACCAAAGAGATATGTGGATTATGAAATAGCCGTTGAGTTATTTTAACTAAGTACTTGATGCAGTACATAAAAGGCCATAATGTGCAGTGATTTGTTGGCAGTGATTAGTGTTTGTATGCAGTGATTAGCATAAATGGTGCTTATAGAACTGTTTCCTCCCCTTCTCACAGCTGTTCCATTCCAAGTGGGCCAGTTTATCCAGAGCTTAAAGCAAAATATGGACCAAAACTGATTTTTTGAAGTGCTCTGTGGGCAGGTGTGTTGAACATTTTGTGGGCCTGGGAATTTGAGCAGGTTTTCTTTCTTTATTTTTTTTTTCCTCTCATTATTCCCAATTTGTTTACACCAGACAGATGCAGTAAACCAAAAAGGAGGTTTATGACCAAATTTCTGTGCATAGTTGAACTTTTACTACACAGTAAGCTTAGTGATTTGTTTTTCTTGGGGCTAATAGACTTCTCACTGAAGAGGGAGAGTCAGTCATAGTAAGAAGTATGTATTTTTTTTTAATGAAACATTTGTAAAAAAAATTTTATGCAGATCTAATAGTTTACTTGAAAGATCCATTCTGTCTCATTTTCTGCTCTCCAGAGACAGGTTTTTTTAAAAAAGGAATGCTGCTGGTAGACTTTATGCATTCACATAGGATTCCATTTTCACAAACAATCAGTGTTTGCTTTGATCATTGACTTCCAGTTTGATGTCAGTAGAGAAAAAGTTAAGCTGAGTGTGGTTTAAAAAAATCTCCATGTATTTATTATGAGTAATTCTTACATCTACAATGAAGGGCCTCTTGCCAAGACTGCTGCCTCCTCTCTTCCTCCTTCCACCAATGTTTAGTGTTTTCAGTTGTTTTTCTTTCTAGAAACTCATAGTTTGTTTTCCTGGAAAATTCCCCTGTTGCATCCTCTTCACTAACACTGTAGTTCACTCTTTAATAATAGTGTGAGGGGCTGTGTGTACACAGTGGACTGATGCTTCTTACACTGCTATCGCTGCTTCTTGAGACAAGATATGGTATCCAGGCCATCTTTTCACTGCTTATCTGATCAAGCAATTTAGTCAGTCTGTGCCTTAACTGGATTTGACTGGCCACTGGCATTTTTATTTGTCATTTACTCAGTGTCTTCTTGGTCTTTGTAAGATGCAGAACATCTTCTCTGATTACTTCTGTTTCATAGAGGTAATGGACACACAAAGGCAGATCTAATTTAGTTGAGTGGAATAATTTAAAAAAATGGTTGGATCCAACTGGAAAACAATTAACTTGATTTGATTCTAGGCAGATTTCTATTTTATCTGTGTGCAGTCAGTTCACTGAGCCTCTGCCTTGTGAAATGTACAGTAGGTTGAAACTAGCCTGCTGTTTGTGTTCAGTCTGTTGTTTCTTGCTACATAGTTCAAAAGTAAACATTTTCCTGAGTCTTTATCTCAGCTTTTAAAGAAGGCTTTAAAGGAGGCTGCCAAATTCTTACTAGTCTGATCTAGACTAGTAAGGGAGAGGATTTGTAGCTCATCTGTTTTATGTACCTAGTTAGCACTAAAAACACTTTGTGGATTAAGACTTCTGTTATCCCCCTTTAGATTTTTTTTTTTTTAGTGAAATTGTGAGTCTGTTGGAGAGGAACAGTTACATGCTATTAACTTTGTCAACTGAGTTGTGATCACCAGTAAACTAGTGTGGGAATGGAGTTTAATTCTGAAGTTTCCTACTGAAGTCTGTAAACCTTCAGTTCCTAGTCAGACGCATTGTGTATGTTCTCAGGATCCTCCTTTTCTTCTGCCAAAAGGAGAAATGTTTGCACAGGTGTCAGAATCAAGCAAAGAAAAACTGGTTGGTTGATTCTCATAGTGAATAAATCCAGTTATTCCTTCTCCTCCCTTGTGTGAATTTGTGCAGTGGGTGGGCAGGTTGGTGTCCAGATAGGCTAATTTTGGGGGGAGACAGTATGGTGAAAAATTACTACAGCTGGCTTAGAATAATAGTTTTGAGCATGTTGATATGCAGAAGAGAATAAAGACAGAAGGCTGCAAATGGACAATGCAAATGCATTACTAATATTTTAACAATGTGAAAGAATGGATACAGGAGAGAGAAAACAAGTTAACTGGAAAAACTTTTGTAGGGTGAATTGTGAATACCCACTTGCCTGCTAAGTGTATGGTTCTGCTGAAAAGCCTTGGCAATGCCCATATTAATTTTGATATCTTGTAATACAAAACAAAAAGAGAATAGACCCATGTCCTCAGGTTTTAAACTTACCTGTATGTCACAGTTGCCCTGATGTAGTTAAAAGTTACATAGTGAATCTGAAAAGTATCTTTGTGAGTGTTATTTTTTTAAATAGAAAGTAGATCTCTGCAGAGATCTTAGCCCTAAACTGTTACTTCTGAAACAGATTTCTTAAAGTAATCCAATGCAGTGTTGTCAGAGAAACTTTAAAATACATTCCAAAGGCTTGTGTGATAATCTGCTCTATCTCAAATAGTGAAACAAGTAGTCAAAAAAACCAAACCTCAACCACAAAGATGCAACCAACACACACTTTCTTCCTGCCTGGGTGCCCTTCCTTTAAGGGATTTTACTTCAAGTAGCCCTGTGCATGTGAAAATATTTGTTAAAAATCAGAAAAATTGAGTGTTTTCTCTTAGGTTACATGGTTTTTCCAATGTATTGATTGAGGTTTTAGGAAAGACTAGAGGTCTTATTGTTCTTGTACCTCCCGCTTAAATTCTTGGCAATGTTGAAGCAGCTGTGAAAATAGAATTGACTGAATTCTAAATGAAACTTCATGAAGCAAAGTGGACTCTTAGAAGGATTTTAAGTGCAGGAAGAGAACCTGCACCTCCTGTACTGAAATGATATGTAACCATGCTTCCAGCAGACCAAACCAGTGATGTTTTGTGGTTAAGATCTTCTTGCCTCTTAGGAATATCTCATATTTTTATTTTCCCTGAAAGCATTCAATGTGACTATGTTTTCAGATGTACTCTCTGAGCAGCACTAAATACAAATACTGCCAAACGTGAGAATATTTTCCTGTTTTGTTAATTATCTTAGAACTGACCTGAGGGAACTGTTGAATGGCACAGAACTAAAGGAACTGAGTTTCGTATTGTTCTCTTTTCTTTCTACAGGAGATCCATGTACTGTTTCTTCTCAGCTGGAGTTAGAAGAGGCTTTTCGGTTGTATGAACTAAACAAGGATTCAGAGCTTCTAATTCATGGTATGGTGAAATTCACTGTATTACTTATGTTTGTGCCTGTGGTGAAGTGGAATTTTTACCCTGCATTGTCTGTGTCTTTTGCATGGCCTCCTCAGTTGGAGCCTGGTGTGGCGTTCTGTCAAGAAGCTGCTGAAGACCGTGCACTCTGCTTTTTGGCTGTCAGCACTTTGTCCATGGTCTTTATTGAATTAAAGGAAGGAAAAATATTTCACTGATCGTTTATTAATGAAAGACAGCCCCAGTCTCATTAAATCATCCCTTTGTACTCCTGCTGGTAACGAATGGTAGGAGGTATATAGTGCAGAGTCCTACACTTTGTTACTGATAAGTGCTTCACAGCAGCATCTGTATTATGCAAAAAGAGTTTGAGCTCCATTGTGATGCCAGAATAGTCAAAAGTTTGGCTCTTGTAAAATTAGGTCCTGTAGACCAGATTTGAACCTGATAATATCATGCCCCTGTTTGATGTGTAATTGTTCAATTTTTATTTTGAAGGGATATATACCTATTTTGGTTGCTTCTGCAGTATATTTTCTTACCGTAGGTACCTTTCTTACAAACAGAAGATAGATTTGAGTTTAACAGAGATTATAGCAGAAAAGCAGGGATCACTGTAGGGTTACACTGCAGTGTATAACATGGTATTTCTGTAAGTTGACCATTCGGAAGGAACAGCTTTTCAGCTTCCCACAAAGACTTGTAAAAAGAGGAAGAACATAATTGGTTTCTGTATATTTTTCACTGTTTCTGCATACATAACTTCAGAATGCTCTTTGATCTGCCCTTTCTCCATTTATTTTTGTGTTTGATAAGCTTTGGATTAAAGCAGCACTAGGGCTATTTCTCCCCAGTTTTACTTCTCTCTGGCAGTTACTGAAGGTAAATAAACTGAAAAAAGGACTAATATAGACAAGATCCTATGTAGCTGTTAGGACCCTGTAGTATAATACATTATTGTCAAGATTTTCAAATACTGACTGTGATCGTTGGTCACATGAGAAACCAGAATCATTACTTATTTGTAGTTTCTTTCTTTAGGAAATAACTTTTATTCTGCTTTTTGCTCGTATTTCCCACATGGATCACTGTTGTGTCAGCAAAAAGGTTCTGTGGCAGCTTTGCAGCTCACCTGCTCTTCCACAGGGTTTTAGTAAAATGAGTCTGTGCAGTCTTCCTGAGTAGTTGAATGCCTTTCAGAAGTGTTACATGTAACCCAAAGATTTATTTTCTGTCCAAAATAAAAATTAATCAGAAGTTAATGTTTTTCTTGCAGTATTTCCTTGTGTACCAGAACGGCCTGGCATGCCTTGTCCAGGAGAAGACAGTAAGTAGGCATCTTAGTTAACAAGTACAGAAAACCAGGAATTCAGATTTCCTGTTTTAGAAGATGTTTATTTTCTATGGTTTGGCATCCTACACTTACAAATATTAATAATGCCAATGTTTACAAATTAAATATTTAAAAGTAAGAGAAAGTCTTTCTGAACTCAAATGTTGTTTTTCATTTCTGAATCATTGTTAATAAGCATTTCACATTCCTGTTAACTATCCATGTCACTCTGCTTTCCGTGCTTTTGCCTCTTTTATTGTGACAGTTTTTTTTCCTATACCTGTTTGGTAGTTGCCAGATTGCTGGCTGACTAACCTCAGCAAAGGCTTGTAACCAATGGTGATGACTCGTATCACCATGTAGAGGGATGTGGTTAATTCACTTTAAATTGATATTTAGGTATTGTCAGGAGTATTTTCTGAAAACCTCTGAAGTTACGTTAGCTAATGTACTAGATGTTAAAGAGGTGATTTTTCCCTCTGAAGGTTTTATAAAAGAGCACATCTGTGCACTGCACACATGCTTCTGTCAGCTTGATATCCCAGTCTCTGCCAGATGTCAGTGTGCATGCTTAAAAGTTAACTTAGGCAGTATGGGTAACACTGCTTTTCTTAAAAAATGAGGTTGCTGACTAAATCAGAAGCAGACTTGCAACTAAGTGTAGTTTTCAGTTTTGGTTCCTGACATGCCTCTAGTAATAGAAAATGAAAATTAAAAAAACCAAAACAATCAACAGTGGCAGCAGTGGAGGCAAAACACTGGAGGATTTTTCCAAGCAACCTCATAAACCAGAGCAGGCTCCTGAAGCTTGCCTTCTTTCTGCCTTCCCGTTTCTCCACAGCTCCTCCCCAAGTTTAGGTAAGGTAGGTGCATACTTTGCACACAAGTGTTTATATTGGTATGGGCAGTTTTCCTTCTCATCACTTACTGTTCCTTTACCTTTGGAAAAGCAGAATGAACTTCGAGTTCATTGGGATATTCTATTTCAATTTTTTTTCCAAAATTTGGACAGTGAAAAAGATACTTGGAATGTTACTCTGTTTGTCTAAAGAGTTAAACTTTCCTCTGCAAATCACTCTACACAGAGACGTCCACGAGAAGATGTTGTGGTTCTGTGCTTGTATTTTTATGGCTATAATTGTATGTTTTTCCCTCTTAGAATCCATTTATCGCCGAGGCGCCCGCCGGTGGCGAAAGCTCTATTGTGCAAATGGTCACACTTTCCAAGCCAAACGATTTAACAGGGTGAGACTCTTACTGGGTTCTGAAAACCATGATACAGGGATGTCTTAACTTTCATAGTTACAATGGTGCTGCCTTGCAAAATTACAAGGTAGCACTATTCTCATTCTTGTTGTTGTATGTAACCCTGTTGTTTCAGGGAGCTTAATTATGATTAGATTATCAGGAATTTAAAAGAGAAAAAAAAAATGAATTGGTTGCAATTCACCTTACGTATACTCTGAAACCATGATATTGATGATATAAAAGCTCCCATCAAACTCTTCCCAGAGGGCAAACTTGAACACTGGCATTGGATGACTATGAGCTGAAAGTACATTTTCAGGTTTTTAAGTTCTGGGAGCAAGAAGGTCTGAACTCGTTTATGATGCACAGACTTTTCTTTCTTGACTTTTAAAGGAAATCTGAGGTGTTTCTCCAAACAGCCTGCTTATGATGGCATGTAATTGAAAGTAACAAACCATTTGTAATACTTTCAAGACTAAATAGTAAAATATAATCAGCTAGGGACCTAAGATTATCTGTTGTAATTAGAAATTTCTAAGCAAGAGCAAAGAAACAAACCTGAAATATTTGAATAAGCCAAGGTCCTTGACAGCTTCAATAATCTTTCCTTCTTTTCTAAGTTCAGTGTATTGTGTGCTTAATGCTTAAGATTGTCTCCACTAAACTTCCATCTTGAGCATCCTTCATATCTAATTTCTGCTTGTTTTGTTTTTCTTTGAGCTCTTCCTGGTCAAAGGCTGTCAAGGCACCATATTTTAATCACTTTCCACTCTTGCTGTAGTAGGCACCCTGTTTTCATGGTTCTTTTGAGGTGTCTTGTGGTGATATTCCCATTTCTTGTTATCTGGTGGTTTAATGTGTTGAAGCTTTTGCTCTCCTGCCTCCCTCTGTCCAAGGACCCATTGACACAGGGAGGTGATGAGACGCAGCAGATGAGGTTGGGCACAGCAGCCTGCTGGTTCAGCTGCAGTGCTTTTGACCTGGAGGTGGCTCATGTCTCTCTGGGTCCGTGGGCAGCAGAAGCTGGTTGTGCCTGCACCTTTCCATGTACAGCAACTGTTGCTTATTGTTCAGTTGTAATTTTTGAGCTCCTCTGTGTTTTATCTGCCTGTTTGTGGTTAATCTTTTCAGATAGGGACTCATGGTGTAGTGACACGTTTAGCAGGGATGTCTCTGATCTTATCCTATGTTCTTTGATAATGAAAATGTGGCTGAATAGCTTTTTTTCATTATTGTTTAGTTTTGCTCTTTAATCAGTTTTGTTGTTTTGTCATTCCAGAGAGCTCATTGTGCCATCTGCACCGACCGAATATGGGGCCTGGGTCGCCAGGGATATAAATGCATCAACTGCAAACTCCTTGTTCACAAGAAGTGCCACAAACTTGTCAGTAGAGAATGTGGCCGCCACGCGCTGCAACCGGTGAGCACAACTTACCTGACAAGTTGGCTTTTTATAAACAACAACCAGCCAAGCAAAGAAAAAAGCCCATTTTTTACTAAGGGTTTTCAATAATTCTGTGGTTTGCTGTGACACTTTGCAAGAAAGCTTGGGAATCACCAAACAGAATGGTAGTTTAGGGGCAAGGTGGGAGTCTTAACTTTCACACCTGATATTTTTTCCTGTGTCAAATGTGAACACGTGAGTGACATTTTTATCTGATCCTTCACAGTGTTGTCACATAGCTCATATAGATCTGTAAATTTAGATATATGCACACACCCTATTTTACATCTTGAAAATTAAGTACAGGTAAAACAAATTCTCTAAATGTCTGTTAGATTATTGGACTCTTTCCCATTTTACAGAAAAGGAAAGTGAAGTGCAAAAGTTTTTATTTTTCTCCCAAGAAATCCTGTAATTTTTAGGCCTTAAATCCACAGAAAATATTTAGATTATTCCTGCTCCTGGTTTAATAATAAAAGCAGAAAGCTACAAGTCTATATTATGTGGATTCACTTGACTAACATATGTGCTGCTGAAATACTTGAGCTTTCCTGTCTTGTTTCTCATCTGCTGTGCTTCTTTATTCTGCTAAATTATCACTTCAACAGCTTTGGGAAATGTGTCATAACTTCCAGAAAATAGGTAAAATAAGGACTGCAGTGCTTTATTTTATTGTGTATAGATTAGCTCAGTAACTAAGCTGACTATTCAAGTTAAAAAGTAGCTAGATTGTATTCCTCAGGGATAATTTATTTCATGTATTGTCTCTAATGTTTGTTACGCTTGGATAATCTATTAGAAAAATCTGTGCATATTTGCAGGAACCAATAATGCCTATGGATCCGTCATCAGTAAATCCAGATAATGTAGAATCAGGTAAGATCAAGAATTTTTTTCTTTAAATTACTGTAAGTTGCTGAAAAATGGACTTTGGGGTTTAAAATGAAATGGAATAAATTCTTTAAAAATCCTTCTTTACTTTTGTTTATATAACAGAAAAAATAAGATGGCTTTTTAATGCTAAGGGGAGTATAAGTATAATAGTTCTTCACTTTTCCATATCTTAGCAATTGAAGAAACTTGGCTAAAAAGGAAGAATTTAGGGGCTCAGTTACATTTGGCCATCAGTAGGCATCAGAGTGATGGTCCTGACATTTCAATTTGGATTTACACAGTGATTGTTTTAAAAACTAAATCACTGTTCTGCAAAAGATCCCCTGTGTGTGTATTCAAGATTATTCTGAAGAGATCTCCAAATATAACTGGTCGTATCTGATGATCAGTGCAGTATTGCAAAAAATGTTTCTGATGGTTTAAAGAAAAACAACAAACCAAACAGTTTTGAATACTTATAGTAGATGCATTTAAATTATTTATCTCTGAGCTTTTTGTGGGGGGGAAATTTTAAGGCAAAAGAAAATACTTTTGTGTTGCATCAGTCTAATAATTTCTCTTGCACCTCTAGTGATTCCTTACAATCCCTCAAGTCATGAGAGCTTGGACCATGTTGGTGAAGAAAAAGAGGTAAAGCATCTTAACCATGCTAACTGAATTCAGAGATCTTAAAGCCTGTGTCTCTCTGTTTCAATATTTTAGTAATCTGATTTTCACAAACTGAAAACTAGTACATAAAGCACATTTGGGTTGCTTGCTCAGGTGTTTGCATGCATGGCTGGCGAGGTCTTATATTTTGAACCTTGAGTTGAGATGTGCTTTGATTTAGAAAGACAAGATGTGCTTTGACTTGGAAGGTATTCTCAACTCCTCCAGTTTTGTTTTTCTTCATCTGCCAAGTCTCCTCTGCCTCCTTTCTTTCCCCTCACATTCCTTTCCAGGACAGTGCATTTTTAAGAATAACAAGTGTTAATTAATTGAGCTACTTGTTTATATTAATTTTGCTGTTCTGTTTGGAATGCCAGCTTCTGCACTTGTTAAAATTGGCAAGCCTGCTTACTAATTGCCAAGTATCTTTATCAACAGGCAATGAGCATTAGAGAGAGTGGCAAAGCTTCCTCCAGTCTGGGTCTGCAGGATTTCGATTTGCTCCGGGTTATAGGAAGAGGCAGTTATGCCAAAGTGCTGCTGGTTCGCCTGAAGAAAACGGAGCGCATTTATGCAATGAAAGTGGTGAAGAAAGAGCTCGTCAATGATGATGAGGTAGGCAAGCTTTTTGTCAGCAAATTAGGCCACTCTCCCAAAGAGCTTCAGTGTCTACCACAAGGTGAGAGCCAGGCTTCTGGGTCTGCAAGACTTACTTGAAAATTACACGTGCTGTTTCTTGTACGTACTGTACTACAGAAGGCTCATGATTTTGGGATCTTCACTGGCACATGTAGCTCAGAGCTGCCCTCCTGCGCCAGTGGTTTCTGTCAGGAGCCTGTTGCTGCCTCTGTTGTCAGTGTCTCCTTTTGTAATCAGCACTGTCTGCAGCAGTGCTCCTGCAGAATACAAGTTAGTAAGCCTGACTTGCTTTGTTATTTTGGAGCAGTGTTCCATACCTCTCCTGCCGAGTTGGTTTGCTGGGCTTAAAAAGAAATGGGTGGAGTCTGTTTTCCATATGTTCACGTTGGTTTTTGTCACAGAGAAGAACTCAGTGGTATTTTATCAAACCTCCATCTTAACAATTTGTAGCTTATACAGTGATTAGTGTAAACTAATCAGAATTGCATTATTAAACTGCTAAACACCTCTTGTTGGTGAAGATTTTTCTTGTGTTTCCTTAGGCTACTCTGAAAAGACTCAAGTGTCTGTGGTTTGTTACCTGAGAGCTTTTGCATTTATCTCTTGGTGTGCCATTGATTTATTTTGCATTTCTTGATGCTACTTCACATGTCCACATCAGTTAATCTGTTTTACATGTGTGTGTTTTCATTCCCAAGTGTAGTTACGTATTGAGGCTAAAAGTACAGGACACTCAAAACAGGAAAAAACTGAGCATATGCTAAATTTTTTTACTTCAGATTGGAGAGATATATAATACTACATTTTTTTTGCAAAGGAAACCAAGGATGGCAAAACACTTGAATATTTTTCTACTGGTTGTCTTTAATACTTGACTGAAGAAGAGCAACAGTCCTTTTCTGATTATGGCTTTTCTTCAATAAATAGGATATTGATTGGGTTCAGACGGAGAAACACGTCTTTGAACAGGCTTCAAATCATCCCTTCCTTGTTGGACTACACTCCTGCTTCCAGACAGAAAGCAGGTAAAGGTCATAAGATAAGGAGATGGTCTTACTAAAAACATTTCATACTGTTGGGCACCTCAAGGACCCATTTAAAGCATTGTTAGGTAGGTAGCAAAAGTCAATGCACTGTAAATCATTGAGGCATTTCATGAGCAAAAGGCCACGTTTATCTAAGTTTTTCAGATGTGGAAGATGCAAAAGAATGTAAAGTAGTATACAGGAAAGGTCTGATGGGAAGGGGTCTGGGCAGGAAGAGAGGTGCAGGTAGCAGGAAAAAAAGGCCATATGTACAAGGTAGAAGACAGAACCTAGAATGGGAAGGAAAAAGTATTTAGGGACAGAAATCCCAAGTACAAAAAATGAGGGAACGTATCTCAAACTTCCATGGGCTCTCTTAAGTCAAGTCTCTGAGCAAGAGTTGAAAAATAGTGTCTGAATTTTAAAAGGGAAAACAGGGTAATAGAGATGAAAATGGTTATTTTTTTGTGTATGTTTATATATAGAAGAGATTGCCATAGAGAAATCATTATTCTATACAGTCATAATTTTCAGTGTATATAAAATATAGATATTTTATATTTAAATAACATCCTTGCTGTTTGAAAAGTTGACAGACAAGTGGAGGGAAGTCAGAAGAAATAATATTTGTAACATCCTAATAGTATTCACCACAAACAAGGGAGAAGGCATCAGGAAGGAAAATGAGAAACATTTTTTCTGGCTTGTGCATAGAAACTGATGTGAATCTATTTATAGTCACATCACAGTGACAAGCAGTAGCTGTAATGGATTAGGAATGTGGAAAGGATTACTTACTTTCCTTTAGCAGCAAAGGAATTATCTAGAGAAACTGTGGATACTTATTTTTTTTTAATTTTGGGAATTAATTCAAAGGGAAAGAAGATGCTGTGAGCAGCCTTGTTACCAGAGAGATGTGAGGAGCTGAACTGGCAGAGTTCCATAGCAGGCCTAGACCATCTCAAACCTCTTTCAGCCTCGTGTACAATAATTTGTAACAAACTCCTGTGTGTTTCAGGTTATTCTTTGTTATAGAGTATGTAAATGGTGGAGATCTGATGTTTCATATGCAGAGGCAGAGAAAGCTGCCAGAGGAGCATGCCAGGTATGCCCAATTCCAGATTTCTTGCATCAAAACAGCTGCTTTTCTGACACAGTGCAGTCGTGCAGAGATTATGATGATGAGCCAGCAAATCTCCTCCAGATGTTGAGAATTTAAGGAATGTGAAACTGCATCCTCATTTTAATGATGCAAGCCATCCCTGCATGTGATGAACACGTGCCATGTTTTTGTTTCAAGGAGGAGCTGTGATAGGAGGCACTTAGATGTTGTTTGTGTTAGCATTAACCTGGGTGACTTCAATCTGATTCTGAATTTTTTTTTCTAGAAAAAAGCTGTTGTGGCATTTTTTTAACTACCTACTGATACCAGTGTGTTTCTGTTAAAACAACCACTACCAGCTGTCCAGGCAAATGCTGAGTTCTTGGTGCATATGCTTAATCTCAGCTGGTGAAATGAAAAGGATTATTTCAGTAGACATTAATATTAATAAAAAATATTTTAAAGTGACTGTGGATAGAAAAATTTGTATGAGTATTAACAGCTTATCCACTTCTCTGATAAAAAATATAGAACACAGAGGATTATATTTAGAAAAGTGTCACACTACCAAGGTTATGTTATTGTGGTTTGGGGTTTTGATTACTTGAGTAATCAATATCTTTTTCCACATCAGGTTTTATTCTGCTGAAATCAGTCTGGCATTGAACTATTTGCATGAACGAGGCATAATCTACAGAGACTTAAAACTGGATAATGTGCTACTAGATTCTGAAGGGCATATTAAACTCACAGATTATGGCATGTGCAAGGTAAGCTCTAGTTTCTTGCTAACCAGTAAAAAAAAGAATGAAGAAATTGTCATAAATTAAAAGATGCATAGACTTAAAAGTATGAAATTTCAAGGTACTCATTTATACACTGTGCAGACAGGCTGAATACTCATTTACCTTCTACAAATTAAGAAAAGAATGCCAGAGAGCACAGATTTACATATGTATTACTGTTTGTTTTTATAAAGCTGCTTTATCAACTTGTCTGGGAGGGGTAAGCTGAAATAGTCATGCCATGGAATTGCTATTATACTGATCAATCAGTTATTTTAAATGCTATAATTTTGTCTAAGCAACTGAAAAGCATAAAATAACACATTAGCGAGGTCCTCAGGAAGTCTAATCCACTCTCCTGCTCAAGGAAGAAGGGTAAGCTACAAGATCAGGCCAGGTTACCAAGGGCTTCATTCGTTCTGGTCTTGAAAACTTCCAAGGATGAAGACTACACAACTCCTTGGGTGACTCCCCGCATTCTGCATCCCATGCTCTTCTCTGAAAATCTTGTATCTGTCCATCACAACTCCCCTGTCATGGAAGCTGTTCACCATGCTTCAGCTGTTTCCACTTGCCTATCATTGAAGATGCGATGGAACTTTATAGCTAAAACATTAAAAGGTGTATGTGCCATTGTCTTGAGACTCCAGATGCAACCCACTTCTCTTCTGAACCAAGCAGTGCTTTGTATTCATTTACATACAGATTTACATATAATTTTACCAAAATGAAAACTGTTTATTCAAGGCACTTTAATTCAAAATGAAGTTCTTAGCAGAGGGGGAGTGTGAGATATTTGGGTCACTAATTTCTTCCCATCTTTTCTTAAAGGAGGGTCTGAGACCTGGTGACACAACCAGCACGTTCTGTGGGACTCCAAACTATATTGCACCTGAAATTCTCCGGGGAGAGGATTATGGTAAATTGAGGTTTTATGACTACCATCATGCACCTTTCACTTGTCTCTTCCTTTATACTGAAGTTGTTCAGCAGTCAAAAGGAGATGTCAGTGTTAGGCACATGATCAGTTTTAGTTCAGCATCTTGTCTGAAAAAGTGAATAAACCCTTCAAAAGAAGGGCAGAAAGCATTACACCAAGCAAATGAGATACTTCCACATCTTAAATTCTTTTTATCAGTCTTGAAAAATAGTTTGAGTCTTCCAAATCTATTATTGTTTAGTTTAGATACTACCAATTATCTACTTGCAGCCTTGAATTGTGTTCAGGTTTGGAGCTTTATATTTTGCAGCAATGATAGTGTTAGATGTAAATGCATTGCAAAAGGCCTAGATAGGAGACATCCCTTTCACAAATCTCAGTGTTAAAAATGAAATTCTCTTGCTTGTTCAGGAAGTCCATGAGATTCCTGAAGCAAGAGAAGTGAGTATGAAGACTTGCTGTGTGTTTCCTGTTACCCTTTCTTCCTAAGCTTCCAATACTGTGTCAAGCTTGAGCTGTTTTCTTCCCTTAAGTTTTTAACAAGTCTACAATTAGTTCCCATTAAAAAAAAACAGTCTGTATAATTTTTTCAATTCTACCATCTTAATTCAATTGATTATCTCTTTCAGGCTGGCTTCACATCTTATCACAAACTTTCTAGGCCAACCAGCCTGTGTCAGTCTCAACTTAGCTACTGAATACTTTTTCTTTAGCAGGGAGTAGTAGAACAGATATGCTTAGGTTCATAAATTACTGGATAGCTACTATTAAGAATCACTTACTTCCTCCTTATCCCCTGCCGTGGAGAATGCACTCTTGGTTAGTAATGACTAAGCTTAATTATTATCTAAACCCTTGTTAAGGTTCCAACACCAACCTTTAAACTTTTTGCATTTCCTTTTCCTTGTACAGCGTTCCCTCCTGTTACACACAAAATGAATCACATAATGTCTAGTGCAATTGTTACCTCTCCTTTATTCAGATAAACAGCAGCACTGGCAATACTTCAGTTTTTCAACTAATAATTTCTTCTCAAAACATGTATTTTTAGGCCCAAAAGTGTTGGTGTTTTTGCTCCAAACTGTCTTCAGTGGTGTTTTCTCCTTTGGATTCTAGGCTTCAGTGTAGACTGGTGGGCTCTTGGTGTCCTTATGTTTGAAATGATGGCAGGTCGGTCACCATTTGATATTGTTGGGAGTTCTGACAATCCTGATCAGAATACAGAAGATTATCTTTTCCAAGGTAAGTACCACGAGTGTTCCTACACTTTGTTTCAGCTTACCTTTCAACTATTAGCAAAGGCTGATAGATATGAACCATGTTTTCTTGCAGTAATTTTGGAAAAACAGATCCGAATTCCCCGATCCCTTTCTGTCAAAGCAGCAGGTGTTCTAAAGAGTTTCCTTAATAAGGTAAGAGCTAAAGGGGACTATTTAAGACTTCTCAAGAGCAGCTGTTTTTTTAAAACCTGGTGACTATTTGATGTGTAGCATGTACACTTTATCTGTCACATACAGAAATGGGGTGGAAAAGGTGTGAGCCCAAAGCAGAATTTCAGTTGTGTTGGGGAACCTATTCTAGCTACTTGTCTAAGAACCTCAAGCTCCAGATTCTCAGACTGGGATCACAAGTTTTCAAAAGGCTTAGAAATGTTCCATGATTTCTTTAACCTGGGGCCTGAACAAACTTATTAGGTTTATTTTGGTTCTTAAGAGAAGCAGCTTAGCAAATCACTGACAACTGCTGAGGGAAGTGCAGAGGCAGTGAATGTTCACTGTATGCTGGTAGGTCACTAGCCTGAGAGTCAAAAGGTGCACATGTGGTAATGGACTAGTCCAAGCACATGTTGGTCTGTATTTAGTGAACGTTACCTGAGTGAGGAGAAAGATACAGGAAAAAACCCAGATGTGGTTAAATTATTCTAAGAAAGTAATACTGTCCAAGAGCATTGCTGCTGCTACAGCTCCTTGGCTGCACATACATGGAGATTGGATTGTGTTGTGAAAATAACCTTCTTTCCACTGTATTTATCAGCAACCTGCAGCTGCTTCCCCAGTGTGACTGCCTGGCACAGTTGGTCTGCTCAGGGAGGGGCAGGGAAGAATCAAGTTTACTTGTAATCTAACCAAGTTTGCTTTGAAGCATATGGTATGTTTAAATAGGTCTGAATAAAAACTAAGAAGATGGCATGGCAGTTCATATAAAATTCTGTGAAAGGCTTCCATATATACCTGCCTATTTCAAATAGAAAGTTGGAACAGCTTCCAAAAGAAGTTGTTCTTCAGTGTCTCATGTAACTCGGATGTTTCACTTCTCGCAGAGTCTGTAACATTTATATTTTATTTATGTATAGGCCATGGCACACATTTAGAAACATTTCCTTCCTTGTGCAGGATCCAAAGGAACGTTTAGGCTGTCATCCTCAGACAGGATTTGCAGATATCCAGGGACATCCCTTCTTCCGCAACGTTGATTGGGATCTGGTATGTGAATGTCCACCAGTTTGGCTAATTACCTTGGCATACAGAGATGGCTTAACAACTTGTTTTGAGCATGAGATGGCCTTAAGCTCAAAAACCTTAAGCTCTTAACTTAAGATGTATCATAATGATAATGCAGAATCTTCCAACTTTTTTACACACAGCAGGTACAGTAGATTAATAGAATGATTGTACAAAGTATACAAAATAAACTTAACTTCCAGCCTTGTTTAAAAATAATTCAATAGGTTGTAGCTCATTCTTGGTGTTACTAAGTGATTTTATTCTTAGATGGAGCAAAAGCAAGTGGTGCCTCCGTTTAAACCAAATATATCTGGAGAATTTGGTCTGGATAATTTTGATTCCCAATTCACGAATGAACCTGTGCAGCTCACTCCAGATGATGAGTAAGTAATGTAGAATGTTCTGATAAGTCAGTGAAGGAGTTACAAAAATAGCTCCAGTTATAGTACATAGAGTAAATGTAAAGCAGTAAATAACATTTTCTTTTTGTGTTAGTTTGAAGAAAATTCTGTTGTGTGTTCTCATGGTAGACTTTGTAGGGCTGGAATAATATTGTACTCTGGGAAGATGTAAAAATCAGCTGACAGCAGGAAAGTTGCTGTAAAGAAACTTAGTTCAGGGAAAGAGGAGTAAGTGCAATTTTACAAGTTTGTGTTACCATCTGCAAAAAATGAATGCCTGAAGGAAAATATCTGTTTAGTCAATTTATTTTTGCATTACTTTAAGCTATGATATTTCTAGAATGTTTGGTTTAGATTAATTCAGTCTTGGGTGTTCTGAACAAGAGAAGATGCTTTGTTTGGCTTGTTCAAGTATTTTAAGTTGTTAGCAGTTAAGTGAGATTATCCTGCATGAAAAGCCTTGATAATACGCATGATAATGCATTTGATTTTGGTGATGGTTTAGTGGTTCCTTACTCCTGAGGGGCCCTGATTTGGGATGAGGAGGGAAAGGCCTTTCTAGTTTAACTGAGCCACTGCTGATTTCATTGTAGAAATTTTTCTAGAGTTTTGTGTGACATTCATGTAGTAGGTAAACACAAACACTGAGCTTCAGATGTTACCTATGCAGCTTAATTAGGTCTGAGATCAAACTTCCTTCTTTATCTCTTTGCAAATGCATAATGTACAAATACAGTTTTGAGAAGTTGGAGGTGCAGTATCTGTTACAACCTAATGTTTTTGGTTTTGTTTTTGTTGTGGTTTTTTTTTTTCAATAGTGCCTGTTTTGGGAAAGTCTTAAAACTGCAAACCTTGCAGATTGCTTTGTGGGGAGGATACGTGCATGGGAGCAGCCCAGTCACTACTCCTGGGTGGTTTTGTGTTTTGTTACCATTATAGGTAGTAGGAAAAAAAACAACTGCAAGAATAGAGAGGGACAAAAGAGAGAAGGCAAATGTTCTCAATTGCAATCCAGTCCATAGGTGGAATTTTTAAGAAAAACTGTAATGTAATATTGTTGCCTTTTAAATTGGGCTGAACTAATGATTGTTTTTCTAATCTTAACAGTGATATTGTGAAGAAGATTGACCAGTCTGAATTTGAAGGCTTTGAATATATAAATCCTCTTTTGATGTCAGCTGAGGAATGTGTCTGAATTCTCCATTTCTGGACTGTGCCAAGTGTTACTCTGTGTGGATAAACATCTCTTCATTTGGATGCATTTGCATAAAACGAGTAACTGAACACCTTACCCTTGCCACCCAGTGTGAATTACTCACTAATTTTCTTTCTGTATTTATTATTGTCCAGGACAGTTGTTGTGCTGAACCTTCAGCTGCCAAGATATAAAATGTCAAACTTTCCAACAGTTTTGCCAAACTTGAATTTTAATGTAGAAGGTGGTCTCTGGGACTTGTGACTGAAGAGTGGGCTCTGGGTGTGTAATTTGCCAACACAGTGGTTCTGATAAAGGAAAGTTTTCTTAACTGCTTTAAGAATACAAATTGCTTTAAGGGATGTAATAAAATATTGTTAAAGGACTTCCATTTTCCCAGCAAAACAAGACTTTATGATTTCCATAGTTCTAAATCTCTCTAAACATCTACTTTCCCTGTTCTCCTTAGGAGTTAGAGCTGTGTTACTGCCTTTCAGATTGAAATGACAGGAAGGAGAGCAGATTTTTAAACGGAATCGGTCAACAATGTCTCCTTTCACAGGGTGTATCAGTCCTGTCCAAAAGGAGATGATTAACTCAGTAGTAGAATCAATAGGCTTTGCTCTGAAGTGATCCAGGAGGAACTGCACACTGGTCCAGTGCCTTTCTGAGCCTGCCCCATTCAGTGGGGTTGTACATGGTACAGAGCATCAGTTGCAATAATTGGAATTCAATTAATACTTTAAAAAGTCAAAAACTGTAGAGCTTAATTCAGCGATAATGGGCAGCTAATAGATGTAGAACCTCATACTATTATTTATTGCTTTTACACTTGCTGTCTTACCTGTATCAGAACTGCATATGTTACAGCTATGGCCTGGGCAAGGGCCTGGCTTCCTTTTTTGATCTTACTGCTATGTTCTTGGAAATGCATTTGACTTTGCCAGTGGAAAAAGCACATCTAGAAAAAAGAGGTGCTGTCCAGAATGACTCCCTTAGCTGCTCCACTTACAGATGGTGATTTGTAATCGCAGTCAAACCTTAAATGTTGGTGAGTAGAATCAAAATTAGTAGTAAAGCAATTGAAGTAAAATGAAAGAACTGTTCAAAGTAGGACTTTTGGGAGGTGTGACTTTTTTACATTTCATCTTACTAAACAGTGTAATATATAGCACAGATAATTCTTATTTTTAATGTTTAGGGAATAGTTTTAAATGTCTTAGGCTGGAGAAATGCCAAATGTACCACTTTTTTTTTTAATCATTATTTTGGAGAAAAGGGACTAAGAGACATTGAGGAGAAGAATCTTGTTATATTAGTAAGAACTGTAAGGCCAGCTAAGTGTTACTGAAAGCGGATCAAAGTATCTGTAAGCACAAGTTAGCAAACCTTATCTGAAGCTTTTAACTAGACTTCTGCTTCATCAGTGTCTCTCCTTCAGAAACCTTGTGTGGCAACACTAAATTCCTAGCACAAATCTGCTGGTGTATGCTTTTTCACTTACATGTTAGCTTCAAGGAGAGAGATTGCACAAATACACAGTAGTGTCATGGTGTGTTTAGTTCATTTCTTTGCAACCTGAACAGGACACTCTTAAGTGTTGGGCTGAGTTTTCAAAATGAGGAGGTGATTGGAGGGGCCCCAGTTTCTGGGAAGCATTGAACCTCCACACTGTTAAAAATCAGGTTCCCCGAAACTCGAGTTGTATATTTTCAAATGTAAAATATCGGAGTAAACCTACTTGTAAAGAGCAGCTAATAACTTCAGCATGTTTAGTTCATGTCAAGTGAACTTGCTTACATGCAGTTTAAAAATTGTGGTTAATTGTTTGGTGACTGACTTCTACACCTGCATGAGTAGTTTTAGACATGATTTCACTGATATTAAACTTGGAATTTATTTAAAGCAAACAAGAAAAGCCTTGTCTTCTGGCTTAGTTTCATATGGGGTATTAAGTAAAATGTTTTTTATGTAAGGAAGGGCATTTCTGCTGTTCATCACAGAAGAGTTATGGAGTAAAATGCTGTCTTTTGTGCTTAAAGCAGAAGTTAATTTTTTTATAGATAATGTCACAGAAAAGATACTTTTTCTATTTACGTATCTAACCATTGAGAATGTTGCTAAGTGACAAACATCTTAAATGACTGTAAATCCATTTTTAAACTTTAATTTTCTCCAAAGTGCCATGGTATTAGCAGTTATTTGTCATTGTTATGTATATGTCATAAATATTCAGAAGGGACATTGGGTGTAAACAGTCCAGTGCAGTAGGCTTTGTCTTTTGGAAAAAGTGTCTGCATCAGAAGCATGATGTATTTATGTCGAGTAACCTCCTTTTTGTATGCAAGTTGGATTCTTCTGGGTGCTCTGCTACTTAATATTGTCACTACTATTTTCTTGTTTCATATGGAATATGGTCTTGAACGTTGTTTAGTAATAATTCCTTTTATTTGTGCACACTTTTTACTTTAAATAAAACATTTATATTAGGCCTGTGTGTGTTAACCTCTGAAACAAACACTGAAATGCTGGGCTTTGCTTGGGAGCGTTGTCTGACCCTTAACTATCCAAGGTCCCACAGGAGTATTGTTCTAATCTTAAAATTCCTTCTAGAAGTTAGAAGTGGGATAGACCATAGCAACCTCAGAACTACCTCCCTCCACCTTGTTCCCCAGACGTGCCCTAGAATGGAGGTGGCTCACCAGCCTTACATTCATCGTGCCCCATGGAGAACAAGCTTCCTTGTAGGTGCAGTCTCTTGTTCCAGCCCCAGATGAAAGAGAAGCAGCGAGGTGTTAGTGAGCTGCACAGGTACAGAAAGCCTCAAGGAAAATATAAAATGCTATTTTAGCCTGCTTGACCAAGGACCTCTTTCAGCTGGAACTTCTAAGACACATCTCAGCTGCCTGAGCTGAGGATTTGGAGTTTAGAGCAACACTGATCTGCTGCACTTCTCCATTTATTTATTTGTTTCTTCAACTCCTCCTCCACATTCTTTAAGATTTCTCACGTGGAGGGTGTGTTACCCCAGACCCTGCTACAGATGCATGTAGCAGGATGTGCCATCTCTCAATATGCCTGCCTCAGTTTCCCCTTTATGATTCAATTGCTTTTTGTCTCTCAGTTTTACAGGAGTGGAAAGATTCCCATGAGAAAGGGAAAAGCCTAGCAAACTGAGCTGGTAACAACCTTGAAAGGTACAAACAGAGGCCAAGTTGGTGTTCATAACACCAGCTGCTCTCTTTGGTGTTAAACACAGAGCCCAGCCAGAGCTAGGCCTGAAACAGAGACAAAATAGGAACAAACAGATAAGAGTTTGCTTGGTGAGAAAAGGGCCTTCTTGGCTTTTCCCACTGTTTCCCCTTTATGCTCCAATAAGAGACTTTGGAGGTATGGCTAAATAGCTAAATGCCAGCCCTCAGTCCACTTGACTCTATAAGTGCCTGGTCCACCTTTGATGGGTGGACTTCTGATCAGCGCTTTCCCAGGAGGTTGCTGGACATCCTCGTCTCCAGCAGGGACACCAGCCAGAGAGATCAATTCTGAGGATTAAGGGCCAGACAAAGGGACACCCAGCTGTGGACAGGCAAGGGTGAGAGAGATTAACTCCTGCGTTGTTTTTATTAGTTAATTTGACCTTAAGCAATCTTTCATCATTAGCTTTTAAAGGTTAAGATTTTGGGATCCTTTTAAAGTCGATAATTAATATTCTAGATCTACTATAAAACTTGGTAATAAGTAAGTTGCCAATGTTTTAATGGTTAACCTTGGTTGATTGATTGGCTTGACTTCTCATAGTACATTTTCTTGTTCCTTTTGCAAACATTCTGTTCCAACCTCCCAGTTTCTCCACACTTTGACTGTGCTTGTGCCTTCTACTTTAAAGCAGTTAAGACCCCAGTGCTGTTTGCAATAAGTCTTGTTCTGTGCATATACATCTCATCTGTTATCTCGCCCCGTTTGGGACACTGCAGTATTTTAATATATCTATATTTCAATATCTGTGTATCAGTATTTTAAGAGATTTCCTCTTACAATCTGGCTTGTTATTAAAAATACATCCAGGCAGTGCTAGGCAAATGCTGCAGATGGCTGCATATCTGAAATGCTTAACCTTCCCCCCACGCACACTTCTTGTTTCTGTTCAGTTTGGTGGCC
Source organism: Apus apus (assembly GCF_020740795.1). Taxonomy (NCBI): domain Eukaryota; kingdom Metazoa; phylum Chordata; class Aves; order Apodiformes; family Apodidae; genus Apus; species Apus apus. The sequence continues at coordinate 21,947,943 of NC_067289.1, read as the reverse complement.
AACTGCTCTCAGCTCAGTCTGAGCAATTGTTTATGTTAAAGACACTCTACAAAAGAAATCAATAGCTTGTAGAACCTAGATATACTTGATGCCTTAACTGCTAAGCATGCATCCTCATTTCATGGTGGATGGCGTAAGCAGTTTAAGCAAGAAAGGTATTTGAAATTAAGGCCTAATTAATGATGTTTTCTGGGAAGAGGGAGTTACAATGTTTTGCAATTCCTTGAGAAGCGTTCCGTAAGGGTTTATTTTAATACTTTTTTTTTTTACCTGCTTATGATAAAGGGATCTGAACTGCATATTTGAAATGTGTGATCTTACCGTTATGTATTTAATCACCAATGATTAGAGGCAGAGAAGCATCTACCTCCAGGATCTGTTTGACTTTGGTGAGAGGTGGGCTTTTCCAGACATAAATAGAACAGACATTCCTTGTGTCCACATTTAACTTCTAAGCTTTTCCTTTAAAATGTGCAAGCTGATATCTTCAGGGAAGAAAAGGCAAAATTTTTGTTATTGCTTTTGAGACTGTGTATGTGGAAACACTTTTCTACACAAAGGAGTATTTTTTTTTAAACCCCCTCTGTTCATAAATCCGCGACTTGAATCTTATTTGTGAAGCTGTGACAAAGTTCCTTACACACTTAGCAGTTTAACAAACAACTTTGTATGTATGATAATCAGCTCAACTGAAAGAACATTTTGGTTTGCTTTAATATGCTGTTTGGCACTTCACTTTATATGCAGTAGTTTAAAGGATGTATTTTTATTTGCACTTAGAAATGCAGATGAGTTTGTCTCACTTGCCTTTCTCCCTTGTGTGCAAGAGGAAGAGATGCCAACCCCAGGGCTGTCAAAGGTGTCCTGCAAGGCATTCAAAGGGGTATGTGTGGGGAGCAGGGTGGAATCTACTACTTTTTTTTTTTTTAAACACCTTTTTTTGCTTTGATATTTTTGCAGGAGTGTGTCCTGATTTAAATTGATTGGAAATATACAAAATGAAAGTTATATACTTTCTAGGCAGCCACTTGGTTGCCCATATTTTAGGTAAACATTTTTTTACCATAGCTGAACAGGAAACTTTTGTAGTCACTGTTTAACTGTAAAGTAAAAATTTATTTTTTAAATAATTTTTCTTTCTTAGAGCTGACTTCTTGAAAATTCAGAGTTAATAAGAGTAAGGTTCCTCCTATGCCCTGTTAGTGCAATTTATTGCATCTTGCAGAGAGGTCTGTAACTCAGGTTTTAGCTGCACAGTGTCTTTGGAACTGCTTTTCACAGTCTACAGTAGAAGTTGTAGGCAGAGTTAGCATCTTTTTTTAGACAATCTCCTACCTACAAACTTTGTCTTAATGCCTGATTATTGGAGCTCTATAGCAACACCATCATTAGAGCACAATAGTTACCAGAATTTGCAAGCTGAAAAAGTGCAGCAGGACTTGAAATATCCAAATTAAACAATGACACCAAATTCCCAAGCTCCTATGACATCAATAAGTCTAATAAAAGCTGTAATATCTTCCTGTATCCATCACTGCCCCCACATGCATAGATCAGTCCACCTTTGGTGTTACAAATCTTGCATTTTCTTGAGTAAATTTGAAATGGAAACATGACATAATGTGTTTCACTGACGGGTATTTGAAGATAATTTTTTGAAACAGAACCTGAACTCCTAGAGGGTGGAGAAGACAGGACTGTCCAGAACATCTGGACAACTATTGCAGGTCCATGTCTCTCAAAATCAGCTCCAAAAGCTGGTAGATTCAGAAATCTTGTTTTATTCTGCTATATTTTTGGTGGCATTTAAGCAAACCTTTTATGTCCTTAATGAATAAGTACAGAGTGTTAGTATTCTTCACAAATGTTTACTTGTCCATAAAGCTGTGTTGTCTTACCCTCAAACATTTTATTGCAGAAGAATAAAGAATTAAAGAGGCTTTAAACAAACAATTGAGATCAAACATGAACACATTTTTGCGTGTTCTCCATCGCTTTCCTCAGGCTCCCTGCCCTGCACAAAAGCAGTTCACGTGTTTGTAGAAGGTTAGTGCTTGTACTCCAGCAGCTGCTTTGCCTTGTGTCATCTGCTTCACTCTAAATGGAGGAAAAGCACCAATACTTGTAAAATCCTTCTGCAGAGTCATCACAAGAAGCAATCCACTTCCCTGTGGAAGGCTGGAAATGCTGCAGAAGCATTTGATGTAGCTACCACAGTGAGATGATGCTTGGACATGCTCCTAGTGTGGTTTTGTTGCTGCTTAAACCAGGACAATAGCATCTATGAAGAGCACCAGGGTACTGCTAGAGACTGCTGCACAATGCTGGGATTCATTTAAACATGTTTGTAACACTTCCCTGCTTTGAGAAGTACAGACAAGAAGGCTGGGTGTAAAACTGCACCTTGAGGTGGAATAACCAGTGTTCATTAACCACTCCCTGTGTGTCGCTGCGTGAGCTCAAGAGCTGCTGGATGCAAAGATGAGCCAAGAGTGAAGTTTATGGCCCAGCGCCTATAAAATTTCTTTAAATACACAAATCTTATTTGTGGTGAATCTCAAGTGGGGTGTCAGTCCTGATCATCCTTCAGCTCATGAAACTCAAGTAACACACAGAGGCTGATGTTTTTATACCTATACGTTTCAGCTGCTACAGAGGAGTCGCACAGAGGGAGTCTGGCAAAAGGAGCTACGAAGTAGTAGGGTAAATGAAAAATGCCCTCCCCAAAATGGTAGTAGTTATTATGACAAATGCCCCTCGAGGAAAGACTGGGTCAATCTTTCGTGATTTACAATTAAAAAAAAAAAAAACAAACAACAAACAAACCAAAATGAGGCTGGAAAAGGACAAATAAGAGTATTAAAGGGAAAAAAAATGCATTTCTCCAACACTTGTGTTCTTCCACAAGGTGAAATCTTGGCTCCAGTTTTCAGGAAGCTTTTATCTCTGTGTTGGCCTACATGTAATGGAAGGAATTTCTGCCTTCTCTACTTTCTCTTTTTTCTCTAGCCTGAGGAAAGAGAAGTTATGGATTTCTGTTGGCATTTGACATAAATGTCATGTCAAGCAGCTGCAAGAAAGAGCAGCTCCAAATTTCATTTGGAGGTTTACATCCCTCAGCAAAATGAAGGCTTCTTTTTGATACCCCTTCATTTGTAGGAAAGGCTTCTGCCAGAGCATGCTGCAATGTGGCAACAGGAAAACTAAGATCCTTGTTAGGACAGCTTCCACTGAATATAAAAATTGAGATTGTGCTCTATTTCAGTTTTATGATCCTTCATCAGTACCCAAAATCTTTAATAATAGAAAAGATGAATGGTTTTCTTAAGGTTTTAAAAAATAAATATAAGCACTATTGTCTTTGTGATGACAGAGTTACTGTTAAAAGCCCAAGTACTGCTGTTTATGCAGTTATGCTAAACTGTATTGTACTGCTTAAACTGTCAGAAAGGTATTATTTTTGCAGTGTAAAGCACCACAGATCTCAGAGATCTCTAGCTGCTGTGCAGAGTAGGGTAGCTCATACCAACCCATAAAGGACAAAACCTACAGGCAAAATGACCTCAGTATCCCCTGATCGCTCTTTGCCCAGACATCCCCGGAAGGAAACGTTGTAGGTATCGCAACTGATGCGGTGCTTTGAAAAATAGCTACAAAATGACTTGTGAAGCATCTTTCCGGTCTGTAAGGTCTCTCCATCGAGACATCCCTGCCGGCCCAGAGGTGATCTGAGCACATCAGAGGTGCGAAGCCTGGGGTTAAAGCGCACCCGAGCTGCCGGTGCTCAGCGGGGCGGGTTCCGTTTGCTCCGTGCGGGTCCTTCTGCCGCGGCGCTGGACGAAGGGAGCGCCCGGGCCGGGCAGTGCCGGCCGGTGCTGAGCATCGCCCGGGGCGTCCACAACTGCCCCGCTTCCTCGGGCTGCGCGTTTCTACTCTGGTCGCACCAAAATACCTCCGTGTGCGGGATGCAAGGCACCGGCGTTGTGCCCGAACCTGCTGGAGTGCCGGCTCTACAGCGAAGTTGTCAGCCAAAAGCTTCGGGCTCCCTGCAGGCAGAAGGAACGTGTGATACGCGCACGGGTGGCACAACGACCGAGCATTCTTCGAAGAGCACCTTCCAGCAACCAGCCTGAAGCGGGAGAAGCCGCTGGTGGAAACCTCTCTGCACAGGCAGCCGTGCCCCCCCCAGCCGGGCTCCGTGCCCGCCTCTGGCACCTTCTCCCGTGCCCCGGCGTCTCCCCGCCCTCAGTGCCACACAGCGAGCCCCCCGGGGCTGGAAGGAGGGGTCTGTGCAGCCGCGCTGGGGACAGACACCATCGCGCTCTCCTGCAGCCCCCAGTGATGGGGCCTCGGAGCGGAGCCCACCCCATGCGGGGACAGTGACCGCGACCCCGCCCGCCGAGGGGCAGCGGCCGCCGAGGGGCAGCGGCCGCCGAGGGGCAGCGGCCGCCGAGGGGCAGCGGCCGCCGAGGGGCAGCGGCCGCCGAGGGGCAGCGGCCGGGCTGTCAGCTCCCAGCTCCCGTCCCGCTCCTCCCGCCCGGCCGGCTGCCGCGCCCCGGGCCTCCTGCCCTCTCTGCCGCGGCTGCTCTCGCCCCCCGCCCCGCCCCGCCCCGGCCCCAGCAGCGGCGCCGCCGCCTCCCCCGCCCCGGGCTGGCTCTGGCCCGGCGGGGGCCGAGCAGCAGGAGCACTTCTTTCATTTCTTGCGTCGCTGGTTTCGGCCCGCGGGTGCCTCTTCCCGCCCCCTCCCGCCGGCGCCCCAGACAGGGGCGGGGCTGCGGCGGCGGCGGCGGCGGCAGCAGGGGGGGGGAGGGGAGGGGGCGGCGCGCGCCGCCGGCGGGTTCGTGCCCGCGCGCCGCCGCCGCCGTCTCCGTGGCTGTCGCCGCCGCCGCCGCCGTCTCCGCAGTGAGGTCACGGGGGGGGCGGCGCGTGCGCGGCGCCGGTTCCGCTCCCCGAGGGCAGCGGGAGCCCCCGCGGCAGCGGGTGAGCACCGGGAGCCACCGGGGGGGTCCGGACAGGGGGAGCAGCGGCCCCGCGGGGGGGGAGGGGCGGGAGCGGCGGGGGGGGGGGGAGGGGCGCGCCGGCCCCGGGGGGAGGGGGTGGCGGCGGCGGCGGCGGCGGGGGGTGGGGGGGGGGGGCGGCGGGGAGAGGGGCTGGGGTGCGGCGGTGGGGCGGGGAAGGAGGGGGCGGCGGGGAGAAGGAGGGGCCGGGGTGCGGCGGCGGGGAGCCCTGCCCGGTGCCGGCGGGGCTGAGGTGAGTCACGGAGGGAAGGAGGGATGCGGCGTCCCGGGCCCTTCCGGGAAGGGGCTGCAGGGCCAGGGTCCGGTCCCCGGGGCGCAGGAGGGGCTGGGGGGCAGCCCGCTCTCCGCAGACCCCGTCCGCGCCGGGGCTGCAGCCCTGAGGGGCCGCGCTGTCCCCGCCGCCCCCTCCCCCGCCCGGTGGATGCGGCGCTCCCGGAGTCGCCGGCGGCGGCTTCACCCGGCGTCACCCACCGGCGGGGCCGGGGCGGGCTCCCGGGGCGGCGGGAGAGCGCGCCGGCGTTTCGTAACGGGCTGGGAAACCTGCCCCTCCTCTGAGGCAGGAAACTCACATTTTGGGCTTGCTGGCAGCTGAGCGCCTTCTCTTTCCGCAGGTGATCCGGGAGGGCTGACAGGACTCTTGGCACCAGACACGCGTTCAGCCGCTGGCCTGGATCTTACCTCTCCTGCTGATCTCTGGGGGTGGGAAAACTCTGACACACGCCCCGTGACATCTGTGCGAACGGTGACTCTCTAGGGGACCTTCAGTTTTGGCCGGTGATCTGGATCAGCCTTTAATTTGGGCTTTTATTTGAGAGCCGCCGGAGCCCCTCGCGCGGTGGTGGTGGTGAAATCCCGAAGTTGGCAGCACAATAAAGCAAGCCCTGCAGACTCCGTGTGGTCCCCGGGAGCTGAAGAGCGCTGAACACAGGTTTCAAACAACTGGAGCTGCCTTTGGGATCGGGTGCGTTGATATCACCATTCTTCAGACTGAGGCCTGTTTTTTGGTTTTTTTTAATATTTAAATAGAGACTTAGCTGAGAAGACAGTATATTTAAAAAAAAATGATCAAGGATGGACACTCTTGCATCAAAGCGTTGCTTTTTACTCAATCACTGTAGAAGACTACTGTGTAAAATAGTGGGTAAGGCTTGAAGAAAAGCCTTTTTTATACATATTGCAGTTGTTTTTTTTATATGAGAAAATTGAACAAATAACTATAAAACTGCAAGAAAAAGAAATTAACCTCTTCCTTATTAATTTTATGGTATTTCATGCCAAACGGGCTACAGTTTTTACTGCCAGAGGCTGAAGAAGTGACACTTTACTGAAAAGTGCGAGGCTTGGTGTACCTGAGATAATCAGGAGCACCTGAAATCGTGTTTTTGCGTGAACAAGAGGGAAGATGCACATTCAAGTCTTCAGTTAATTACAGGTTCTGGTGTTTAGCAATGGAAAGCCCACAGATGAACTTCCCTCTAGGTCTGGTTTCAGACCAAAAAAGGAATGGGATCCAGGAAGACGGGAGTCCTCCGTTAAAAAAGGCAATGACGGAAATGCATGTCAATAGCAAAGTACGAGTTGTAATTAATAAATTGCCAACAATAAAGAAGGAAAACTTGGACGAGTATGAAGAAACTCCTGTGGAAGCTGACGGGGAAACCGCCAAGCCAAGCAGTGCTTCGCTATCTGAGCCTTTGAATTTAAATCCAGGTTTGAAGCACACCTTGGCACAGTTCCACCTGAGCAGCCAGAGCTCGCTGGGAGGACCGGCAGCTTTCTCGGCTCGTTATTCCCAGGAAAGCATGTCACCCACTGTCTTCTTGCCTCTCCCATCGCCACAGGTACTTTCTGGTCCGCTGCTCATTCCTCCCGACAGCTCCACGGAACTCACCCAGACTGTGCTGGAGGGGGAATCTATCTCTTGTTTTAAAGTCGGAGGTGAAAAAAGGCTTTGCCTGCCTCAAGTGTTGAACTCAGTTCTCCGAGACTTTTCCTTGCAACAGATCAACACGGTGTGTGACGAGCTGTATATCTACTGCTCACGGTGCACTTCTGACCAGCTTCACATTCTGAAGGTTTTGGGAATTCTTCCGTTTAACGCTCCGTCCTGTGGGCTAATTACCTTGACTGATGCTCAGAGACTCTGCAATGCTCTACTACGTCCTCGCACTTTTCCGCAAAACGGCGGCTTTCTCCCTGGTAAGAACACCTTGGCCCAACTGAAAGAGACTGGCAGTGCCTTTGAAGTAGAGCATGAATGCCTGGGCAAGTGCCAGGGGTTGTTTGCACCTCAGTTCTACTTGGCCCCAGATGACCCATGTATCCAGTGCTTGGAGTGCTACGGGATGTTCTCACCCCAGACGTTTGTGATGCACTCACACAGATCCCCGGACAAGAGGACCTGCCACTGGGGGTTTGAGTCGGCCAAGTGGCACTGCTACCTGCATATTAACCAAAAATACCTGGGAACGTCGGAGGAGCGGGAACTCAAACACCTCTTGGAGGAAATGAAGGAGAAATTTAGCGAGAAAAATCAGAAAAGAACTCGATCCAAAGTAAGTTCATCTACTCTTGTAAAACTCCCAAATCTCCTTCTGCTCACACGTAAATACTTGTTCTGGAAGCGCGTCGCTTGCCTTTTGTAAAGGGGAGTGCTTGTCAAGTCAAGCCTCAGCTGAATTTGTGAGAGAGCTGCACCATGGAAATACGTTTCTCATTAAAAGGTGTGGTCATTTCTCTCCCGTTTGCACTGTAAGTAACTTCCTTTGAGCTGGTTTGGCCTTGTGGGTTCTTATTCTTTTCTAAAGTACGCAGTCTCTGGAAGAATCAGAGCTGTTGTGGAAATTTTCATTCTCCCATTTGACCTTTGAGTATGTTTTATGCAGTGTGTGTTGCAGCAGCTGAGCAAAGCAGAGACGAGCTTGAAAATCAAGTATTACAAATGAATTCTTCAATTGTTGTTTTTGTTTCAGCCCATACACGTGGGGTGTGTGGTGACCTGGCTTGCTAACCAGCCACCTCATGACTTTGCATGTAGCGTAGTGCTGCATTCGTAAGTTGCTGTTTAGAATCCCAAAGTCTTTTTGTTCAGCAGTGCCTTTCTGCTTAAACCAGTTGTATAGAGAAATATGGCAAAAATAGAGGGGGTTTTAAGCAGCCCAAGCAATGAGTCGTAGGCCGGTATCTTGACAATGGTTAATAATAGATGTATTTTTTTCTAAAATACTGCTGCAAGTCTGTGCTCTGGTTCAAAAATACAGAGCTTATTTTTTCCCTTGGAGAGCTTGTACTTTAATAAGACAAGCATCAGATCAGTAGTGATGATTATAGATGTTCCCATTCCTAGAATGTAGAGGTTTTGGGGTATAATTTAAACTTAACCAATTTTTAAGCGGTTTCTGCCCCAATTTCCTTTTAAGTGTATTTGGCATTAATATCTCTCTTTGATGGCTACTGGTTTGGTTATATATCCGTTTTGCCTGCTTGATGTTTTGTGGTGGATTTCAGAACAGCAGCAGCAGCAGCCCAGATGGTTGAGCCCAAAAAGGGATGCTCTAACTTGACACCTTTCAGCATAAACTTCTGCAAAGTTAGTATTGCAGAAAGGCTTACGGTAGTAACAGGCATTTTTACAGCTGTGCCAGCCTACAATTAAGGGATTTTGGCAGAAAATTTCCACAAAAGTCTGCAGTGTGGCAGGCTTCCATGTGGTGAAGTAGTGGAAGATACAGGTAAGTTGATAGCAACGAGACTTTCCATCTGATAAAGGCATGTCAGTCTTTATCCTTGCAGTGCCAGTGTAGGTGAGAGGCTGTAGTGTGGTGGAAGTAGCAATGGAAAATAGTATTCCATGTTCATATCTGTAATACTGCTTCCCTTTTCACAGCCACAGATTTCAGACCTTTCAGTTTCATGGGTACGGACGAAAAAAACCCCTACCTGAAATGAGCAGTAACAGTCATTTGAACTGGGCTGGTTGGTGCAAACGAAATACAAAAACTTTCTAGAGTCTTCTGTTGCAGACCTGTGTAGTTCTTTCTTACAGAACAGCATGTGAAATCAGAGAGAGACTGAAAACTTGAACAAAGATAAAATGGTGGGGGAGGGTTTTTTGTTGGTTGGTTTGGTTGGGTTTTTTTTGGCTCATGGATATTCTTCAAGATCAGAAGAGTTTAAGAGGGGAGTGTTGGAGCACAGGTTCTGTTTCTTTGTCCTGGGGAGACTTGGGCTGCTTCAGATGGAAACTTGGGCTGCTTCGCTTGCCTTTCCCTCATTTCTGTGGTGTGAGAGAGGTATTAGGTACACATGTTGACATTCTATTTTCTTACACTCCTAGGGAAATGTATTTGCAGGATGTTTCATTTGCTATTCTGTTACCTTACAACCTTTGCTGAGTCAGTCCTCAGAAGTGCTGATGCACCTTGAGGTTATCTTGAAGGGCCCAGGAAGAACGGTTGCCCTTGGCTAGCTCTTTGTCCATCCAGTATTAGTAAATTATTAATTAAATCCCACACCCCTCAGAGCATCCTAGTTCCTGTGCCTTGCCTTTCCCCCTATCATTTCACTGAGTTCACTCACTTCACCCTGCAAGTACTCTTCTGCCCTCAGTGTGTTAAGAGCAGACAATGCAGGCTCTCACCTGCTGGGCTCACAAGGTCAATTCCTTTCTGTTCTTTGTGCTAGTAAGAAAGCTGCAAGCTGTATATTTGATCGCCACCAGGTTTCTAATTTTCTGTTGAGTTCCAGGCTGCAGTGTAGCATCCTCCTGCTCTTTGTGGGAGAGCTGTCACCAAGTCTGTGCTGATCTGTGTGCTACCAGGTCCTCATTCCCTTTGACTTTGTGGCACTACAGCTGGCTTGCTTCTCAAACCAGTTCCTGGGGTTGGTCAGCATGTGGAGAATTAACATTTCTTCTGAGTAATTTTATAAATCCCATCTCTGCTAAAACCACTGGCTTAGTGATGAGGCTGAAACCACTACTTACCTGTATGTATTTTTTTCCTTTAAAAATAGCTTTGTACAACTAGTTTTAGAAGAAAAATAAGACATTTCTAATATAACCCTTTTGAATGGTCTAGGTAGGAGTAATTAAGTTAATTTTAAGTTGACTTGGATATATTGCATTTAAATAATAGTTTAAGAGCATCTAAACTAAAGACATGGTTAGATAATTAAATATACATGGTTAGATAATTAAATATATTGAGGTTAGATATTTTATCAGTATTTTATTAACCTGGATGATGAGGAGGGAATCTTGTTAGAAAGACTTCGTGTTTATTTATGATTATCTTTCATTTTATTTCCTAAGTAAAAATGGGGTTGCATGTTATGCAGTTCATTTGCAAAACGCACGCTAATGAGTAGATGATTCTGGTTTTATTTCAGTTGAAATTGGTGAGAATGTAAAAATCTGACTGGATAACTTGAAAATACAGATCACCTGATACATACTTACTTATGCAAATATATACATTTGTTAATATGTGAGTCCTATAACATGGATTAGAAGTGATTCAGAAGTTAAAATTAGATTACTGTGTACTAGCTGTAATGTAAGTAGAAGACCATATGTCCATTATTTAAGTTATTAGAATGATCTGAATAAGTAGAATGAACTTGATAAATGTCAGGATAAGGCCATTTTTCTAGAGGTTATTTGCTGTATCTCATATATTTGTTTAAAGGCTTGATTATGAATTTACTCTTTTAGAGCTTAGCTTCCTTGTGTCCTTCCTCCTTTCTATCTGTGTTGGAACTGTGAGGAACTGCAGGGGTGGAGTTAAATTTCAGTTTCGTTGCTAGAGCTGCATTTAGTGAACTGGAAGTTTTGATCTGAGTGTTGTCAGTGGGATTTGGTCTCTGTCATGGTCAAGTGGTGTTTGATTCTGGAGGCCTTGGTGCAAGCCACACGTGTGTAGTTGGGTACTGCCCTGACTACCAGAGACAAAGTTCTGTGACAATTGATTTCAGGGTGTGTAAATATAGTTTTTTTGTTTGTTTGTGTTTTTGTTTTGTTTTAATAAACTGGGCAATCTTTCAAAGATACTGAGTCTGGTTGGCATGGTGTTAACTTTCTTAATAGCAGTCTGCATGGTGCTGTGCTTTGGATCTGTGGCTAAAACAGCACTGGTAACACACCAATGTTGTGGCTGCTGCTGAACAAGGCTTGAGCAGTTTCAGTGCTGGAGCCCTGCAGCAAATAGGCTGGGAACAGAGATGCTCTGTGCTTTGTAATGTCACACTCAGCAAGAAAAACTAGGGGAGGAGGAGAAGAAAAAGGGGGTTTTGGCATCCAAGGTGGATGTTGTTCGGTGACCCAGCTGGGCATCAGTCTGCCTGTGGGAGGTGGTCAGCAGTATCTTTTGCTTCACTTGATTTTTTTTCTCTTCCCTTCACCTATTAAACTGTTCTATCTCGACCTAGGAGCTTTCTTACTTTTGTCCCCATCCCCTGGGGGTTGTGGCGAGGGAGTGGCTGTGTGGGTGCTTGGCTGCTGGCTGGGGTCACCCAACCACACCTTACCCAAAAACCTGCTTCCCAAGGCTGTTCTAATACAGTGAAATTAAGAACCAATTTATTAGCTATGAATTTTTTTAAATATATGAGGAGACAACTTTCACTTGTAATTAATAGTCACTTTGCAGTGGAGCACCAAGTATCACCAGTAACTTTGACTAAAACATTTATTGAGACAAACAGAATAAGAATTACTGTCCAAATACAAAATGCACAGGATGTTTTTAAGATTACATACTCTGGTGCACCTCCATTAATTTCATTTGTTACTGCAACTGGAACAGTTGTTGTGTTACTGCAGCAGCTTTGCTCACTTCTGTAATAAAAATTCATGACAACTCAAGAAAGTTCTGTCTCTGGAACACTAGTAATTGTTCTATTGTATTCACAGGTTTTATTTTGTAATAAGGTATCTGGTAGTCACTCACTATGATGTGGATACTCTTGCAAAAGGTTCCTGCAACCTTTTGGGAATCCTAGTTCCTGCTTTCTGTTACTCCTCAACATTTTTAGCATGCCTTGGCAGAGTTATGGAAACTCTGCAGAGCTTTTGTACAGGTTTGTAAAGAGAGTTTCTTTTAATTATGTTGCTACTTTGCCCATAATGGGAAATGAGAGATTCAAGAAATTTCTGTGGCTTGCTTCACCCTGCATCTCTGACAAAGGTACTCCATTTCCCAGTATCCAAGTTTCTCTAGTCTATATGTATTTATTAATGATGTAAATGCCATTTATGAAAATGTAAAGAACATGTACCTGCCTTCCAGTTACCAATTTATTTTCTTTTCTTTAGGCAGATTCACAGCAGAGTCTGGAATTATCACAGTGGTATCCAGTTATAAAGCAAGAAGCAGAAACTGATCCTCAGCCACCCTCCTTTTTCCATCCCAGGTAACTAAATTTCCTGTTATAAGCCCTGCATGTATAAGTATTTAAATACTTTTAGCTATTTAAAGATAATTCAAGCTGAAAAAAAAAAATAAAAAAATTGCAACCTGAAATAATTGCAACCCTAACTTTTTATGTGTTTTCTTAGTGTAAATATTAATTAACTGCTTATGAGCAGTTTTTGATACAGGACTGAAGCTGTGCCATAAGCGTATTCTTTGGTTGGCAATACAAATGAAATGTGTTACAATTTCCCTTTTCAGAGTAGAAATGAGAGAAGGTAATTTTTAATCTTTCATATTACGCTTTAATGAATACGTGTGGAAAGCTGCATAGGGCCTCTTTACTATGAATGCAACCTGATTTCCTTTCCAAAAAGACTTGGAAAAGGTGTTGGAAGGCTTTCTTCCACACTGGTACAACACTGCAGCTGAACTGTCAGTTGGTTTTGGAAACACAGTGTGAAGTTTGTCATCTGCTTCAACGAGGGAAAGAGTTTTTCTTGAGGTACTCTTAACCCTCATCCCCGTGCGCTTTTCAGACTCTTTTGGCTAGCAGCAAAGCAGCACACAGACATCAAAGTAGTCCCCAGACAAACACAGGAATGGTGAAACTTCTGTGATGGTCCCTCAGTTTGCTGTTTGTGTCGGTGCCTTCCTTCAGAACTCGGAGAAAGGAGAGTGTTTGAGACAGCAATTTTGACTCATGACACAATTATGACACTGATTATCTTGACACTGGCCTCAACACGTCTGGCAGTCTTTTCACTCTGTGCTAGACAAAAGCTGGGAGGCTAAGTTAGGGAAGTACAGAGGGATCTTCCCAGGAGTCCAGGGGCTGTGAAAATCCAGATGGATTGATCAGTGTATGTGAGAAGGAAGACCCAGCACTCTGAGTACACAGCTTTGCTATGTCAGAAGTGACATGCTCATTCCCACTGCACTGATCACTTCCCCTATCCTCCATTACTAATATAAGGATTATGAAAATGCTGGTGAGTCTGGATTCAGTGGCATTCTGATTTCACTCTTTGCATTTCAATGGAGACTTGATGTCATTTTCTATATGATCTTTTTAATCAGCCATGTTTGAAAAATCCTCTTGTTCGATAGCCTCAAGACCTTATCTAGATAATCTACTCAGGAAAGATTAAGTGGGTCATTAGGATTTCCTTTTGCATAAGAGAAGTTTAAAAAGGACATGCTTATTTTTTTGTTGAAAATGTTGCAGTTTGAAATCATGTTAAGTTAGACTTCCCAATCATGAATTTTTGTGCCTCACCTTTCACTCTTAATTTTACCATTATTCTGTTTCAGTTACTACCTTTATATGTGTGATAAAGTGGTTGCCCCAAATGTATCTCTTGCATCACAATATAAGGATGTTGCAAAACCAACAGTCAAAACTTCAGAAGTAATTAAATCCCCACCTGGACAGTCAGAGAAGAAGGTCAGTAGTGGAAAGCACAAAAAAGCAGCCTCCTATCCAGAGCTTTCTCTTGAAGAACAGGAAAAAATTGACTTGAAAAGTGGAGTGGAGCAGCATAAACACTTAGGTAAGTAGTGAAAATTATGATGAAGTCCTTTCAATGTTTATATCATAACTTTGGAAAGCTCAGCACCAAGCTAGTATTTTGTGATCTCACTTCGGTTTTCAAAAAAATCTTTTGATGTTTTTAATAGACTTCAATTTTCTTTGCTTTTTTTTTTTTCCCTCTGGATGTTTAATTTTCTGTGATTATTTGACTGTGTTCTTCTTTCTTCTGTAGATCCACCTGTGCCAACTCGTTCTGCAAGAGGTGGAAAATCTGAACGTGCTTCTTCCAAAATCACTAGAGACTCTAGCCGTGTTGAAGTAGGCAATGATGTGAGAACCTTATCCCCCACTCTGATGAAAGACATCAGTTGTGAAGATGACAAGGGAAGGATCATGGAAGAAGTCATGAAAACCTACATCAGACAGCAAGAAAAACTGAATACTATTTTGCGGAGGAAGCAGCAACTTCAAATGGTACAGTGCCAGTCTGGTTTTGAGGGTAAAGCTTGTAGATAAGTTTTAAAAAAATAAGACTTTAAAAAAACCCAAAATCCTAGTGGAAAAAGAAATTAGGCACCTTTGTTGTTTTCTGATAATACACTTCTTTCATTTTCAAAGTATTTTTTGGTAAACCAGAGCTGCTGCCTTCTGAGGTTCACTGCTGGAAGTTGTGAACCTGGTTCTGGAAGCTCCATGTACCTGGAAGTATAAGTAATTTCTGCATGTTGAAATACTTGCTACGGGATTCCAGGCTACCAGTGATAAGTAGACAAATACTGTTACTAGGCTATTGTTATCAGTAGATAAATGTGCTCTCTTTGTGCTCATTGTTCTTAGATATATATTAAATTTTTTTTTACTTTTCTGGTCTTAGAACCAAGGTAAATCTGACCCTGATTTTTCTTTGCAGGAAGTGGAAATGTTAAGCAACTCTAAAGCTATGAAGGAATTAACTGAAGAGCAGCAGAATTTACAAAAGGAACTTGAATTTTTGCAAACAGAACATGCTCTCAGAATGGAGGAATTTTATTTTGAGCAGAGAGACTTGGAGAAGAAACTGGACCAAGTGATGAAGCAGAAGTGTAGCTGTGACTCCAATCTAGAGAAAGACAAAGAAGCTGAATATGCAGCACAGGTGAGAAGGATATTTAGTGTATCAGGAAATGGTGAAGCTGTTGCTCAGCCACCCTAAGGTTTCATCCTTTCTGTGTGTTCTGACACCAAAGGACATTACAGTGACAGCAATATTTATTTCCCTGTAGCTTGATTGAAACTGAGATAAAATGCAGCTTACAGAAACACTTCACCTGCCAAGTGTTAGTTACAGAAATAAGCTAGTCATCTTTTTCTTCCTTTTATGTTGAAACAATACAAATCCAAACCTCTCAACTACCTTTTTGTTGGTCTAATAACAAATCTGGCTGTTTTCTCTGTTCCTTGGTGGTAGAATTTTCTGCAGTATATGAGGAGTAGGCTGAGGATAGACCTCATTGCCCTCTACAACTAACTGAAAGGAGGTTGTGGTGCGGTGGGTTTTGGGCTCTTCTCCCTAGTGACCAGCGATAGGACAAGAGGAAATGGGGTCCAGTTGTGTCAGGGAAGGTTCAGATGGGTTATTAGGAAATGTTTCTTCACAGAAGGAGTGGTGAGGCATTGGAACAGGCTGCCTAGGGAGGTGGTGGAGACACTGTCCCTGGAGACATTCAAAAAACGGGTTGACGTGGTGTTTCAAGAGATGGTTTAGTGGTTGGGGGTTGTAGGGCGGATGGTTGGACTTGATGACCTTGAAGATCTTTCCCAACCTTGGTGATTCTGTGATTCCATGAGCCACCTTGCACCAAAACATTTGGTCAAGGATTCCGTTGGAAATGAAAAGATTTTTGTCTTCCATCCCTGCCTCTTGAGTTCTGTGTCAAAACCTATGGAGATTTTTTTTTGTCTGTCTTTTTAACTTTCAGTATTGCTTTCTTCATGTTAGATGTTATTTATGTTATTCCAGTGGGGCAAATCCAGTTAATGTCAAAGGGAGCCTTGGAATGCCCTTTTTCAAAGCCACTTATGCTTACTATTAAATGTGTATTGATGTATTTGGTACTGTGACACAAAAAAACTAGTCTTCACGGTTTTTTTTAAAGTAAACAAAATCTGAAACTTAAGCTCAGTGAGGCTTTGTGGTCATTTGATCATAGCTGTGTGTATTTCCTGTTCTCACTGCCTCCGTCTGAGAAACAGGCAGTACTTGAGAGACAGGTTTTGGTATTTTTGGGGAGTAGGGCAGAGACTAACATTGTAAATCCTTCTCTGTAGTTTCATGACATCCCACTCCATAGATTCCTAACCTTTGCTGCCAGAAATAATCCTCTGACTAAGGCCTGATTTACTAAACATCTGGTACAAGCCCTATTATAGCAAGTAACAACATGTTCTAATTTATGAAGATAATCATGTGTAGCATGTTTTATGTGGCTGGTGTAACTTATTTCTTTAGAGGGTAAAACCCATAGGTTGTTCCCCAAGGAGGCTGGTTGGTTGTTTCATTTGAACTTAGACTTTGAAAGCTTAAATATGTTCCTTGCACAAAAGCTTACTGTGTTATTACCTGTGTGGTAGAGCTATTTGGAACTTGTAATTTGAAACTTTTTCTCTGTTTATCATGTCTAAAATACATTTTGGACCCTGGGTTCCAAGCAGTTGTCAGAAGTACCTGAGTTAACCAAGTAACTTTCCCAAACTGTGTATATAGCATTTAAAAAAAGCCTTAGTGCAGTGTCTTCATGAAGCAGTTGCTGCCCTTTCTGAGAACTGTGGACTGGGAGGAACCCTCTTTGTACGTGAAACAAAATTAATAATATGGGATTTGGAACTTGCTTAATGCCTGTTGTTCTTTCTAGGCCTGCCTGAAGATGCACCAAGTGCCTTCTTCCCCTTTTTGACTTCTTTATCGAATTGTCTAGTTTAGTTGTTGCTTCACCCTGTCAGTCACAATAGGGCAGGATAACCAGTACTGAAGCCTTTCTTTAGATATGGAAATCAAAACTCAACCAGAGATGTGCTCATGGAGGACATGCTGTAACTTGCAGGCAGTGGGCACTGTTGTACTGCACCAGTTCACTTCATGGCAGTCGTGGGCTCAGAAGACTTGCATTAATTTGCAAGCCAAATACTGGTGTCTAAGAACCCTTTAAATATTTCTAAGAACCATTTCAATATTTCTTAGTATACTTAAGTGGAGCTGAAGGTCCACTGAATGTGGTGTTTCTCCAAAACCACCAAAATGGTGTGGACACGTTTATATTTCAACAACCACATAAATGCCCAGGCAGTTATATTCAAGACCTTCTGAATCTCATTTCTCATTGTTCTGTTTCATTTATGCTAAAGGGTATCAGAAAACAGTGTTGGTGGTTTTCTTTGTTCTAGAAATGCATCCAGGCTTTGAAATAGAGAAGTTATATTTTGTCAGGTAAGAGAAATCAACCAGGGAAATGAAAAAGTGCTATTTATTCTGGTATTTGTGAGGTGTTTGATGCAGACATCATCAGACATCTTCCTAACAGATCATATGTTTTATTGGCAAGGTCTAGTCTGACATTTCATATAGTTAAAATTTATGTGTGTTTGAAAATTAGACTTTCCCATTTTTTTTGTTACAGTGTGACATTTATGCAATTTCACATCGATGTCATTTGCTTATGGTGTAGTAGGTAACTGCATAATTCTTGGTAACTAGAAGGTGAGCTGATAAATACTGGTGAATAGAAATATTTTTATCTGATGCATATGGTGGTCGTCAGTGTTGTCTTGAAATGAATAGTTAATGGTTACAAGTAAGTTTGCTAAAATTTGCCTCTTTCTCTTATTTACAGCTAGCAGAATTGAGGCAGAGGCTGGATCATGCAGAGGCAGATAGACAAGAGCTTCAAGATGAACTGAGACAAGAACGAGAGGCAAGGGAAAAGCTGGAGATGATGATAAAGGAATTGAAGCTACAGATCTTGAAATCTTCAAAAAATGGGAAAGGAAAATAGAAATTGGAAGTGGAAGCATGACTGTGTCCTTCAAACAGGGTGTTTTGGATTTGAATGAATTGCGAGCAGTTTCTGTGTGATAAAAAAGTATTCTCTACAGATTTCTATTTCCCAGGCAAGGCCAGATGAAGATACATATAAATAAGTAGAGATAGGTAGGTATACGTTTTTAGATTTCCCTAACCAGTGAAAATCTGGATTTATTTTTACCAGTGTTTTTCTCAAACAACGGAAAATACGAAACTCTTGATTTAGAGTGACCAGTTTCTGTCTATTTCTAATCCAGTCTTGAGGACTCCAAAACTTTTAACATTGTCTGATAAAAATATATGTGATCTTAATTTTGCTATCAATTGCACATGCAGTTATAGAAGTATATTAAAAACATTCTGATTTCTTCAAGGTGAAAAACAGTTTGAGTTTCAGTGAGAATTATGTCTTGTTGAACTGGGGAAAGGCAGCTTTTCATCCATAAGGTAATACCCAAAATTGCCACTATGATTGATGTTTGGTCATCAAAAGTGATTTACCAGTGTGAAATTTTCCCATAATTTCATTGTGTGAAGTCAAGCCGATCTTTTCAATATTGTCTATTTAACAGCTCATCATCAATCTGAAGAGTTTTAGAGCCAGCATTTGCTTGCCATGCTGGAGAAAAAAAACATGAGGGTTTTTCTGTAAATTAAAAAATTTACAATTGCAATGAAATCCTTGGATATAAAAAATCACATCTTTTGTTCTATATAGTAGGTGTGAAAGAAACATTAATAAAAGGCTTAAAGGTGGAGCTTTTCCTAGAAACTAAGAAAGCTTGATTTAACTGGTTTTCAGGTAGTAATGCTTTGAAGAAAGTATTTATTAAAGAATATGTATTAGTACCCTAAGCCTCCACACTTGGAGCTTCTGGCCAACTTGTGGATTTTTCCTTCATTACATAGAAAAGGCCTTAACTGACATGGTGACAATAGCTTAAAAAGTGAAATTCTGAGATATGGCACTTTGAAAACCACTTTGATAGTCTCTGTGTTTGAATGGCGTGGTAATGTTACCATGAATTAAGAAATACAGCATGTTTGTTAAGCTACAACATTTGAAAATGTGTTATTGTACAGAATTACTGTTTTATGTATATATAATGTTTGAGTACTTCAGCAGTCTGGTTCCTAGTGGATTAAACGCATGACTAAAAAGTTGGATGAAGAA
The DNA here is from genome assembly GCF_020740795.1 of Apus apus. Lineage (NCBI taxonomy): Eukaryota > Metazoa > Chordata > Aves > Apodiformes > Apodidae > Apus > Apus apus. The sequence continues at coordinate 21,928,751 of NC_067289.1, read as the reverse complement.
ATACTTTTTTTGCACTTCTCTCCAGAAAGTCTGATTCAGCTGACAGATGTTAGCTGGTTTTGTCAGTGACTAGGAATATTTTGGTAGTTCTAGTATTTCACTACGTAACTTTAACCTGTGCTTTAGCTTCTGTTTTTTGAGGTGCTTAAGTTTGCTATTCTCTTAGTAATTCAGTTAATTCTGGATTAAACCACCAGTAGAAGCCTACATTGATTTTTAATTTTTTTTTTCCTGAACTAGTAAAAATGAAAACTTATGAGTTCTTTTTTTTTAATCTTTTAGTGATATAACAGGACTGAATATCACAGAGAAAGATAAAATTGCACATATCTTTAAATTGAATGGTAAATGAGGTGGTAAATTAAATGTCATGGAGTCACAGGATGATTCTTTTATGGCTGTATCTGGTTTTGGTTTTGGATTTTTTGGTCATATTTACACTGACAATTAAAGCAGTTTAGATGATAAAACGTAAAAAAATACAAAATTTCCATCACCAAATTATTGCTTTAAAGAAAAAAGAGAAGAAAAAAGCCTCTCTTTGCAGCATAGCACTGGTTTGGAAGGAAAGGTGTTGAAAATTAATGGTTCTGGTTGTGTATGCACCACTTGCTTTAAAAAACCTGAGTGTTTTATTGTAACAACCACCAAAAACATGGCTGTAGGGAGAGTAGGCAGGAATATTGGAAGAAGTGAGCTCAAAGGAGTCCAAGCTGCTTGGCAGAACCTACATAAGATTAGCTAGGTGGGCAGGCTAGAAAACACCAGTATGGGATACTGAAAAGTTGCACTGGGGAATTATCAAAGGAACAAAAAAGACCATTTCTAGTTGTTTTTCAGCATCAGTGTTTGGAACCAGACTTGCTGGATGGGCAGTGTAGGTAAGGCCATACAGACTCACTTAATACAGCTGCAGTAACTCATTTACCACAGGATTTATAGCTTAGCCATTGAATGTATGGGATCCTCATGGGATTATTGTATTAGAATCCTGTATATTCCATTCTCATTTGGGTCTTGTCTGTATGATGTGACTTCTGCTCAGATTCCCCCTTTTGCTGCTGGTTGGTCTCCAGCAGTGGCAGTGGAGCAGCAGAGTAGCCCGAGTTCCTCTGCCTCAGCCAGCACTTCAGCCATCCCTCAACCAGCTCCTAACTGCCTTGTGCTGCAGACTAATGAAATGCTGGTGGCCATAGTCTGAACTGATATTTTCATTGTCACAAGAACTCAAGCAGCTCTATGAAGTTTTAGGTAAGGCCTCCTGATTGTTTTAAAACATCTGGCTAAAAATGAAGCTAACGGAGCATTTATTAAAATTACTTTAAAAGGAGCTTTGTAAATATTCCATTTAGTTAATCTAAAGTTAGGATGCATTTTAAATTACTTGTAATCCTCTTAAGGTTATTAAATATTACTTTCAGGCTATTTACATAACATAAATAATTTTCATATGTGTAGACTTAATTTTATACTGATTTTAAGTAATAATGTATACATAAATGTGCCATAGATTTTGTGTGTTCACAGTCTTTGAAAGATAGTTTTTTAGTGAATTGTACATAATACTGTATAAGTTCTAGAGCAAATCTATGTTGACCTTTTTTCACTACCTTATGCTAGTTATATTGAATGGTCAATTTTACAGCCTAATATAGGAATTTGGAATGCACACTTGAGGGCCCTCACTTAAGTGCACACTTAACAGTAGAAACTAATTCTGTCCTTAGGTCCTCTTAGTCACAGCATGCTCATTTTATGTATTATTATTTGTTTTGTCTTCAGTTATTGCTTGCTGATCTTTCAGGCAGGAAATAGTTTTCCCAGATAGTTGTGACATGAAGCCTGTCAGAAAAAAAACATTCTAAAATTGTCCGTAGTTTTGGAAGTTGCATTATCAGACCTGGACCAAGATCAGAGCTGCCTAGTGCACCTTTTGGAACAAAGTAAGTAGGTATCAAAGTGAATATCTAGTTTGCTCATATACTTTTTTAAAAAAGAAGTTTCACATGCTTTGTGTAATGTAATCAACAAGAAAATATAAGAGGCTAGAGAGTAAAACTCTCCTAATTTTGGCAGTCTGAAAGCACCCTTGTTCACAATGTAGCCATGTATCCCTAGACAAAAGAGATTTTTATCTAAATCTCCAAGCTTACCTGAATTTGTGTTCTAGTTTTTGTAAAGCTTATTTGGTTTGAGTATTTAGATAAATGTAGTTATGTTTCACATTTTTTCCTATATTTATTATATTGATAGCTTAGTTGTGAAATCATTTGTATATAGTAAAGGCATAATGCAATTAGTGAAGTAGGAGAAATTGAGTGGGAGCATAAAGCTTCTGGTGGCCTGAAAAAATAAGGTTTGGCCCCTATTTTAGAAGTCACAACATTTTATTCATACGTTTTTGTTTTATATTGGGGGAGGGGATAGGTGGAATGTGTTATGAATTTTTGGAAGACTTCCCTAGCATTAGTTGTGAAGTTGGCCTTGAAATGCTGTCATGGTCAGCTTCCTAGAATTCACTTGTTTGTAGAGTATATATTTTGATTGTCAGTAAATATAAGTTTGTATTTTTTTCTGCACTTAATTCATGCAATTAATCCACACAGCAGAGTTTTCTGTAACATGGTGGAAGTTGACAGAAGACTTAATTACACTTACCTGTTAATCTGTTCTTGCAATATTTCAGTAATTTTATTTAAGCTGTCAATAGTAAGTAGCAGAAAGCTGCAAATGCAATTTTCTTTTTGCTCATTACGTGTGTAGTGTGAGTATCCTCAGTTTTCATTTCAGAAAGCTTGTAGAATTTTCTATTTGTTGCATATTTCTATTTAAAAAAAGACATCCAGTTTTTTAGCTCTTGTGAAAGCAGTTATTGCTGACAAATTGCACGACGATTTTATGTGTGTCTCCATTACTTAGAAAATGGTTTCTTTCAGGGTTAGTGGTTCAGTTGGAAAATGCTTGAAAAATGAGTTTTAAGCACTTCATCAAGCGCAGCAAACAAATGGTGTAAAATTTTGCTATTTGATAATTGATTAAATGTCACAACATCCATTTTTTTTTTTTCTTCAAATATAGATACCTCACTTAAAGGAAAGCACAGCTGTACTGTATTTAAACTAAACCTAGAAAATAATAAAAAGTTGGTCTAAAATATGTTGTTGCCATTATGTTGCTTTCTGTGATTGACAAAAATCTGTTTTTGCATTTTCATACTCACTCTCAAAAGTATTTATTGATGTTGACATGCCAGTATGATTATCTCCGGTTACAGAAAGTAGCTGCAAAACAAGAGAGTCTGTGTTAGCTCAAGGCAACAGGTTGAATGACTATTCTGATACAGCAGTAAGAACCTGTGAAAACGACCAGTGCATTCAACAATTTTTAATATTTGCCAATGATGTACAGTCTTATTGTTAGAGTTGCTGTGGTTGCATTACATGACACACAAAACTGTCCTCTACCTCACGTGAGATTTAACAGATATTTTATATGGTTTTAGTAAACAAGAGGCATCTATCTGGTCACTTAGTTTACAAATTTTGAATTATATTTATTGAAACATGACATACTGTGCTCTTAGCTTATACCTCAATTGTATTTTGTGCTGTTATCCATTTTCATGCCTTGTAAATACCTGTATAGATCGTGGATTCAAAAACAAATAAAGAACTGCAACGTCAGAACACTTGTCTTTGTAGTGTTTTTGAATACTGAATTCTAAACTTGACTTTTTGGAAGGCATTTAGAAACAGACCTTATATAATGAGGACAGAGCCTGCCTTGCTTTTATTACAGTAAGGTAAAACCTGTTTGCACTGAGACTTGTTAGAAGAACTCCCACTGCTCTTAATAGCTGCCCCCCACTGACAGTCCATTTTCTAAAGCTCTTCCAGCTCCATAAAGATATTATTGACACTAAGATTTCTATGTATCTTGAGATGAAGTGTTTGTATGTGTAAATGAAACCACTTGAGTATTTGGCATGTTCTCTGGTGCACAACTTTAGTTACTAGCTGACAACTCAGCTGTGTTTGAGGTGTTCACACCTCTCTTAGCAGCTTAGTGAGGAGCAGCATAAACACGTCATGGAGTAAAAAGATGAGATTTCTGAAAAGGAAAATCAGAAACGAGAATTGTACTTTAGTTGCTGATGGAAAATCTGCCCTATAGAGACTCTCAGGAGTGCTTAGATCCTGTAAATCATGTGATAACATTGCTCCACATTTTTTTGTCTGCCATCAGGAAGCTTAAATAGCCAAAAATTCAGAATAGAAGAGAGAGGAAGGAAGGTAGAGAAAAGAGGGAGCTGTTCCCATAAACTGCATAGGAATGAGTCTTTCATTTGTGTTGAGCTTCCCCCACTTGCAACAAAAGGCAATGTTTTATTGGTCACTTAAAAAATAATAATAAAAATTAAAAAAGATTGTAGTAAAAACCCAACAACTTTTACCACAAATAATATTTTGGAGATTTTTCGGGGGGAGGGGGTTTTATTCATTCTGAGGGTTGGATCTTTGACAGCTAAGCAAGCAAGGTCATATTCACACATTAGATACTGTCCTTGCTTTAAGGTGCTGCTGCTCTTGCATATAGGAAACCCTGATTATGTTTCAGATAATTGCAAACCATACCATGTAATTCCCTGTATTTTACAGCTGAAGAGAGAAATGAGCAGTATGAACCAGGATGGAGGTGAAATTGGTAACATTTTGATGAGCTCAGCCTTTAGGATGGAAGAGAATGATCAAGTAGCTGTAATGCTTGTTAACCCTGTTTATTTCTGCATCCCATGTAACTTTTGTGCTGCTATATTTCCAAGCAAGGGAAGAAGCCATTGGGCTGGAAACACTGCAAAGAAAAAGTTTAAGGTGAGTCATTTGTATGAGAAAAAGTCCTGGGATGTTGATAGCTCGTGTAAATATGACTAATGGTAAGGCATGTCATTTGTCAGAGAAAACAATGCTGATCAAGGTAAAACTGAATGACAGGGTAAAAAGACTTTTTTAAGGTGTTCACTGTTGCTGAGATAAATGCATGTGTAGCACTTGCTTCAGAAATGGCAACTTTTAAAGAATACTGCCCTAAATGTTTCATTTTATTTAGCATATAGCTGGGGAGTCATTCTTTGTTTCTTATTTTATTGATCTTGTGAATCATTGTTTACTTGCAGCATACTATTTTATACTCACTTTAATGTTAGTGGTGTTATTTATAACCCTGACAAAATGGTAAATGTTTCCTGTCTCTATTGACAGCAATTGAAATAATTCAAGCTGTGCCCTGTGGGCACCAGGTCGAGTACTGTTAAATAGTGGTAGTTACTGGAGTGTCAAATACACTTCTTGTCAGTTGAGCTGCTGCACCCTCTTTGACAGATGTGGTTGTGAAGGAAGATCTGGTGGTGTAAGAATCTTTTTGTGGTTAACAAAACCATAATTGTAGGGGACTCATTTCACTAAATAGACAGCCTGTGAATTCATATTCCATGGCATTGAAAGAAGTCGTTGTGTGTGCATTAGGATGCAGTTGTCGCCATGTAAAATGCTTCTAATCTCAGCTTTGGGATGGAATGGGGAATCAAGATGTTGCAAAATTTTCTGGTATTTTGAAGAAAAATGTTTTGAAGAATGCTAAAAATCTGAGTATTAGGATGGTGTAGACAATATGCAGGAGTTTTAACCTCGCAAAGGACTGTGGTGACAGGACTGTTATACGACAGGTTGGGATCAGTCGCCCGAGAGTGGTTCAGTCTCCTCATGCCTGGTATTAATCAAAATGCAACGTTGAGCTGTGGGCATTTATAGTTGGTAGAAACAGATCAGATATTTAATTTACAGAATGTAACTGTGAAGTTAGGTAGAAGAAATGCTAGACTGAAAAATGCAAACAGATCCAGCAAAGGGGAGAGGCAAAAACGTTCATTTGTCAGCTCATCTTCCAAATTCAGGAGGTGACTCGCGATCTGTCCAAAACAACTGCAGGGGCCAAGAAGTGGAACAACACTGGTTTCACTCCAGAGATGACAATTTTACCTCCTGAATAAGCAGGAATATTGTTTGGGGAAGGATTCAATTCATCTAGAATTGAGCCCTAGACAACATGAAAATGGTGGTTAGATGTAAGTAACAGCTTGCTCCACCTGAAGTGGGTGCAGTAGAAGAATAAGCTGGAATCACATTGGGAAAGTCAATGGCAGCATGGAGTCACAAAAATCCCATGAAACAGGTGTAGAAAAAACCCCCAAAGAGTAATCAACAATATAAAGCAAATGTGAAAACAGGTGTTAAATTTCTATTTATTATAAAAGCTCCACTTCAAAGATAATTTTCAGCTGTTTATGTAGCAACTCCAGTGTTCAAGGACTTCATGTCCTTGAATTTAGAGTCTGAGGAACATGTGTTGATGCTCAGGATAGTCTTGTTCATGTTTTTCACTTCATTTGCTGAAGAATGGGAAAAAATACTGCTGGATGAAAAGCAGGATAGATTTCATTCCCAGCCCCTTAATCTTGGAGTGTAGCTTCCAATATTTCTTTCTCACCAGCAGTTCTGGGAATGAATCAAATCCGTTGTTCTGTCAGGTTCTTGCCCGGCTTTTCTCTTTCCCCATGTAGCGGGGCAAGCTCTCCACTAGTGGTCTCTCCAGGCATGTTCTATCCGCCTAGATCCAAGCCTTCCCTTCGCAAATCCAGCAGCGTTGGAGGACGCACAGTGATGAAGCTTCATCAGGGATGTGTTGGCACCCGATAACACATAGTTGTGTTTGTGAAAATAAAAATAAAATTAGGAAAATATCCTCCCTGCCTGTTTCTCCTGATGCAGAAAAGGCTCTGAAGTTTGGGGTTTTTTTCCTTTTGACATTTTGAAGTGGGCTGTTCCTTGTTTTATCAAGTAGATAAAAATTTACATCCCTATCAAGTCTGAGTGAAAAGCTGATCATTCTAACTTTTAGCATTCAAAAACTGATATAAGGTGCTGTTAGACACACATTTAAGACTCCATGCATGTTAGTTGATAATTCTGAAACCTCAGGCACAAGCAGAGAATGCAGTGATGATCTTTTATGTTTTGCAGTAACTGAAAATATCAGGAAAGACCCAAGACTGGTTTTGTCCTTTTATCACAGCTGTGCTGGTGGTTTTGATGAGATGATCGATTCCACCTCTTGAGGAACTCTGTCCACCACATTTCTTGCCCTGTCTTTCCATGAAGAGGTACCACTGTGATAATTTATCTTTGACTCTAAGCCACTGCTTTTTATTTCACCCCTGATGCTAAATTTTGAACAGTCAGACTGTTTGCATTTGAATAAAGCAGCCTGGTCTGTTTTTCAAGCACGGGTGGGTGTAGTTCTCTCCTCCTCTCCACACCCTCCTTCCCCTCCGATTCTCTTGATGAACTGGCAGAAGTTGGGGCTCCCTGCTCGCTCCTCCCCTGCATTATGGGGCTGGAGGCAGCTCTAACCCCTCCCAGGGAGGGAGCTGGGCAGAGGCAGCAGAGAGCCTGCAGCAGTGACTGCCTGATCAGGGACATCATCCTACCAAACCGCGGTCCCTCCTGCTCACAGTAGATCCCAGCAGCTGGAATCCACAGCAAGAAGCTCTCTGGCCAGCTTTGCTGAACCCCTGTATCCAGCTCACCCCACCAAGGGATCAACATGGTGGCCACCTGCCTGCACCTGGCTGGAGTTGTCTGCAGTTTTGTAGGGTGGATTGGGGTGATCGTGGCAACGTCCACCAACGACTGGGTGGTGACTTGCGGCTACACCATTACCACCTGCAGGAAAATGGATGAGCTGGGATCCAAGGGGCTGTGGGCAGACTGTGTCATGGCCACGGGGCTCTACCACTGCAAGCCCCTCGTGGACATCCTCATACTGCCAGGTATGTGTGCCTCATCCTTCCCCTTCCCACCCAGAGGTGAGGAACCCAGCCTTGCTCTGAGCAGGGCAGGTCCTGCTGCAGGATGAACTGATGACAAAGCTTCAACTTCATCAGCACAGGAGATGGTCCATTAAATGTGCTCAGGAATGTGAATAGTAGCTCTTATAATTAAATCATAGCTTTTAATTGAACCCAGTTATCATGTGTTACCTGTGGCTATTAAAGTCCAGTTAATGTTTAATCATTGCTCTTTGGAAACACTCGCTGTTCGTTTCACGTCTTGTATCTAGGTTGCACTGCAAAGCATATGAAGCATTTGAGGTACAACAGAGTACTTTGAGATCTAAGAGAGTATTTTGAGTTTTGCTTTGAGATGATGATGATGTATTACAAAAGTTAAGTTTCTGTTCCTTAAAATGATTTTGAGTATGGTGAATCTTTCAGCATCCTTTATTAATGCTGCCATGGCTTCTAAGCTTTTTGAAGATCGTTGTTAGCCTGGATGGTCTTGTGCTTCCCACAACTTCTAGGGCAAGGCACAGGGCAAGCAGATCTAACTCCATATAACTTGTCCTGATATTTTCTAATTATATAGTATTTTTCAGTTAGTTTACTGCAAAGGAAAAATTAAGCAAGGTATTTCCTCAGTATTAATACATCTTTCGAGCTTATTAAACCTGCCCAAGTCTTGTGTGGTCTTGTCCCTGTAAGTTCAGTTCACAGCCTGATCTGGTTTGATCACTGTTAACCCTGTAGCGCTTCTTCGTTCTGCTGTGGTTTAGATTGCACCTCCTCTAGCATGTCAGAGATGTCTCTTCCAAAGCTTACAGGGTAGAAATAACCATTCCCTCTTCCCTGTTTCTTTACTTATTTGTTTGAATTGTTGTGTAAGTAATTGTACAAGAGGTTAGAAAAATTGTTCCCGGATTTCTCTCTGTTACAGAGCTAGTCTGGATCACAGTGCTTGTCAATACTGAATCTCTCAGACTAGCTCCTATTCTCCCTTTCTCTGTGTATATATTTTATTTTAGTAGGTTCACCTTCCCTATTGTTACTTTTGTTCAATGTGATCCAGCACAGAAGACAGAGAAAAGGCTCACTCTGAGGAAATTTTATTGAATGAAATGAAATAAATAGGCAAATAGGTCTTTCAGATGCAGAAAGCAATGCTGCTCTCCAGCAGAAACAAATCACAAAACAAGATGGTTCTGCTTGTAACCCATTTGATACCCACAGCTTTCCATGAGAGGGAAATTTATCCTGGTGTGCACAATAGCTGAAAGATATTTGGAGTCTTTCATTGCCTGAGTTAAATCTTTTAAAACAAATGTGTTTGTATTCTCATTTAATCGGGATTGGTTGTACAGACACCACACGGGGCACTGCCAGCTCCTTTGTTCAGGGTCTCAATTTTTTCCCTGAACTCTTCACATAACTTTGTTTGTTTGTTTGTTTTTTGTTAGGTTTCCTCGTGAAAAAATCAAGCAAATATTCAATATACACAGAGTCTGCACTTTCAGGAACAGTAAAATCCTCATGCCTGGTGTCTTACCTGTACGTCAGCAAGACTTGCTTGAGGCCTCTGTTTGCTGATACTGTTAGAGACATCATGAAAGTGTGTTTGCTTGTGGCAGCTTCATTTTGTTAATAAGGAGGGGAAAGGGAGCTGCCACATTCACTTGGACTGTCCCGAGAGCTGGTGGAGGCTCACCAGGCACTGCAGCAAATCTTACACTTCTTCATTTACTCTTGCATGCAAGTAATGACCTGGGGTTTTTTAAAATAGTGTATATGAATTTTGTATAGTATATAAAAGTTTTATCTGTGAAAATATATTAAAATTTATATATGCATAAACCATAGACAAATATTTATTTTTTTTAAAAAAAACATTTTTATACATAGACCCTCACAGAGTGGTAGGAATGTCCCAACTCTGCCCAGCACAGGTCCTACCCCTGTTGTTCCTTGCTGCCTTGTGTTGGGCTGCTGCTGCACGGGAGCAGGCAAGAGAGGGGTGGGAACTGCTGACATGCTGGGGGGTCCTGTGATGTCTGTAGGGACCCAAAGGAATGACGTGGCTTTTGGTTGTGACAGCTCAAGCAGCTCTGCAAAGTGCAGTCATTTCTTCTCCCTAAGGAAGAACTGTTTCAGCCTGAGCCACAGGTCTCTTCTGAAACCTGACCACCAAGCTGGACTCCCAGAGAGAGGCACTGGGATGTGGTGGGATTGCTGAGCATCCCTCCTCCTCCTGGGTCAACAATCTTCAGCTCCTCAGGGCAGCTGGTGGTAGTATCTCATGGACCTGTGTGTTTCAGTAGTGGGTCTTCAACTACTCAGCCCTTCTCTAGACGACTGTGGATCTCCTCTGCTCACACCAACCTGCTCTTTAAGACTTTAAATTCTTGTTATTTAATCAAAATTCTCCCTGTGAAAAGATATGGGGAAACTCCTTCCTAACTGTTCCACCTACTTTCCCTTCCCGTATTTCCCAGCTCCGTGATTTCTCAGTGTCCTGCTGGGAAGAGCTTTTGTTTTCCAGGCAGTGCTGCTTGTCCACTGGAAAATTTCGAGCTTGCAGATCCCGTGCTCATTCAGTACCCACTGCACTGCAGTCCCGCTGTCTCCAGCGTCTGCGCGAGGGACTGAGCCTGTCTCCCGTACTCCGTGCAAGGGATGTAAGCCCATCAAACAGGAGCCTTTGTCCAAAGGTCTCCTTCTCTTCTGTCCAATAATCAAAACCCTCTTGCCTCGCCTACAGGTTATGTTCAAGCATGTCGAGCTCTGATGATCGCCGCCTCCGTCCTGGGTCTCCCCGCTATCTTCCTGCTGATAACGGTCTTGCCCTGCATCCGGATGGGCCACGAGCCTGGAGCTGCCAAGTACCGGCGGTCCCAGCTGGGGGGGATCCTCATCATCCTCCTGGGTAAGGTGCTCACTGTGCGTGGAGAGATGGAGGTCTTCTCCCAGTTCAGGATGGTGCGATGGCAAGCTGGTTGACCATCTTCACCTAATAGGTGGTTGTCCAGGCTGGGCTGACCCTGAAGGTCTCCAGCATCACTGCGGTCTGTGGGGTGAGCAAAAGGCAGGAGTTGGAGGACAAAGATGACAGGGATGGAAGTGGGGTGAGGAGGGGAGGGAAACCCTGCTGTGTGTTGTCTTGTGGAGTCCTTGGGCCGCCGTCTGTGTCTGTGGCAGGGCCACAGCAGTTGCACACAGGCAGCTGCCTGCAGGCACTGGTTTTGCTGGGTCACTGTGGAAGAGACGCTATTTTTGGAAAAGAGTCTGAACTTCCAAGCTGCTTACAGGGAAAGGGCAGCCTCTGGATTTTCCTTGGGCATCACAGATGCAGCTGGATGAGTGTAAGCTGAGGTGTGTGGGAAGGGAAGCCCAGTGGCTGAGGGGGTGCTGGTCCCATGGGCACAGTAGGGAAGGGAGCAAGGAGGTGGCATGGACCTGGGAAGAGGGCTGGCATGTCCCCTGTGCCTCCCAACCCCCTCTGGCCAGCCTTGCCTTCGGCCTCCAAGTTCCCCTGGGAATTTCTTCCCGTCCTCAGAGACTGTGGAAGAGATTGTTTTGAGCAGCTCTGACTGTGGAGCTCATTGTCCCCAGCACAACACCTGCATGTTCTTGAAGCCTCGTCATCTCAGCAACAGGCGGCGGTGCCTTGTTTTCACCCGTCTGCGCAGCAGAGGAGGAGGGGTGAGGGAAAGTGGCCTCTTTGTGTGGCTCTGCTGGTCGCTGGCAGCCAGCACTGACATCATGCCCGTCTTCTTTCTTCTTCTTCTCCTTATTTTTTTTCAAGTGGGCACTGGATATAGCTGCACACTCAGAGGGGCTGTCCTCTGGATGCTCCTTCCTTGCAAGTAGTTCCTCCTCTGGTGCCTTGGTGAGGAGCAACTAGTACAAGTCAGTACCTCTGAAATCTCAGGGACTGAGACCAAGGGGCCCTTTCAATGCCTGTGGGGTTTAAGGGCATCTTGCCACAGATGGAAATCCTAAAATCAGCTTTATAGGGCTGGTTTAGGATGTCACGAACAGCCATGTTAGAGAGCTGCTGGAATGTGGCCTTCATCACTGTCCCAAATCCTTCAATCACGTCTTTGGGCTTGGCAAAGCAAAAGAAAAAGTAGGATTTTTTTTTTATGCCTGTGAATGAACTGTTGGTGCTGGAGAAGTCTGCTCTGCCTGGGGTGTGGAAGGCTCAGCAAAGCTGCACTTCATCACAAATAAACATGAGATTTTGGTTCCATTTGAGGAGAACTGTGCTGTAGATCAGCCCCATTTGCACGGCTGCAGCCCTGGAGACCAGAATATTGCCCTTAAATCTGCTTTGCTGACAGGCAGCAGGATTCCAGGACCAGCACAAACAGAGCAAGCAAATTGCAGTGACAGGGCTGTGCGTGAGAACTAATGGCATCCCATCTCTTGAAGCATTGCACCAGGGGCTTGGGGTGTGGAGCATCCTTCTCCATCCTGGTCTTGCTGTGGTGTGACAGCAGGGAGGAGGGTAGATGTAAGAGGATGGAGGAGAGGGGTTGTGGTGCTCCATAAGCCAGGCTCCTCTCTGCCTCAAAAGGTGGATTTCCTATTGAGTAGACCCTGTGAGGAAAGGAAATGTGTATTTACAGAGACAGACAGATGCTCTTTGGGTTGGATTTGGATTTCTTACTGATTTTTACCCTAGTGAGTTTGGAAGCATCTGCAGGTGAAGTGGTTTGCTCCTGTCACTGAAGTCCAGAATGATCTGGGCTGGGAGCAGCAGCCAGGTCACAATGTTTTAGTCACAATTACAATAATGCTCTTTTAGTCAGGTTGCAAATGAAAAATAAGTAAGCTCCTTTTGCTCTTAAATTTTTGGGTTTTTTTTGAAAAACAAACACAGCCAAACTAAAAACCAAAACCCAAACTAACCCACATTTATTTTTACAAACCCCAGATTTTTCCAGGCTGATAAGCAAGACAGTCCCTTTGGAAGGAGAATGACACACAGAGCTTGGGACTGTGAAATTATTTAAGCTGATTAATGATCTGTTATGTTCAAATGAGGTGTTGCTATTCCAGAGCATTAATGGGCATGAATCTGGCATCAAAATTCATAATACTGACTTAAAATTCATTATATTCTAGAAGCAGTATGCCCTGGACTGTTCTTTTTTTTTCCCTCTGGCCACCAAACTCTCATTTGTGGTTTTCCCTAACTGCACAGGCTCCAGCCTTTTCCTCCAAGTGGAAACCAACTCCCAGAGCTCTGATTAAAAGAAAACAACCCTCAAAATACTCACTACCACAGCAGAAATGGAGAGTTGAGATGTGATCGGGGGAGCTGGCCCCGTGGCAATCTTAATTTGTTGCTCAGGGAAGGGACAGTGCTTTGTCACTGACATTTATTAAAAAGGAAAACAGGGTTGAAACAGTGTGGGGGAAAGAAACCCAAACAAAAAAAACCCAACAAACCAAACAAGCCCCAAAAGTTGAAAACTTGCCAGGAAAACAATGGGCTCAGATATTCCATTGATTTTTCTCTCCACTGATAATAGCAGGCAACCTGTGTGCACACCCACCTATCCTGCCTGCTGATGTATTTATGTCTTTGCTCCATCCCAGCTGTCCCAGAGAACTGATTTATTGCTGAAAACAACCGTCATCAGAGGTTTGCTCTGAGCCAGTATGAAAACATTTCATGTTCTGGTGTTGATGGAAAAACCCTGGCCCATCCTGTATTGTTGATACTAATTCAGGGGACCCCGTGCTGGTAACCAAGCAGGCATTTTCCTAATGGAGCTGGGGGACCTGAGACACTGGAAAACGCAGATGAAAAATATCTTAGTTATTGGGAATTACTACTGCAAAGTGATAATGTTAACTATTGCATACTTAATAAAGAATATTAATAAGTTTTTCTGGACACTGTGTAAGATGTACTTGTACAACAATAGATATTAAGTTAAAAAGACTGCCTTGAACACAGGAAAAAAAGTATTAAGGGTAACAGTTATTTCAACCAAATGCTTTGCAAGAGAAATCTGTGTGACTTTGAGTCAGCAACTCAGAATAATTAAATTTAGCTGTGAAAGAGAAGTATTCTTTTTCCTGTAGAAAGCCTTTAACTTACTGTTAAGGAATTTGGCAGGGACTCACTGTCCCTTCAGTTGGAGTGATCCTGCTCTGTCTCCCCCACCTCCCCAAGCACCTTCTGTGCCTCTTGTCTGCACGCGCTTCCATCTAATTAAATTATGCCAGTAATGCAGAATATTAAGAGTTTCAGCTCAATGGATTGAGCCACTGCAAATCCATAGTCAGAAAGGACTTAGAAATGCTGGGAGCCTGGGTTATGTCTCTGTAGCTTTACAGTGATCTGATGAAGCAAGGACAACCCTACTGAGTATTACTGAGATGGCTTTTGCAGGGCTGCCTGCTCGAGCTGCAGAAGGCAGGCAGGTTTTCCTGCATGTGTGTCCCCCAAACCATGCCTGTTTTTCCACCTAAGGTAGTTGGTCTAATAGGAAATATTCCCTCTATTTGCAGGCTTTCTTCTAATTTCCTGCTTGACTATATTGACTACAGTATCTGTATGATAGGAAGACATTCTTTTTAGAGAGGCAAAGAGTCTCTCGGCGTTGGCACCAAAGAGAGGGGTGATAATGTCTATTCAAACACCTTTTCCACATTGGCAGCTATTTTAGAACACGAAACTTGCCCTAAAATGGCTTTTACAATCCCTTTGGGTTTCTTGGCAAATCAACCTCCCCCCCCCCCCCCCCGCCCCAGCCTTTCTTTGTGATAAACTAGAGCAAAATTTGAGTTCACCAAGAAATACTGCAATTGCAGACTGTCCTTTTTGCATCTTCTGGGAGTATTTACAGCCTAGTCTAATCTATGCAGGGCGATGAAATCCAGTCCTGTTTCAGGGTGTTCCTCTTGCTGAGCAATGGGCTCGCTGGTGACTGACGGCAGCTGGTAGCCTCTGAAGACAGAGGTCAAACTAACCCATGCAAAGTCCTTGGCTTGTTTCACAGCTTTCTGGTATTGTCAGCATTAAAATAAGGTGGTTTCACATGTAGTTGAGCCACATGCACAAGAGATGCCATTGTGTTAGCGTCCCTGAGAGCTCTTCTCACCCCACTGCAAGTGTTTTCTTCTGCCCTGTGTTGTGGGGGAGGGTCTGTATAGATAAGGCTCTTACAGTCTATGGACATAAATATATATATATATATTTACTGCTGACAGAAAAATAAAAGATTATTGTGTCTTTTTGGACAAAGAAGGTTTTATTCTGGAGCCCATTAGAATGCTTTGTGGATTCCCAAGTGATACATTTTTGTTGTAAAGCATTAGAGGCCCATGAGCTGTTTGCAGGACTGATCCACACGCAGGAGAAATGCTGTTCTCCCCTCCCTGCCTCCTCCAAAAATTCCTTCCAAAGCCGCAGGGTCCTTGCTTTGAGGAGGCCCAAAATTATTACTGGCTTTATTAGCATCCTTCAAATGTTCTTCTCTTTTCCATAAGAAAATATTTTCTCTCACAATAATTGCAGCTATTGGGGATGGGTTTTCTGCTGTACCGGCCAGGAGCTATGGTTTGTTCTCCACTTTAACTAAACAATTTTATTTTTAATCTCACCCCCCCCCCCCCCTTTTTTTTTTTTTCCTTCCTCCTGCAACCTTAACTTTTTGACACTGCCTCCAGATACCTTTTAACACGGTCGGTGGAGACCTGTAACGCTGCCACGGTCCTGTTATTGTTTTGCTCTGATTCTCTGATAGCCACAAGGATGGAGTCCTGCACAGCTTGTCCTGGAGGCAAGTAAATATTGACAGATTAATTCTTCTCAGATGTACAGCCCATAAAGGAGTATTGTTTTAGGACCTGCTCCTGTGAGATGATTAACACCATCAACTCCTGTTGCCCTAGCTGTATGTGGGGACTTTGCAGGATGGAGGTAGGACCCTTAGAGAGGGCAGCAAGTGTGACCTTGTGCAGCACAAGGAGAATGCAGGATACATGGTGTCTCCCTGCTCGAAGCAAACCCTGTGTGTGATACAAACTGAAACCCGGTGGTCTCCAGCCTGGCTGACTGCAAAGTGCTGCATTTGAGCCCATTTTACTGTCCTGAGAGCATCTGCTTCTCATGTCACCTGCCTAGCAGTCCCTGCAGCATCACCACAGTGGCCTTCCTGCTTTTCGTGGCAAAAAGCTATGGCATTGCAAGCAAAATTGGAAGTCCTCAGTCATTTTTTGACTCGAGGTGAAATACTGTTTTCCCTGCAGATAAGGCTCCTTTTCTATTCAGTTCAATAAGTTTCTGGAAAGTCTTGCTGGATTTGTCCCCATCACCTGATATAGAGACATTTTCAATAGGGAAGTGGAATCGCTTTCCAGAGTTATGAGACATTTCCTTCTCCAGAAAAAAATCCTTGCCAATGCTGTACTGCTGCTTATTTTTCCACTGCCCATTTTCTTCTTGTATTTTACAAATCCTGCTCTGTCTTGCTAAGTGCTGGGATATTTCATTAATGTTTCTGTGACCAGTCAGAGCAACTGCAGCAATGCTGGTTGATGTGGGCTGAGAACGTAGCACAAGTTCATGCAGAAATAGTGATTTGCATCATTTGACTCCAGGCCACCGAGTTCACTGTCTTACTGATGCATTCAGCTTTTGTGGTCTTGCTTCATATCTAATCTATTCCTAATTCTGCAGCTCTTCAGAGCATCAATTTCAGGGATGACTTTCATTCCCCCTTTAAAGATATTTCTAGGTAGCAAATGTGTTTCCCTAGTAATTAATCTATCAGATTGTGTCAAGCAGCAGTCATTTTTCCTTCTTGTTTGCTGGTGTCTGAAAGGGATGGCTGTTTTCTCTTGATCTTTTCTCCCCACGAAGCTCTCACGCTGCCTCCTGCTTGGAGATCTCCTGGACTAAGCCCTGATGCTCCTGGCTCTCGCTGCAGGACTGCAAGGGAGGAGGGATGGGTTTCCTCTTTGTCCTGCAGAGCCTTCTCTCCCCTTTGGTGTGGTTCATGTCCCTGTGGTGGGGTCATGAGAGCCACCTTTCCTTTCCATCTCTCCCCAGCCATGTGCGGTGTGGTTGCGACCATCTGGTTTCCCGTCTGCGCCCACCGCGAGACCACCATCATGAGCTTTGGCTACTCCCTCTACACGGGCTGGATCGGCTCTGCCCTCTGCCTCTTCGGCGGCTGCGTCATCGTCTGCTGCTCAGGAGATGCCCAGACGTTTGGTGAGAACCGTTTCTACTACGCCTCGGGATCCAGCTCCCCCACCCACGCGAAGAGCGCTCACGTGTAGGCGTCCCGGGGACGTCCCGCGGCTGCCGTCCGATGCTTTGGCTGGTGGGTTTGTGTGCCCTGGGTTTGCTTCTGCTGACAGACACCGCTGTCAGGCCCCCAGGGGAAGATTTAGAAAAGCAGCACAAATGTCTGGTAGTTTGAAGCGTTGTTCTCCCCGTCTGTTCCCCCCTTCTCTAGAAAAGAAAGCTCCAGCCGGCCCTACCTCTTAGTCCTCTCCATTTTGTCCTGACCACCTGTCCCATCTTCTTGCAGCCAGGATGACTCAGATGGTTTGGAGTTGTCACATGGGTTTTAGGGTTTTTATTTTATTTTGCAGCTCCATAAAACAGAAAAAGACAGAGGCACTTTCCCATTGTTAGAAGGACTCTGGCAGCTTCTCCCACCGGATCACTATTTGCTTTCCCCTCTTCAAGGTCACTGCTTTGGCACGGTTTGGGCGAGAGGGTGGAAGGCTGAACTCTCCAACCAGGCAAATGTTTCTCTTTTGGAACAAGAGTAGGGGAATTTTTTTCTGCCTTTCTTTGTAAATACTTTTGTATGAGTCTGATCATTTTAGTAACAGTATTTCCCCCCACCCCCACAGTCATCAGTATGAAGGAAACGGAACCCAAAGGTCCTAATGACACGGTAGATAACAGTGCCTTTTTATATCGTTTAAATGACTTTGGGGGCTCTAATCCCCACTCTCTGGTTTGGTTTATTTTTTTTTGATTTGTACAGATCAGTTACTAAAAATGTATTTTTACATTTTTTTGAAACTCCTTGCTTTCTTCCTCTAAATTTTGTGTTCTCTCTTGCATCGTTGAAGTAGCACATTTTAACACACAATGTAATGTACCGGTTACAATACAATTCTGGTGAATACTGATGATGCCTTTGTACTTTCAGTGAGATACTGTACAATAAATAACAGAGTACCTGCAACCACTGGCTGCTTTTTTTTTTTTTTTTTCCTTCCTTCCTGTGTGTTTCCATAGCTAGCTTTTCCATGACAGGGATTTCCTAACGATTTTGAAGAATTTATTATTATTTTATAGCAGTTCAGGATGAGAGATTGTGCTCTGCTGTGGAATTAAGTGGGCCTTTTGGTTTGTTTTTTTAAAAAAATATTTAAAAGATGAGGAATCTTCCTGCGTGTTACTGACTGCTGCTTTATCCATTCATTCTTTCAATGTTCCTGATGGCAGCTTGCACTAGAGGTATCAGCTCATGGTGCTTTTGATATCAGGGAGACTTAGAAACCCACTGTGTGGTGGGAATGTCTCCCCAGCACTGCCTGGGTGTGCTGAAGCTGGCAATTCCTGCTGCTGGAAGTGCTTGTAACAAAAATAAGAGTCTGACCTGGGGTTTTCACTCTGATTGAAACCGTGTAAGATCAAGATCTAACTCCGTCCTTACCAGAGGCTGTAGCAATTTAATTACATGGATACAACATCCCATCTGTCCCTGGAGATGTTAAATCAGCCAGGCCTCAGGAGCAGGCAAAGAGGAATAGCTGCTGTTCAAGCACAGACAAAGGGGAAGCCCAGGTGTAGGAGGAGAAGGACTGAGCAAGTGGAGGGGAGGACCAGCCAAATTGTTTGTGGTGGTGGAGAAGAGTTTGAAAACAAGGCTGCCAGTCAAGCCTCGGTGGATTAGGGGTGTCCTTTCATCTGGGTCTGTGCCAGGTGGAGAACCCAAACAGGGGGGACACGGTGATGGGCAAGGGCGCTGCAGCTCCCACACCTCACCTCCATGCGGAAAGCCGAGGCCGGAGCATTTAAAAGGAATGAAAAAGGAGGCTCCAAGAGGGGATGGGTTGTGTCCCGGGCTGCCTGAGCGTCCCCCTCCACCTCCAACATGCGACCCCAGCATCTGCCTTTCAGACTGAGCAGCCTTGAACACATCTCTGTTGCGCGAGCTCGGCGTCGCTGCCACCCTACCCTGCGTCCCCGGGCGGGCAGCAGGACACGCTGCCCATGAGCTCACAGGCAGGGCACAGGCAGTTGTTGTACGCCTGGAGGGACGCTCTAAGTGCTGCCATTGATGTGCGGGTGCCACGGGCCAAGGGTCGGTGCAGAGACGTGCCAGCTTGTGCAGGCTGCCCGGGGATTGTGGATTGTGCAGCTTAACCCCGGGGCTGGCAGCAGCGTGGGAGACCTCAGAGCAGAAAGCTGCTGGAAGGCTGCCCTGCCAACCACCCTGGAGCAATCCAGGAGGGAAAAGCCCAGGGAAACCTGTCTGAGATGCTTAAGGGTTGGGGTTTTTATTTTTTGGCAAGGTGTTGGTGTTGCTGTAGGGGCTTGGGCAGCAGTGCATGACCAGATGAGGAATGAGCCCTGCCAGGCAGCACTTCTGGGGTTTGGGTTTCTTTGGTTCCCACGCCCTTGGGCTGTATTTCAGCATCTTCAGGCACATGGGGCAGAGGCTGGTGCTGGGGCTCTGCTCACCCTGCCCCAGTCACAGGTTGCTGGCAGCCCATCCTGAATCCAACCCTTAAAAAGCCCTGGGCAAGCTGCTCGGAGGAAGGAAGAAACTTTATTTCAGGGAAGAGGCGAAAAATCCAAACAAAGCAAAACAAGCCCAGAGCAGCTGTGGTGAAAACGGACATCTGCAGCCATGGGGCGTGAGGAGCTGGGGCCAAGAACAGGACAGGATATTAGTGCTGGCACCACAGAGGGGAAGTGTTTGGAGGCAGTACAAAGAACATGAAGTGTTTCTAGTTTTTACAGGATCAAAGCTGGAATACCTGCTTTGCACCCTCCCAAAACACTCTACTCCCCCGTGGGGCTCTCCTGGGCGGGGTTGGCCACCCTGCTGTTGGGTCTTCAAGGTTTTTGGTGTTCATTTGCTGTCCTGGAGCCTCAAAATAGAGTCAAATATAATTCTCCTGATTGGAAAAACTGCTCCACACTGTGCCTAATATTGGCTGTGGAGCAGTGGGAGTGAGCTCTGGTGGTCACCATGGCCTGGAGGTGGTGGTCCCAGTGCCCCAGTGGAGCCCTCCCCAGCTCCACCAGGACCAGTTATGGTGATGCACACCTGGTAGCCTCCCCTTCCCCACATTCCAGGAATAACAGGAGGGAGCTGATGGGGGAATCCTGGTGGCCTTGAGTACCAGGCCAGAGGTGGCCGTGGTCCCACAAGTGACATCTGCATCACTGCTGGAAAAGATGTTGGCACTCCCTAGGACTTCTCACTCATTTTAGGTTTTTTTTTTCTTTGTTGTTATTTTGTGGTTTGTTGTGGGGTTTTTTGTGTAAACTGGTAAACATTTTTTTCACAACAGTGCAAGTAAATACCAAAAGCAGCCCACTGAAACAGATTTTCTACATGGGAAATTTTGAAGCACTTAAGGCAAGATTTGTTGATCTCTAGCTTCAATTTAGCATTGAAAAGATACCAGATCTTCAGGTACTGATTGGCTTAACAAAATTCATGTGGGAAATGTTTTTTTATTTTTATTTTTTTGTTTTAGTCTTTAATTTAAAAGGTTTACATTACTATGGAAACTGATACTAAGACACATTTGTCTCTGGCTTTCTTTAAAAATCCAGTAGTTCCTGTTTGATTTTTAAATGTAAAGGCACACAATAAAGCTTTATGCATTTATTAAAATATACAGATTTTGGTAAATTTAGATTTTTTTTTTTCTTGGTATCTTGATTATATATATATATGTATTTATATGTATAGTTGTCAACTACACAATCTTTTGAAAATAAAAGTCACTCCATAACATATCTGCATATTTTTTCTTTCTCATGACACACCACAAGACCCCATTGTACAATGCACCAATGGGCTTTTGGAAACCACCAAAAAAAAAAAAAAAGAATAAATAGAACAAACTTTTTTTTTTAACAAATACACCAATTTCATACCAGAACCGCAGAGAACTGATACACCAGAAAGGACCATCTGCAAAAAAAGAACTAAAAAAAAAAAAAAAAAAGCAAGATACACATCAGAAAGACTGAACAAAACGAAGGGAAGTTCATTTACAAGCTGGATTTACAATGTCCTGTGTTGTTTGGGGTGTGATTTCTCTGCCATGTGGAGGGTGCTGACGGGCTGGGCCTCATACCGAGTGGTCAGAACTATGTGGAGGGAATTTGTGGAGGGGCTGAGATCTTACCAAGTGAGCTGGGAAGATCTGAGGTATTGATGCTCCTTCCGTGTCATGCATCGGGCCCCGCCGGCGTGTGCCCTGTGGAGGGGTCAGGCAGGGAGGGCTGTGTGCCTCTCGCTGGGGGTGGGAGCAGGGTGGTACCTCTCTGCCTGTGCCCTCCTGCTGGGGCAGGGGTGTGACAGCCTCCCTGAAGGCACCCAGGGGGAAAGGCTGAATGTTGGGGTTACAGCACAACAAGCACCCAAACCTTCTCCCTCCCCCCAAAACCGCCCCAGGGCCAGCGATGCCAGCAGGGGATGGATTTGCCTGGTCATTTTGGCCTTCGCTGCTTTTGCTTGTGCACAAAGAAGACCCCAACGCCCATGACAAGGGAAAGTGAAAAGGATCCCAAACGCAGGCAGGACCCCTGTGTCCCCCAGGCACTGCAGGGGGGAGCAGGGCAGGGGACCCCGTCACAAACCAGCTCCCCCAGGCACTGGCCGCTCAGCCACTGGCAAAGCCAGGCGAGGCCCAGCCTGAGGCTCGGCACCTTCTCCTGAGGCTCCTCTGTTAGGTGGGATGTGGTGGGCTCGGGAGGAGGGCACAGCTCCCACACAGCTCCCACACAGCAGCACAGTGAGGGCTGACAGCAGCTCATCTGCACTGAACAGTGCCAGCGGTCCTGGAGAGATAGCACAGCCATCCTGCCCGTGGGAAAGGGGAAGAGAAAGGAGGATGGGTGAACAGGAACGGGAGCAGCTGAAGGGCTTCACTCGATGGAGATCCAAGGGAGAGGGTCCTACAGAGGTGAAGGAGCAAGGGATCAAGGCCTTGCCAGATTATACAGCATAACTAGAGCGGACATGACGACAGACACTGGCAACTGCTCCATAGCAAGAGATTAAGGCTGCAAAAGGAGTGACAGGCCTCGATGCAACAAGGTGCTTGGGCACGAGTTTGTGTTCAGTGGGTGCCTAAATACCATGTGGAAGCAGGACAAAGACCACTACCTCGGATATGACACAGTTCAAGAGCTGGTAGGAAAATAGGGTCAGACTTTCTCCCTGAAAACATAAAGCCAGACCTGTGAGGTGCCATCTCACCTGGGTGCTTCTAAGGCAGCACAGATGAGAGTGGCCAAGGTGAGTGAGAAGTGACCTTTGTGAGAGGCACTTAGCCCTGTCGGGAAGGTTTCCTCAGCTGTCCCATGAGCAGTGCAGACAGCAGCTTCCCAGTGGGACATGCTCAGGATTTCAGCTTGTAGAAGGGTGGTAGGGGTGGCCAGTGGGAGAGGATGCCAGAGTGAAGCTTCCAGGTTCTTTTGCCAAATCCTTGCTCCCATCCTGAAGCCCTTCACAGAGGCCAAACTTCCCTTGGCTTGCCCAGGGTGCTCTGGGTTAAGGTCTGCAGAATCGGATGTTCTTCTTCACTGGTCAAAGGACTGTATTGTGACCATCTGGGGCAGAAACTGTAGGTGGGAAATGTGCAGAGCCTCTCCCTTGAGCCCTTGAGCCCTGGGAACAGTGGGGACAGGCATGGGTCCAGGCACCCTCTGCACTCAGCAGCCCAGGCAGGCTCTGTGCTGCCTTGCAGGGGGCTGAGCCTCATCCAGCAAACCAAACCGTTAATGGCTCTCAGCATCACACGCTGGAAAATCTGCCCATGAATGTTAAATTGTAGCCCCTGGCCATGGGGGGTTGATCTGGGCTGCTCCAGGGTCCCCCAGGATGGATCCAGCTGCAGCCTTCAGGAGCCAGGAGCAGGCTGGATGTTACTGCCTGATGGTGCTTCCTCGGTTACTGATTATTCAAAGAGATGTTCCTCTGCTGCACTGGGGATTCTGATGGCTCTGCTGGGGGTAATGGCCACACTCTGGCCAAAACTGGAGGGTTTATCTATGACAAACACCCACCTGCAGATCACCTATGCCCTGCAAGCCACCAGATCCACGTGGTTTCAAATTGAAATATAGAAATATATATATTGAGAAGTGTGAGGGTGGTGAGACACTGGCACAGGTTGCCCAGGGAAGCTGTGGATGCCCCATCCCTGGATGTGTTCAAGGACAGGTTGGACAGGACTTTGAGCAGCCTGGTCTAGTGGAAGGTGTCCCTAGTCATGGCAAGGAGGCTGGACCTAGATGAGCTTTAAGGTCCTTTCCAACCCAAACAATTCTGTGATTCTATGATTCTGTGTTTTCGGATTTTTTTTCATACAGCATCCACCAATCCAGGGTCAGAAACAGAGAAAATGATACAATGTGGAGACAGCAGCAGGGAGGGAGATTCCAGCAGCTGAGTCCTCTCCACTTGCCAAGCGTGGCCCAGCCCTGCCAAGACGTGGCTGACCCTGGATGTTTCTTTTGCGCGGGGCCATGGACATGGCCCTGAAGCCCCAAGGCCAGAGTGGGGGCTGAACTGTGCCCGCTGCAGTGAGGGAATTATGGCCCAGCTCTTTTTGTACAACTCAGTGTGGTGGAAACGGTGCCCAGCCTCAGAGCAGTGATGCTCAGAGGAGCAGTCTGTGGGCCTCGTTGACCCATGAGGTGGGTTAAGCCAAGAGTAGGTCACTGAGGTTGCTGTGGCCAGAACTGGGACAGGCTCCCAACTGCAGATTTGGGATGTTTAGCTGTGCTGGGACTTCAAGGCTTGGTTGAGACACAGACTGATTTTGAATCCCAGTATTTGGGGTACTTGGATTCAGGGTGTGGGATGGACACGGGGGTCACATTGCTGTGTGCAGAGAGTGCCTCTGCACCAGAACAGGCCATGAAAATGCTGTGGGACCAGCATCCTTGTATCCACTCCTGAGCTACCTCCTTGAAACAGGTTTGTCCATCTCCATTTCATACTTGCCCACCCATGTGTCCCTCTGGCTCAGCTAGTACTTCTAAGGTGGTTCAAAGAAAAAAAACACATGTTAAGCAAGTGCCAAAAATGTAAGAGTGGCATCCCACCACTGTGGCTGTCAGGTGGACATTCCCCAAGGAGGTTTCATCCCTTGTGCGGCTCCTTCTGCCTCTCAACAAACTCTCTCCCAGTTTGGCACACCTCCCACTCCACCATCTCCACTGGTGCAGCCATTGCTGGGAGATCAACCAGTGCCAGGGAACTGGCTGGCATTCACCAGAGCGGGACCCAACCAGTGGAGCCGCGACGGGCCACGGGTGTGTTTGCTTTGGGGTCAACGGCAATTGCAGAGCGTGTCCTGAGGACCAGAGGTGAGCGGGGTAGTGGTGGAGGATCTGGGGAGGACAAGACAGAATGGGGGAGCCATGGGGACCCTTCCTCATTGGTCAGGTGGTGCAGTTCCCCACTGCCTGTCCCGCTACTCGGGCGAGTAGTCCAACTCATCGTTGGCGATGAGAGCCTCCGACGGTGGTTTGTGCCTTCCTTTGCTTTTCGACCTGCTACTTGTCCGATGGCTTTCTTTTGCTCCTGACATTTGCTGGTATGAGAAGTCCTTGTCCTCGGAAGGACCCCAGCCTGGGTAGTCCTCACCCTCAGTGGCACAGGAGAAGCCATCATCCACAGAGAAGGGGTCAACATCCACATCGTAGCGCTGGTAGGTGCTCTGGTGGAGGGCCTCCTCCCGGGCACTGATTTCCAGAGTGCTGTTCCACATCCCATAGCCAAAGTAGATGAGCAGACCTGCAGTGGGTGAGAGGGAGAGGTTTGGACCTCGGCTGCCTCAGCTACCCCAGCTAAAACATTGCTATGAACATGCCATGCCTCAAAATGGCACCTGCTCCCCAAAATCCACACCAGGATGGGCTGGGGATCCAGCCCAGCTCACCACCAACCTCCTTCCACCCAGCACTGGGGCTGGCGCCAGCTGGCGAGGGTTAAGCCTATGTAAATATGCCTGTATTTTTTAAGCCAATGTAGGTAGTAGTTGATGTCTGCTCTTCAAACCCCTTGAGTTTGTGTTTTTGGGCTGCCAGCTGTGACCTGAGGGCTGTATGTCTTAGACATCAGCTGGGATCACTGCTGGCCTCGTGACTGGGCCATCTGCAGCTTTGGTGGGACAGCAGCTCCCAGCAGACCTGTGGACGCTTCCAACCACTGACAACCTGCATCTCCATCCTGTTACCCTCCTGACTACCCTTTTCCCTCTGGAGTTTTCTAATTATCTCAGTCTCTCTCCTGCTGGTACTTGAAGCCACATGGGTTTCAGGGTTTCAGGATGAGTGTATTTGGTATTAAAACAGCTCTGAAATCCTGTTCTCCTCCCCTCAGGAGTTCTGTTTCATCTTCCCCCTCCAGCCCTACCTGATCTCACCTTCCAGTACCAATGTTTTCTCTGGAAGCAAATGTATCTGGAGATCTAATTTCCAGTAGGTTAACTACCCCAGGTGTGTGCACAGAGAAATCCAGATATCTCCACATGCCACGGACTGTCCATGGGGGACTGCTTGTGAGGTTGAATCCAGAGTTTGTGCGGCAGAACAGCACATCTCAGCTAGAAAAATAAAGGGGATGTGCCTCCCTCAACAGGTGAGCAGCCATGGATGGGGCTGGTGGAGATCATCACACATTAACTGAGTGGCTTAGTTGACTCGTTGCCATTGCTGGCAGCTGAAGAGGTATTAGATAGACCTGCAGGGGAAAGTGTTCAGCTACAATGGATTAAACTGATCCTTTGGAGAAATATTTTCTTCCACGTAGAAAGGCTATCCCTGGATCTGCAGCTTCACCTGTTGCTTCCTCACGCTGAAACTAAAAATGGAATGGTAAAATGGAGGAAAAAACGTGATCTCAACCTCCCGCTGAAGCATGGAAGCCATGAGACTGCTCTACTCTACCCTTGTCTCTCCCAGGGCTATTGGGGTTGGTCAGCTCTGGGCTTTGGAAACACAGTGCTGAGATTTCAGTGTGGGCTTCTGAAGAGCCCAAGTGGGTGACATAGCAAGAAAGGAGGCAGATTTCTGCAGTAAACCTGCCTGCGAGTCAATTTCCAAAACCCACCTTCTTCACATAAAAAGACTTGTCAGAATAGTCACCTTTGCACAGAGCAGTTTACTTCCATCAAATGGACATTTTCTGGAGATGTGATTTTCCGTTTAGCTGTGGTTTGAGGGCTGGATGAACTGAGGTTTCTAAGAACTTCAGAGTGACATGGGGCAAATGCGAAGGACTGGGAATGCCCCAGCTGAAGAAGCATCAGCTTAAGCACTCTAATTAGGGGTATTATTATTAACATCCTTCAAAAGAGTGTCAGTTAAAAAATTAAAAAATATTAATCTGGGACTCACCCACAAAACACCAGACAGCAAATCGGATCCACGTGACTGTGGAGAGCTTCAGCATGAGATAGATATTCACCAGCATAGCAAAGGCAGGGACAAAGGGGAGACAAGGTGCCATGTAGGGCAGCTTCTTGGGGTTTTCTGGCTGCTGCAAGATCACAAACACCAGCGCAACGATGAGCAGGATCATCAGCACGACGAGGAGGACAGCCCACCAGCTCTGCTCAGAGATGTAGTCTGCCCCAAAAATGATGAAGGAGCAGAAGATGAACATCAGGATGAAAAGCAGGAGCACACAGGTGGTGACTGTGTGGCCAGTGGCTGCTGTGGGGCGGTCCATTTTCCCCGGCAGTCCCAGGTGGATCCTCATCGTGTAGTAGCGAGGGCCAATCAACTTCTTCAGCTTGATGAGGTAGATGTTCTCAGACTCATCTGCCTCTATCCCCGAAGTCATGTCGACTGTGCCATAATTGGGGTGATTCACGTTGTAGGTGGATTTATCAGATTTCCCAATTAGCATCTCATTATCCCCCAGTGACGGCAGATTTTTTGCCCCGCAGGTGTTAGTTGGTGGGCCAGCAAACTCTTCTCCTTCACTCCCTGGGGAGCAAGCTTCCTTCTCGCAGTCGGCCAGGATGCCCTCCTTCTTCTTGGTGTGCTCCTCAGAGAGGAATTTGACGAAGCCATCGATGTCGCTCTCGGGCTGGTACCGGAGGAGCAGGACACAGACAGACACCAAGGTGTAGGCGAGCAGCGTGCCGATGGACATCATCTCTATCAGGTCCCTCAGGCTGACCAGCAAGGAGAGCAGAGCCGCGAGGAATCCGGAGACGATACAAGCCACTACGGGGGTTTCCGTGTAAGAACTGACGTGGGACAAAAATCTGGAGTGCAAAAGAGTTGCAGAAGGATAACATTGCAAATGGCAGCGGTTCCCTGCCCAGTAACTCTTACTCAGCTGGAGGGGACAGGCTCAGAGCTGTGATCCTTTCAGCTCTTGGTGCTTTTTGGTGCTCAGACTCCAGGCAGCTGGGGAGCTGAAATACTGAGACTGGATCTGGACTTAGATCTAGGTCTAACCAGCTCTGATGTGGGCACTTGAACACTTGCAAGTAAGTGCCAACACTATGCATATAAGCTGCTCTCCTTTGCAAGTAACTCATGAATTAAATGCCCCTCCTCCCACAAGCTGAATCTCTAGGTACCAGCACCAAATGAGAAACCTTTGCATAGATCTCTCCTGGGTTTTTTTCCCCCCCTGGGGTTTTGCCTTGGTGTGTGCCTCATTCTGCCAGCACCGAGCCTGTGCATTCCCACTGCTCCCTGCTCTGGTGGCACAGGACAGTCCCTGTCCCTCCCTGAACACTTCCCCTTTCGGTCCCAATGGGGAAAAAATAAATGCCAGCATGGGCATGACTGACCTGAAGAGCAGCCCATCACCAGCCATGGCATAAATGACTCTTGGCATTGGGAAGAGGGAGCCCAGCAAGCTGACCGTCAGGCCGGCCACGGACCCGATGGCAACGATGAACTTGGCTGCATAGAAGCCATGGGCCACAAACATTTCCATCAGTGGGGACTCGGTGTCGATGGCATCGTAGGGCACCATCAGTGTGAGGATGATGCTCACCTGGGGAAGGTGAAAGGAACAGGACACAGGTGTCAGCTGGGGGCTTGCAGAGCTCAAGGCTGTTTCTCAAGATAGAAAGGCAAAAGCTTTCAAGTCTGATTTGGGTTATATCCCTATGTCCCCTGTGGAGGAGATGTAAATGCTAGAGGTAAGGCCTCTGAAGGCAACACCTTGAACCTGGCTGTGGTGATGATGCAGGAGGCTGGTGGGACTCTGTGGGGTTACTTGGCCACATCCCTGTGTGGGGACAGCCCCAAGCCCAAGATGGCATCATCTGGAGCAACACTCTGATCCTATTTGGACCAAAGAGAAGCTGGTTTTGAAGGAAGCCCACCAAGCTGCAGGAGAGGCAGTGGGTCGGTTTCTTTGAAATGATCACTGGCTGAGGGAGTTGGGGCTGTTCAGTCTGAAAAAGAGAAGGCTCCGGGGGGACCTCATAGTGGTCTTCCAGTACCTGAAGGGGGCCTAGAGGAAAGCTGGGTAGGGGCTTTTTACAGGGTCTTGCAGTGAGAGGACAAGGGGTAATGATTTTAAACTGAAAAAAGAGAGATTTAGGTTAGATCAGGAGTAAATTCTTCAGTGTAAGAGTGGTGAGACACTGAAACAGGCTTCCCAGAGATGTTGTGGGGGCTCCATCCCTAGAGGTATTCAAGGGCAGGTTGGATGGGGCTCTGAGCAGCCTGTTCTAGTGGGAGGTGTCCCTGCCCATGCAGGAGATTTGGAATCGATGATCTTTAAGGTCCCTTCCAACTGAAAAAATGCTGTGATTCTTTGATCAGAACAATGTTTTTACCTCCTTTGTGACTCAGTTTTGCTCTTTTACAGGGAAAATCCCCAAGTACAGACAGGCATTTATTGGGGTGCAGAGCAGCAGAATCTCTCTTGCATGGCCATTCTTGTTCATCCTCCCCCTCAGCTGGATCCTCTCCCATATTTCTAGCAGAAGCAGTGCTGCTTTTCCCAAAAACACAGTTGCTGCCATGCTGCTGCTCCTGCAGCTTCACTGCATTTCTGGATGCAAAAATAGCTATGGATAGGGATGAGGAAAAAACTGCCACCATCTCTCTGCAGCCAGCAGAGGGATCTCGGCAAACTGAGAGGAGCCTGGGGACAAATCGGGCTGGGGCCAAGGGGAGTCTGGGCAGGACACTGAAGTCACACAGAAACACAACTGATGTCTCAGTTCCCAACAAAGAAAGAGCCCTTGTTCAAGGGTCAGACTGGCACCCTGGCTTATGGGGAAGGGAGCTGTGCAGATGCCCAGAGGGGACATGCTATACATATATATGTTATTTTTTTAAATCTATATGTATAAATACATATTTATGCAGATTTATGTATGCATAGCTGGTACTTACGGACACGTATGCTGTCAAGCAGGTGACAAGTGAGGCTGTGATGGCGTAGGGGATGGAGGTGTTGGGGTTCTTTGCTTCTTCTCCTGTGGTAGCGATGATGTCGAAGCCAATGAAAGCGTAGAAACACGTCGCAGCCCCTTTGAGCACCTGCATGGAGGAGGGAGCATCTTGGCACCCAACCAGGGCAAGGGAACCAAGCAAAAACGAAGGAGCCCAGTTCTGCCTTGTCTGAGCTAAAGGGTGAGTGGGGCAGATCAGGGCTTGTGCACATTGAGTTGGGGGTTCCCATCTGGGGCTGACCCAGGGGGCACCTGTAGATCTGGTCTAGGGAAAAGATTCCTACATGTGGCCTGAGTCACTGGAGGTGTCTGTACCTCACCTGTGGGGTGTCACAAGCCTGTGCAGTCCCCGAATCTGCTGAGGGCTCCTGGCAGTGACAGAGGAGACAACCATTTTCAGGTTTGCTTTCACAATCCTCCACCCCAAATGTGTTTATATTAGTAGGGATCTGGAGCATGTTTACATGTTCCATCTTAGCAAGATGTCTCATGCAGCAGCAAGATCTGCTAACAGGGGAAGGAGAAGAGAGCAGCAGCAGTCAGATATGTGTTGCTTTCCAAACACCCTCTGTTTGCCTTGGAAGCTGCAGACAGGTTAGGAGCACATGTTGGAGCACTTGGATGAGGAGTTATTTGTACTGTTTAGTTATTTTTCTAATGTGATAAAAAAAAAAATTACAATATTAGCAAGGACATTTCTGGGAAAGAAGCTCTGAAGCAGGCTGAAGACTCTGTGGCTGTGAGGGGGCTAGTTTGTAAGTTGTAAAGCCCTTATGAACATTTAGGGAGCTGGGTACAATGTGTGCCTCACATCTTTGTCATCTCAGCTGTCTAGTGATGGAGCACATGGTAAAATTCACCTCCCTCAGCAGACAAGCTGTAATTACCTTTTTAAAGTATCCCCTGTGTGCCTGGGGATCTCATGTGTGTGCTGTGGTGGATTTACTTTTTTCTAAATGATTTGGGAAACAAAGAACCTGCTGAAAATGATGGGAAGACCCTATCCATTTTGATGTGTTTTGGTTATGTATCTTTTAAAACTATATCTTTTTTTTTTTTTTTTTTTTTTTTTTTTTTTTTCCAGGAGATATCTCTTGAGTTGAATTGGAGCAAACCAGCTATTTTCTCTTTTTCATTCCTGTTGCATGGCATAAAAAGCACAATCCTCTGTTCTCAAATGAGCCTCTTCTCCCCACTCCCTCTCTGGCAGAGAGATATTGATTTACTGAAGGGACTTGCAGGGACAGCATGGCAGCTTGGGACCCTGTCAGTGATCAAGATTCTTGGTTTACTTTGCTTTCTTGCTTATTTTTCTGCACAAAACTCCAATGGAGTCGAGCAGTGTAAATCTGAGAAATTATCTTGGGTTTAGGCCAGCTGAGATATTTTCAGTCTCTGTTCATCCTTGGATAAAAACCAGTGCAAGCAAGCTAAAAAAGCCAAATATGTCCAAATTCTCAGTAAGCTTTGAGGGAACATCCATAAAATAAGTATTGGCAGGTGGCATTATGAAGTGCTCAAAACAAATGCTTGAGAACATTGGTGTTGAAAACCAGCCAACATAAGTATCTCCCCCTCCACAGAGCTGGAGCCAGCTCCTCCTGAGTGCCCTGTCTCAGATGGCCAATGCATTTTGCTCCATTGCTGGGCAATTAGTGGCATTTCCTGGTGTCTACTTGCACCTGGAGTTTGGCTCTCTAGGAGGACATTTTGGAGGAGTTCTGGGTTTATTCAAAAAGGTGACAGGAGATGCAGGCAAAGGATTGCTATAGACTTTGGGTTTGGCAGAGCAAGGAGGTTTGGATCCAAGCCTGCAGTGGTGGAAGTTGGAGATGGCTGTCTAAAGCCCAGGTGGGTTTAGCAGGGTGCAGTGGAAGCAGGGTACATGTGCCACAAGCAAAGCTGAGTGTGTGGCACCCCTGAGGTGCTGTGTGTACCTCCGTGTGCCCAGGACTTACCCCTGGCCATCCAAATGGCAGGAATTGCCCTTCAGACCAGTTGTCGCCTTTGACATAGAAGAGACCAGCAATCATGACGAAGATCCAGACTGCCAGGTTAATGACATTGAGCACGTTGTTCAGCCCCACTGAGTTCTTCACCCCCATGGCCACGATAATGGTGACAATGACAGCAATGACCAGAGCAAGAAGGTCGGGGTATGACTCCTCTCCTTTCCCTGCATAAGAGAAAAGAGGTGAGCAACTCTCCATGCATGGCTGTGGACAGCATCTCCAGAAATCTTATGGGGGCTTTTAACAATGCTTTTCAGACCCTGAGGCTTTGTAGAACTCCCTGATCTCATTGCAAAGGTGGTTTTCATGTGCCCCTGTCTCTGCTAGCTGAAGTTGTTTTATTAAGGTGATAAATCTTGATGCTTCAAAACACTGTTGGAAGTTTTGGGAGGTCAGCAAGCAAATGATCAGGTCCCATCTTACATAACATGTATCTGCCAAGTACTAATTAAAAATCAATAAAACATTAATTTTTCATGGCACAGGTACAGGTCAGATAGCTGTTTCACTTACTGGTAGGAACTATGGAACTGCTGGTCATGCAGGACCATCACAGCATGGAGTTTCTCCATGGCAGTACTGCAGGCACAGGGGAGTGATCTCCAAGAAAGGCTCTGTGTGTGCCTTAATGGGGCTGAGCAGGGTGCTTGCACAGGGTGAGGAGCTCCCATGCTGTTCTTGCCCTCTGCCCTCAACTAATTTTTCCTCATTCTGCTAAACGTTGGCTCATCCCAAAGGGGCTCAAAAGCATCATGCATCCCACCCCTCCGAAACCAGTCTGCAAAGGCGAAGAACCGGAGGCAGACGGATGGTAAATAACGAATGAAGCCTAATACCATGTCTGACTTCTGACAAGCTTCCAATTACCTGCCAGGCCCTAATTAATGCAGGTAGCTCTGCGGGGGGTGACGCACCTAGTCCGTTCAGGGTCCCGACGCTGTTGATCATCCAGCGGCTGATGGTGTGGTTGGCCAAGGAGTCAAACATGCTGCTGAGGGCGCTGGCACCGGCGGCCGTGCCGATCAGGTACTCCAGGATGAGGTTCCAGCCGATGAAGAAAGCCACAAACTCCCCCACTGTCACGTAGCTGTAGGTGTAGGCAGAGCCCGTGGTCTTGGGGACCCGCACGCCAAACTCCGCGTAGCAAACCCCTGTTTTTATAGAAAAATATCAAGCGACATAAGGAAAATGTGCTTGGAAAAGGAAAAAAAAAAGTTAAACTGTCTTGGTCCCACCTGTCTGGAGGTGCTGGGAGGTGCCCAGGGATGTGGTCAGCATCAGAAGCCCAGGGACATTGCAGGGGGCCATGGTGACCCTTCCTCCCCAGTTGCTCAGCAGCCCATTTTCTCATTAAAACAAATCTGTGATGTTTTTTTTTTTTTTGAGGTCAAACCAGCCAAGACTTTATAACCCATTGTAAAAGAGCCTTCTCACAGGTGCATGTTCCTGATATGGGACCCTCCAGCTGCAGCCCCCACAGACACACAACCAAAGTTGGGGGGGATTCAGGCACAGGGAGCAGAAGTGGGCAGTGCTGGTGGTGTGGTCCTTGGAGCCCTATTTCCCTGCAGTACCTTTGATGGTGATAGATGCCTCTTCTTCCCCATCCAACAGTAGTGACAACATAAGGTGAGTCTTGCCAAGAATGTTTCTCTCAGATGTTTTATTTGTGGTACCAATAGACTGACAAGCTCCCAGCAGTTTTGGCTGCAGAAACTGTCAGAGCCCTGGGAAACGTGGTTGCAGGGAAACTTGCCAGAGGACACAAGGAGGCCAAGGAAGGTTACAACCCATGCATGGAATCCTGGACAAGTGTTGCCAAGCCTCATCCTACAGCAAGATGCAGCAGGAGGGCTCACATAAGGCTACACCTCTCCAGCCCCACTGTGCAATCTCCAAATGTCTATTTTGGGCCATTGTTATGCAGATCCTGTCCTGATCACCCCTGCTCTCATTCATACCCATGCAGGAGGAGTTTGAAGCCATCTTACATAGAGAATGTAAGTAATTATAACACTTAAAAATGTCACATATACGTCTCATTCTGAAGAGTAATTGCAAAACTGGCTTTGTGGAAGAAGACAAGAAAAGCAAAAAGCAGTATGTAACTGGAACTGTCTGGGAGGAGATTTCAGAAGACTTTAAGACTTTCCAGACTCCTTGTGCACTTACGATGGCAGGACACTTTTCAATGAAAACCTGACCCTGACACATTGCTGTCTTAAAACAACCATTAGCTTTTATTTAAAAGGAATGGATGGACCTAGTCATACATTCCCCAAATATTAGTCAGAACAAGTGCTGGAAGGGTTCACAGCATCCTGTGTCTTTAACACTGGTTAAGTCCCTGCTCCAAAGACCCCAGTTCAGCTTGTGCAGGTTAACAGGTTAAGGTTTTTACTATTGCTGGGTAAACACACAGTAATTACTGAGTTATTTATTAGCTATTTGTCTCTGCTTAGCAGATAATAATTCCTTCCAAATTTAAATCAGTTCAGTATAGAGAGAAGAATGACTGATAAAAATGTTCTGAGGTCTCTGCTTTTAGGGTAAGGGCAGTTTTTACACAGCACTAACACAGAATTATTGAATCCCCAAGCTGAATTTGGTGGTGCCTCTATTCTTGGTGTTGTAGGACTTCTATATTCCGTTCACTGTTTAAGTTGCACCCATGATGCTGGCAGTGCTTTTCAAGGGGACTCCTCAAAACTTCCTTTCTGTAAAGCAGGTCCAACTGCCAGAGCAGTTGGACATCCCCATCATCCAGCCCTACAGAGAGTCATTTCTCAAAGCTGATGAAAAATGCAGGCAGTTGGCAAAGGCAAGACATTCACAGATAACTGCAGGCCTGAATGATTCATGAAACAGGTGCTCTGGTGGGGACAAGTATCTAGTTTCTCTCTTTGATGGCCTTAAAAATCATACAGCCTTTACTGGAGGCAGCTCTGCTTCTAGCCAATGACAAGATAAGGCTTAAAGAGGATTGTTAGTGATCCAGAATGATAATGGCAAAGCAAAGTTATTAATATGTATAAAATGTTTGAGTTTTCAATTACTCCTAGGATGCCAAAATAGAAGGGTAATCTTCTGCTGTGCATTGCATACGGCAGCACTTTGAGGATATCTGAATTAGGTATCAGCATATATTAAGAAAATAAACTAGTTTTTATCAGAACGTGCAGTGTCAAGTCTGGGGGACATGAGATGCAAGATCTGCCATCCATCCTTGATTGCCACAGGTCATATCATACAGCATTAATCAAACCACTTTGCTTTGCTGAGCTGCAGGTCCTTAATCAGAAATGGGGTTCACAGCACTTCCCTCTCTGCTTAAAAGGAACATAATATAACAATTTATTAGGGTGCAGATTTTGTCTCAATGCTCTCTGCTGCATCAGAAGTGCAATATTATTAATGTTATTCTAATTCAACTGCATAATAAAACTGTGTTGCTCAGTTACTCTTTTGCAGCCCTGGCTGTTCAGCACCACATCCCCTGGTACCCAGAGGGATGCAGCTCTCCTGGTGCCCAGCTCCAGGAGAGCTGGTGGAGGCTGGGCACACTCTCCTACCACTTCAACTCTTCGCATTTGGAGACAGATTTATTTTTTTTTCCCCTAATCAAGAGTGATTGCAAGCTTCTGCAGAAAACAAACCAACACAGTCTCTGTTTGGAGGAGCAGAGATTTTACAGAAGAGCATTTCTTTTTCTTGACTACTAGCTACAGCATGATTGGCACGACAGTCATTAAGCTGGTGTCATTATACAGTTACTGACATTATTAATAAGGAGATAAACACAGCTGTGAAGTTTGGCCCATGACTTTGTCCCTTCCAAGATGCCCTCTACAAACCCCCATATTTCAGATTTGATTTGCCTCTCCATTCTCTGATTTGACTTGTTTGGGGTAGGGGGTGAGGCAGCCAGCAGCTTTTCATACAGCACATGCACATGGGTCAGAGGTTTCTGTGTTAGTGGTGGCTTGGGGTCATTCTGGACACCCTGAACTGCCTGGTGGGGACCTTTGCTGGTGAGCAGTGCCTCAGGAGGGCAGAAGGAGGGACCATGAAGACCCTGCTGGCTTCAAACACCAAACTCCAGCATTGCAACAGCCACTGGGGAGCACAACTGGTGGCCTGAGGACCTGGTGCAAGCACCCAGCCCAGTGGAGCCTGGGGGCTGCTGCCTTGCTTTTGGTGTGCTGGGGCAGTGGTGGCCATGGTGTGGGTGCTGGCCCTCCTGCTGCCACCTGGCATGAGGCCACACAGGGGCCGTGAGACATTCCACTGGCACTGGCACAATGGGAATGATGTTTCAGGTGAAACAAGCCTTTGGGGAGGGGCCGTTCAGCAGTGCTGAGGTAACACCAATTAACTCATGCTACCGGAGGGACCATCCTCAGTTAAACAAGAGCAGCAATTTACAGAGGCAGGTAAAAGGCAAAATCCTCTTTTCAGCAAGCCACAGAGCCTGCCTGATGTGTTTCATGATCACTGTGTGATATACAAAAGGAACTCCATAAAGAAAGCTTCCTCAGAAAAAGGACTCCCGTTTCTCCAGCTCTGCCCATAATTGGCTGCAGCTGGAGCCACTCATCCTGGCCTTTGTCTTGCAGTCAGGCAGCACCTGAGGCACGTGCTCTGTCTGCTCCTGCTCCTGCTCCTGCTCCTGCTCCTGCTCCTGCTCCTGCTCCTGCTCCTGCTCTTGCTCTTGCTCTGGAACCAGGTAAGTCATGTTGATGTGCTCCAAAACTCTGGGTCTTGGTGCTTGAAATCCTATTCAAGGGCTGCTGGGGCTGCAGAAATGTTCATGTAGGAGAGTCTCCTCTTTTCTTGCACTGCCTGACATGAAAACCAGGGTGAATGTTTCTGTTAGCTGACTGAAAGGCCTTCCAGTGAGAATGAAAAGCTGAGCTGGGACATTTTGCTGTTTGCTTTTCCTGTCTTCTGTCAAAGCCCTTTGCCATTTACTCGGGTTTCTTCATCCAACCCACGGATGAAAGCTGGATACCAGGCTGACACAGACTGCAAAGTCCTCTGAGCAGGGAACATCACATCATCGTGTTAGCACTGATCTGGAAAGGACAAATGCCAGCAGTACTAGCTTCATGTGGAAATTGCAGCTCGAGCCATATGCTCAGCTGGGTTCCTACAGAGGAGATGGAATTCACCAGCTTTTCACTAAAATACAGGATTCCTCTCTCTCTGCATGTTTGTTTGTTGGGTTTTTTGTTTGGAAATTCAAAGAGTAATCCTGTGTGAATAAGGGCCAACAAAATCAACTCCAAAACTAATTGAGGAATTGTTTAACTGTTAGCAATGTCCACAGCAAAAGCAGATGGCCTTGGTGCTACCCAGGACACTGATACCCTTCCTGTTGGAACAGGGGGTTCCACAAACCATGCTGAGTTCTTGTTCCAAAGTTGTGACTTGGCTGTGCTCCCTGCCTGGGACACATGTTGCAAAATTCTCCTGGTGTTTTAAACTGTATTGACCACAGGCTCCATCCTGGGGGAAGCTGTCAGCAGCTCATCAGGGGTAACTCCACTTGGGCTGCTGCCTCCCAGTACAGGGTTTGTCTGACATCTCGGCAGTGAGAGGTGGTGCGCCCCGTGAGCTGGGTGAGCCCAGAGTGAAAGGGTGGTTTAGGCTATGGAGACATTATCGCCCTCTTGTAGCTTGTGCTGCTGAGTGTGGGTCCTGCCAGGTGTCCCCCCATGGACCCAGAGGCTGGAAGAGACGGTGTGTTCCTCATAAAACCCACCCACACAACTCACCTGATAAGATGGAGGCAACGGCAGCGATGATGAAGGAAACAATGACCCCGGGCCCCGCCATCTCCTTGGCCACCAGGCCAGACACCACGTACATGCCGGTGCCCACGCAGCTCCCGACGCCGAGGGAGATGAGATCGAGGGTGGTGAGGACCTTGGCCAGCCTGGTGCCCTGTGTGGTGGCTGTCCCTGTGCCCTCCAGCATCGACTCCACGGGCTTGGTGCGCAGGACGCGGGTGCGCAGAGCCTGCCCCGCCGCCCCCCAGGGCACCCGCCGCGGGTCCAGGCGGGAGAGGAAGCCGTTCATGGCTGGTGCTGGGCTCCACGGAGCTGGTCGCGGGTGGTTTTGGCAGCACCTGCTCAGGGCTGAGGTTGCATCTCCCTCTGGCACGGGCAGCCCAGCTGCAAGAGAGAGGAGCATGTTTTTTAACAGCAACGGGAAAGGGATGAGCTCTGCGTGGAGAAACTGAAAGGGGCCCTGAGCCAGGTTCTGGCTGGGTCTCAGCACCGGGAGGGCCCTGGGTCTGAGGAGAGCTTTGCTTCCACCAGCACTGCTGCTCTGGAGAAATCTCCTTGCTCCATCCCAATTGTTTTGTGCAGCAGAGGTGCTCTGCCCCCCTCTATGTTTGTCTGTGTGGGTTTAACCCCAGCTAGAAATACAATCCCAGTTAGAAATGCAGCCCCAGAAGCAGCAGGAACCTGGTACCCTCTGAGTGCCTGTTGTGTGGCTTAATTGCTACCCAAAGTGGTGATGGTTACGTATAACCAGGAGGTGCTGGTGGCCACCGTGGCATGTTGGGTCCTGGTGGTGACCAAGCGTGGCAGCACCGCAGCATGTCCCAGGAGCAGGGATGCTCCTGCGGGCACCATGTGGCAGCCCACCATCATCATACTGGGCCATGCAGGGACCTCCTGCAGGACATTGCTGTGCTCCATCTGCACTGCAAAAAAAGAGAGTTTGGGACCATGGCTTTGCTCCTGTATCCAGCATGGTGAGACCACTGACTGCCCGTGCCAGGCTGTAACTGGTGGTGGGGCTGGGCCACCACAGAGTGGCCCTCACAGGGACT
The DNA here is from genome assembly GCF_020740795.1 of Apus apus. Classification (NCBI taxonomy): domain Eukaryota; kingdom Metazoa; phylum Chordata; class Aves; order Apodiformes; family Apodidae; genus Apus; species Apus apus. The sequence goes on along the minus strand of NC_067289.1, from coordinate 21,890,317 downwards.
GGTTAGATTTTTTTATACTATAGAAGTCAACTCTTACAGTTCTCTGGCTATTCCAGTTGTTTTTTATTTTTGTGTGCTGCCCTCATCCTGGAGAAGCCTAAAGGGGAAAGTTTTAAAGGGTGCTACTTGTTCAGGTTCCAATGAATCCTGCAGTTAAAAAGAGTTCTTGGTGTGGTTTTTTCATTCAGTTTATCACTTCATCTTTGTAGTTTTTAATTCAGAGATGATGTTTTTCTTGGTGTAACTGCAACAAGCCTTGGGGCTGGCTGCTGGGTAGTTAAGGCAAGCTGGGAGAAGAGCTTTAAGACTGTCTTAAAATTGTCTAGCTACTCCAAATTGTGAGATTGTCTTGAAAATAATGAAATTATTTTGTTTTGCTCTTTCTCTGTGTTCTTTGATCTTGAATCATACTTTCAAGAACTATTTAGCAACTGCCATTCCACCCCCTTTCTGTTGTTTTTTTGCAAACTGCATAGTTCTCAGGCGAGCTGCTAATACCAGCAGCAATGACTTCCTAGGGACATGGGAGGACTTACTGACTCTGAGCAAAAAAACCCCAAGAACTGGCAATCTCTGAATGCTAAAACAAGGGGCCAGAAAAAACAGCTTATTACGTATGAATTTTAGCCTGGCAGTTCTTTCCTGTTAATAAAGAAATTACTTTTTTTAATTGCCTTGAAGACAAAACAATCCTTTTTCCATCTTTACATCCCAAACAAATTCCATTGTGTCTACCAGGCAACCCTGTGTTGCTGGAGTTTATTAAATAAAACACATCATCCATTTCATGTTTTGGTTGATCACGGTTCAAATGGTGCTGATTTTTTTTTTTCCTCTTACCTTGAGCAACCACAAGCTGAAAGGCTGGATGTTCTAGCTCTGAATAATAATAAGAAAAGAAATCATTACCGTTTTTGAGCCAGCGTGCCTCTTTGGGTTGAGGATAAAAACTGTGTTTGGCTTTTGGGTTGCTCAAGGAGTCAGCTGGCTGGTGGCATGGGCTGGACTTCAGGGTAGGGTTTACTTGCCTGTTTAAATGAAGGTTTGTGTTGGAAGGGGCAGCTGAGCCAGAGCCTGGAGGGATCTGTGTCAGCCAGGAGGAGGCTGAGCAGCCCCTGAGGCATTGTGCCCATGTGTGGGCACCTCCAGGGTGGCTCTGCTTCACCTGTGCTATGCATTGCCTGTGAGGAAAAATTAGCTTAGATATTGGGAAGAAATTATTTCCTGTGAGGGTGGTGAGACCCTGGCCCAGGTTGCCCAGAGAAGTTGTGGCTGCCCCATCCCTGGAAGTGTTCAAGGCCAGGTTGGATGGGGCTTGGAGCAACCTGGTCTAGTAGAAGGTGTCCCTGCCCCCATGGCAGGGGAGTTGGGACTAGATGAACTTTAAGGTCCCTTCCAACCCAAAACATTCTATGATATCTGAAGCACAGGCTGGGCAAAGGGGTCTTGCTGTGCTTCACCCAACCCCTTCCTATCCTTTATTTAAGTATTTCCTCAGACTTTACAGATGCTCCCTGTTGAATTTGAAAGACTCATGTTGCTACACTTAAGTTTGTACCAAGTTGACTTGAGCTAGCCAAGAAGCTGGGCACAAGTGTCCACCTGGTTTTTAACTGTTAACTTAGACATTTTTATCTCTGTGAAGTTTTCTCACGTGCTTTGTACTGTATGAAAATATCCTCCCCAAGTGAGCCCATCCTTGGTTTACTCGCGGCAAAAACCCCATCACAAGGTGAAAACTGACACTGAGGAGTCAGCTCTGAACTCTTGTAAGGAAAAGAGTGATGAGAATCAAAGACTGGAAGTTGAGGCTGTACAAACAAAAGCTAAGTGATTAACTGTGAGAAGAGATGAACACTGGGAAGGGTGGATTTGTGTCTCTTGATGTCTATGTACCATTCCTGGATGCTTTTGTGAAGGCTGTGCTTGTCACTAGAGGAGCCAGTGGGCCATCAGAAGAGGTGGGATGGAGGTGCTGAGGCTGTGTCCTTGGTCCCATCCCCAGCTCTGCGTTCTGGCACAGGCAGATTTGTCCTGTGTATTAAGGGGGTTGGGACTGATTTTGAGATCAGCAGTTTTTCATTATTGTGTCTGTGGGCAGCTGACAAAGGGTTTGGGTCTCACTGGAGGGATCCACCTCCACACTGCAAAAATTAGTGCATCCCCCAAAATGAAGAAAGTTGAGCACGACTGATTTTGACAGCCCAGTTCACTCTCAAGGCACATCAGGTACAGAAATCACTTTCTCATCAACATTACAAAGAACCTCAAGGGAAGACAGGGCAGCCTTGTTCAGGAATAATTTTAAACTGCTAAAATAATAAAAAAACTTAAATATTTTAAGCTATTTAAATTTAAAGCAGGAGCTGGCTGGTGGATCTGTGATATGCCCAGACTTAGGCAGCTGAGCTGCTCCAGCTGCCTGGGGCTGGGCTGGGACCAGGTTCTCCTTCCCATTGCCATGGGGCAGCTCAGTGTAGCCCTGGGATTCATACCACTTCTGAGTCACCAGGGGGAGAATAACCTTCTCAAACATCTGAAAGAAAATAACTCTCTAATTGCCGCTATTTTCAATTAAAGCGATCATCTGAAACTATTCCAGATGTTTCAGCAAGATCAGCATATTGCTGCTCTGTAGCTTGGAAAACATCCTTCCACTCCACTTGAAGCCACAAAAAATAAAGGTATCTCAGGGATGGAAACCATTTACCTGGGGCAGAGACAGCTCGTTTTTGCTCCACTCCACTCACCCCGGCTGGCTAGAAGCACACGGTGAGAGCAAAGGAGTCTTTATTTGTGGTTTTTATCTGCTCTCTTAATTATAAACCCCAGGAGCTCAAGGGAGCAGTGGCTTGGAGGGGTCAGGCTTGGTGCAGGGAGCTGGAGATGGGTTTTGGAGCTGTACAGCTCTCCATCATCAGGCTGCCTGGGTTGGGTCTCCCCGGCTGCCGCTGCCACTGTATGCTTGTTAGCAACCGCTGTTTGTACCAAAACACCCTTCTTCATTAGGGCAAATTAACTAAAACAGCAATCAAGTCAGAAGGAGAGGCCTAGGTGTTTACAGACACGGATCTTCCTTAGTGTCTGGGACGGTGATGAATTATTGCTGATGTAAAGCTGCTTTCTGCTGGCTGCCCTGGGCAGGTCGTGCTCCCTGGCATCACCCAGCCTCGCTGCTGCCCACAGCTCCAGCTACAGGAGTGTCCCAAAACCTCCTCTGTGCTTTGGGATGGCTTTTTTGATTTCTCTGTTAATGACTCCTCCATCCAGGAGTCCACAGGGGTATCCTTAAGCAAAGCTCTCTTTAAAAATTCTGGGAAGGCAAAAAGAAACCGAACATTGATGGTGAGAAATGAAAAAAGGGAGCTCCTGTTGGCGTATCGATGGAAAGTCAGGCAGGGGCACTCAATACGAGGAAAAAAAAAAATCGATTTATCTAGTTTTCATGGCACACAGAAATAATGAGTACAGAGGAAAACTTGCTGATGCCCCAGCAGCAGCTGGATCAGCGTGGGAGCAGCCCTGGCACCGGGGACAGCAGGGACGAAGGACAAGGGAAAGAGGAAGAAACGCCTGACTTCCCCCCTCTCCGTTTTCTTTGAATTACTAGCTCGGGAACGGTGGGGCGGGCTTGTCTGAAGGGACACGAGGTGCTGGATGTCATCACAGCTCCTCCAGCAGGCAGAGAAACGGGGTCAGCGGCGCGATGCGGGAGCCAGGCAGCAGCTCCGCGGGGCCGCCTTCTGCCGCCGCGCCTCACGGCTCCTGTTTTCATTGCAAATGCCATGGTTCGGAGTTTTCTGAGCTTGTTTTCTCAGGGTTGATCCCCTGCTGGGCTGCCACTGTACGAGCTGGCTGTGTCTCCATCATCAGCCCGCCTTAAAGGGATTTAAAACCAGGCACTGATCCGAGAGGGAGGGCTGGTCCCTGCTGCTCCTGGCGCTGCTCTGGTGGGTTCAGCTTCAGCGACCTGGCCTTGTGCCTTTGCTGTTAATTTCGGGCTCTTTTTCATCTTAATCTTTCAATGTTTACCTCTGCCTGAGGAATTCAAGTGGAGCTGTGCTTAATTTGAAGTAAAATTCTCGCTAAATTATACTAGTGACACACTGCAGGTTTAAGACCAATTTTCCATGTTGCATCAGCTAAAAAAAAAATGAGTACAGGGATGTTTTTGGTGTGTGTCTTCATAGCAAAATAGGGTTACAGCAGCACTTTCCTGTGCTGCTTCCATCTGTGTTACCTGAAGTGCTTTACTAATGTGAGCAGTGCTGTAAGAGGGCCAAACATCATTATCTTCTTCTGAAAAATAAGCAAAGTACAAAAGGAAGTACTGGACTTGGCCAAAGACATAAGGAAAGGGTGCCATGCATCCAGAGCCAGCTCCCAGCAATTCCTAAACTTCGGATTCTAGTCTCTAGTGCAAGACAGTCAAAAGAGCATAGACATGTAACCCACTAAAACAATGAGCATGTTCAGAGAGCTGACCCTTTTTGCCTTTCCCTAGCTTTCAGAGGTGAGATGGTTTAACTGCTGTGGTTCCTGGGGACAGACTGGACTACCTGAATGTCTGGGGAAAAGGCAGAAGGAAGGATGAGTGAGATGTTAAAGCCCCTTTTGGTCTTGCAGCTGGTGGGTCCTGTTTTGTAAGCCAAATAACTACCTCAGTATTTGAACACCAATCTTTGGGCAGCACATCCATGAAGGTGAGCAGTGGGGAGGTGGAAGTGGCTGAATGCTCATCAGTTGGGAGCTGGGGTGAAATTGGAGCTGGTCATGGTGAAGGCCAGCAGATCTCTTGATGTTGGGTTGTTTTGAATTTTGCCAGGGTTAATTACATTCCAACCTCACAAGCAGTTGGTCCAGGCTATCGGGGTCTCTTGGGATCCTCTAGAGCATCAAGCTGATGAGGAACAGCCCTGGGGCTGGAGGAACTGGTGTTTTCCTCCCTCCTAGAGGCTGGATATGTTTGGAAGTAGCACATCTGGCTCTTAGATCCTGCAGGGGATGGAAACCCTAATGTACCCCTTGCCCTTTCAGAGATGCTCATGGGCATCTGTGCAGGTGCAGCCCCTCCCCTTAGACAATGAATCCACCTCTCCAAGGCATCAGGTTTTCTGCTGTCCTTCTCCCTCATGCCTGTAGAAAGCAGACCTAGGCCTGGCATTTTGGTTTTCCACTTGTTTTCTGCCATTTTCATATGAGTACAAATGATTCCTCATGGTGCAGAGCATCGTAGGACCCAGTGCAAGATATTTATGACAGATACAACAGTCTGTGAGTGCTGAGCTGTAAGTAATGCAAAATGCATGAGGTGCTCCACTTGTGTTTGCCAAAAAAGCTATTTAATCACAAGAAGAAAAAAAAAAAAAAGAGAATTACAGAGGAAAGGGGTATAATCAATTTGTACATTTTCAAAAAGGTCTAGTTTGCCATTGTTGTCTTGAGATGGCAAAGTAAAAGCCTTACAAAATGTAGTGATATTGCTAATGAAGGGAAATGACAATTCAATAGATGGGTGAGCTGAGCAGGAGATGGGGAACCAGGAGCTTCTTAGAACTGTTCTGCTGGGCTCCCTCTACAAGAGTGATGAAACCACAAGGAATTAATAAATTTGTTTCTCCATCAGTAAAACGGAGAAAGTAGAGGCCTTACAGGAGTGCCTGAGTGGTTAATTCAGTTGGGTTTTCTGAGGAAGCAGGAGAGAGACCATGCTAAAAACTACAAGTGCTCCTCGAGCTGTACCTTTCTGGAAACAATACTGCTTTTGTACCTTCTCATGGCCGACTGCAGAAGGAGCCTCATGGCTCTGTGCCCATTTCTGGTGGCAGATGTTGCATGTGCAGTGCAGGTATTGATACCAGTGCTGACAGATCCAGCCTCTCTCATCCCTTTACGGACACGAGCCATGGCATGGCTAAAGACATGAAACTCCCAAGGAAGCTGTGCTCACAGGTGGCTGCTCAGACCATTCCAGGGACTCATGTGGTGACCTCTGAAATCCAGGTGTTTAAAACGCTGTGAGCCTGGTGCCCAGGAACTGTGATCTGTCTCACGTGCTGGCATGTCCTCCTGCCACCATCTCTCTGGTTTTGGCAGTAGCAGCTCTAGGCCCTGAGCTGTCACAAGGGGAAAGAGGCATCTTCCAGCCTGTGTAGCACCTTCTACAGATGACAGAGAGTTGTCTGTCTGCAGTGCCCAGTAGACATTGTTCTAGCGGTACGATTGTTGTTGGCATGAGCAGGGTGGTTGCCTTGTTTGCAGCTCTGGGCTTTTTTCTATTTTGGGGTAATGTTCATATATTCATATATGAAAATACTTCCAGTAGTTGCTGCTGTGATGAGACACTTTCTGTAACGAATCTCCCTGTCAGGGAGGACAAGAGCTGCCTTTCTAGGACTGAGATGTTTAGACCCTGGTTACCAGAAAGTCTCTTTTTGAATTATATTATTTTAAAACCTGTCTTTGCTTTAATAACATGGAGGAAGAAATCTCTCTAATCACTGGGTTGTGCTGCCTTTTTTCTTTCCTCTGTGGATCCATACTTTTTACACCACAAAATGAGAGTCATCACAGTTTGCTCCAGGCCAGCCATGAGAGCTTTTTTTCATGTGATGTAATCCACAGAATGGGTTATTTATTAATGTGTTAGGCTCTCAAAACAAAATGGATTTTTACTGTTGTGAGAGTCAGGCTGATGAATCATTATGACAACTTATTTAATTTCTGAGTAGCATTTTGAATTTCAGTGATAAAAACACCATCTCTCAGTAAAGTGCTGATGTAACACTCTGGCTTTGTCATACAAAATGGGGGGAAAAATCACCCATGTACCAAATACAGAAACTAAAATTTAATTCTTTTTAAGCCTACAAATTTTATTTTGAAGATTGCTGTTTTTATAGAGATTCCTTAATTCCCCACTAAGAAAATGCTTTTTTCCTCTCAACACTGTCTCTCCCTTACCAGCAGCCTTTCTGGCTTTCTGTAATAATTTAGTAGGAGTCTGAACTGGTCTTTTATGCTGTAAATACATTGGGCTTACAAATGCAGTTCAGCTCTTGCTGGTTTTCAAATGCACTTCTCTTTTGTGTGTGCACACGGTCTCATTAATTAGTTATCATGTTCCATCAGGAGTTACACAAATGTAATTGATTATGCCTCAGTGCCCTGTTTCCATGATTTTGGCTATCAGCTAATTAATGTAGGGGACGTTCTCAGAGAAATCTTTTCCTCAGAAGAAGCTGGAAAGACATTCTTCAACCGCGACCCTACAAAAGGCTCTGTAAGAAGTGACAGTGGTGTATGCAAATCAGTGGCAGATTTTGCATATGAAAAAGGGAGCCTAAAGCTTCGGGGTAATTTGGCTGGTTGTAGCCTGTGCCACTAAATTCCTCAACAGAAGCGTGAGGTAGATTCAATACACTTCTGAGGAAGTGAGCAGCAGCTCCTGCTGCTTTTATTACATGTTTGGCTCCTTATTCTTATTCAAAGTAAAAAAAAAGAAAAAAAAAGAAAAAAAAAGAAAATCCTTGCCTTATGTGAGTAATCCTCCTGCATTTCAACACAACCCATCATATGAGTAATGTGAGTGCAAGCTGATCAGAGAAGATGACTTAGAATTAGATTTTCTGTGTTTAGTCATTTATCAGCATCAGTCAGACAAATGCTCTGCAACACCCAGGTGATGTGTTGTGAGTAATACCTGGTGTTGTGGCATCAGGGCTTGTGACCTTTCCCACTGAGTTGTGAATGCACATCTAAGACTAAATTAGCACCTGGGGTGGCACTACTGAAGCAGACTTTAAGGAAGAATTATGTGTTCTTAAAAGTGCTATTAGCATAAAAATTAGGATATTACAGCATTGCTGAGTGATGTCCTTGTGTAGCAAGGGAGTCAGCACAAGCAAGCATGATTACCTTTAGCTTAGAATTTACCTGCCATGGAAGCCCTGGTAGGTAATTGCATACTTGTTCTTAGCCTCCCTTGCAGGTGAGACCCCCAAAACCTCACATCTTTCACTAAGATAACACATTTTGTCCCCTGGCTAGAGTAAGTAGAGTCTCCCCATGGTGTGCTGCCCTGCCTGGCAAGCATAACTGCTGATGTGCCTGTGTGTGGCTGAGAGCAGAGAACAGGGGCACTGAACAATTACTGCTGGACTTCTTGTGCCAGAGCTCTCAGCCAAAGGAACTTGACACATTCCTGCTTTCTGTCTTAATTTACTTAGTGCAAAGCTGGTGACCCTGGTTATTAATTGCACATCTCCTGGTCCCTGTTGCTTCCACAGCCGGTTAATGAGTGGAACACACCTGCTGTTGCCCAGGTGCCTCAGACAAGGCTCTCACAGGCCCAGATGCTTCCTGAGCATCTTGCTGTGGGGCTGGAGCAGAGTGAGACCTGAAACCAATGTTTCTACCTGCTCCCAGCCAAGGATGAAGGACAGGCAGCAGAAGCATACATTTCCTCCGCTACCAGACTAGGGTGTCCAAATCCTACCTGGAGGTCACCTGGACATTGCTGAGCAGCACAGAGCACTTGCCTGTTTAGTACATATCAACAGGTTCCTCATTAAGTCCTGGCTCAATGATGCTCAAGGACATGTTGAAAGCCAAGTTTTAATTGGGGTGCTGTGGGTGGAACATGCCCAGATGTACAAGTCATGTATCAGTACAAGGGCCTGTCCCCATCCTCAGGTTTAAAAAACTTTATTGAGTAAGACCCAGTGTGTGTTCAGGGAGCTGAGGACCTGCAGAAGGAGTGGACCAAACCATGAGCTTAGGTTACAGTCACCAACAAGCCAGAGTCAGTGGCTCAACCCTCCCTCAACCCTCCCCTCAACCCTACACATCTGGTTTTAGAGATTTTTACCTGAAGTTTTCAACAGTTACCCCCACAGACACGTGTAGCCTGGCAGCAGTTACCCATTCCCCTGTAAGCAGCAAACCACTTGATCCTGCAACTCTGTCCTCTCAGAACTAGGACATGGTGCTTGAAAACCCTGCATTGCAAGAGCTCCTCTTCTGTTCACCTGCCAGGTAGATTTCTTTTATGGTATAATGTCTTCCACTAAATTATTGATACAAGTGCTGTGCAGAGCAACAGAAACAACAGAGTCACGTGCTGCGTGGCTCCACCTCGCTGGTTTTGTTGTCTAAGTGCCTGGGCTGCACTCTGACAGGTTTATTGCAGAGAAAAATAGTTCTTCCTTAGGGATCTTCTAGCCTGGTGACAGAAGGGGATGGGCTATGGTGGGAGCATCAACCCTCAGTGGAGCATCCAGCCCTGTGCTGGTGGCTGCAGATTCTGGAGGCAGGGCTGGTATTGCACGAGCCAAGGAAACATACAGGAGAAAAACTGCTCAGCACAAGAAAGCAGTTTCCAGTTGACAGCCACAGCTCAGCTACATCTCATTGCTTGAGAATGAGGAATGTTTTAGGAGTCTCTGTGGCTTGTGGATCTAAGTTGAATCTTCCCATTTGCACCACGGGTGGCTCACTGAGTTGAGCAGACTCACCCTGGGCTGAGGTGAGACTCTGGCCAGGTTTTCATATCCATAGGAAGCAGCTTAAAATTGCCAACTGTATTTCTTGACTCTGACTCCTTTTGCATGTCCAGATCTACTGTCTCTCACAAGAGTGACAAGTTTGGGCACAGCCATGACTTCTTCATATTTTATAGAGATAATCAATCTGGGAGTGAAATTTTTTTTTTAAATCAGTATTAAAGACACAAATGCTGCCCATCTGCTAATGTTTTTTTTGTGTGTGAAATACAAACTACACACAGATTTAGAAGTGTTTCATTCTTTTTAACTTATTTTTAAAATATGTTAATAATTCAACCAACAATGTGTTGGTTAAACTTATACATTATGATGATCTTAATAGCTCGGGTACTTCAGAGGCAAACTTTGGATTATTTGGGTCCAAGAAGTCTGAGGGACTAAGTATATTCTGTTGCAGATTACTTGGTTATCCTCCTAATTTTTTTTTATATGAAGACCCTAGGAAGGTATTTATGTTTGTGTAAGTTCTTGCCATCCTATTTGCTCAAATGTTGCAGGGCCTCACAGGAGAACCATTAATTCAGGCACTGAGAGGTTATCCTGTTCTGATTGAATTTTCTAGAAAAACTCCTGTTGCCTTCAAGGGAATATGGATGAAACCTGATGACATGTACGTGATTTCAGAACTGAGAAAACAGACTGCCTTGTGCTCAAGAAAGAAGTAGTGTCAAGCCAGCCTATAAATATATCCTTTAAAATATTTTGGACTGGAATCCTTTCTGACACAATCCCATCTGAGATGCTGAAGTTCCATAAAGAATGAGTTTTCATATGACATAAAAGCTTAGAGAAGAGTAAGATATGTCTTGACTTAGGAGTCATGACTGACTCCCTAAGGAAAATTACCTGTGTTTTAAATTGCTTCATTTTAATGCAATATGCACAAAGAAAGAGGGTGTTTTTAGGGAGAGGAAAGTAATGAAACAAGTTGGAAAACTGAGGGACTCAAAATGTAAGCTGGTCAGTCATTTATTCTACTTTACGTGGCCAAAATCCCACCTGCTGGGAGTATTGTAATTGTCTAGAGGGGAGGCTGGGTTTCCTGGGAGCTAAGTTGCATGTCCCTGTGCCTAACTTGGGGAATTAAGGATCAGAGGTACCATGAAGTCCACCAAGTTAATTTTGTCTGAATCCCAGGCCGTTACCTTCCAAGCAATTAGTCCTGCAGGGAGCCCAATGACTTGCTTTGGCTACGCTGCATCTTTTGGGAGGACATCAAGTCTTGACATAAACAGATGGAGAATCCAGCAGGTTTTCTGATAACTCCTTCATCAGGTCATCAGCCTTCCACTGTTTGAAAATGTGATCCCTCACTTAAATCAGAATGTTTTGGCTTCAGCATCTTGGCACTAGTTCATGTTGTGCCTCTCTGGCTGAGGGAGGAGTAACTCAGTGCCTAGTAATTTCTTTCTGTAGAGGCTCTTAGATTCAAGAATCAAGTCAGCTCCCACCCTTCTTTTTAATTAGCTATCTCCTGTACTTTTGACTTTACTTTGAGAGGACCCAAGATTCTTTTTTGGCATCATTTAGTACTCATCAGTCTCTGTTTTGTCTGAAAAGTTCAGCACCTTTGACAGACGAAAATAGGAAATAACCCTTGGATCCCTGCAAGAACCCCCTCACTTCTCTTTTCTCATGCAACAAGGATTCCCCCTGGAGCCCTACATTTTAAGAACAGATAATTAATCAGTTTAATCTTTTTGCTGTAATGTTGTTTTTGGCTTGTTTGAGGTTTTTTTGTTTGTTTACAACATGTTGTTCAACCAGGGTAAGTCATATGCCTCAACAATTTGTACCAATAAGATGAACACATGTAAATATCTTTAGGGATAAGACTTACAATCTCATGACAGTTTTGGGGCAATTAAACATGCCTTGGCATGCTAAAATGTACTTGCCTACTACTTAGGGACATGGGGAGGATTAATTATCTAATATGCTAGATTAAGTCAGACATGGCCCTTTTGAGCTGAAGGTCTTCTCTGGGGTCGACATGAATAATGCTGCTTCCTTCTCCTGCCCAGAGTCTGTGTTGGTGTGGGAAGTTCTACATTACAGCCCACTCTGTACAGCCTGCGACAGGCAGGCACCAAGTCAGTCTGTATAAACCAGCACTGAACAGGCCACAACACCCGAGCTGGGAAGCAGGTTTGCACCAGGCTGCTGCTGAAGCACAGCCCCCGGGGCCGAGGCCGGCAGCCGGCTGGGGTTAGGCGATTCGAAAATGCCCGTGGGGAATCGGTAACCGGCACCGAGCCGGGGGATGACGTAAAAAGGATGCTAACTCCGTGACCAGCCTCTAAGTCAGAGGGAGTTTTGCCGTGAGTGGGGTCCGTGGGGGGGGGAGGCCTCGCCCGGGCCGGGACCGCCCCGTCGGGGTTTCAGCACCGCGGACAGCGCCCGCCCGGCCCCACGCGCGACCGGCCCCGCCGCGACCCCCGGCCCGACCCCCCTTCCTCGCGCTGCTCCTCGGCGCTCTCATCTGCCTGTTGCCCCCCTGCCCGCAGCGCCCCGACCCTCCCCTCGCGTGTTTTGTGCCGAAACCTGTAGCGAGAGCCGCCGCCTCTGTCGGACCACCCGGTATTTTTCCTCTCGCTCCGTTTTTCCCCGGTTCCTGTCGATCCCGTGCCCGTCAGCCCTGGCGCCCTCCCCTCGGTGAGTGCCCCGGCACTTCGTAAACACGGGGCCGCAGAGCGGGGCCGGGACGAGGGGATGCCCAAGCGGGCTGGGGTCCCCCGGGACCGTTCCCCCTACCGGGGCGCTCTCCTGGCCGACGGCATCAGGAGTGGGCGGCGGGGGCGTGGGGGGCCGGGGCCGCCCTCACTCTGACCCCCCTCCCGCCAACCCGGGGCACCGGGCTCGCAGCCGGCCGCCCCGCACCCCGAGAGCCTCCGATCCGCTCCCCCCGCCTGACAGGAGGGTGGCAGGGCGGGGAAGCGCCCACCCCCCCACCCACCAACCCCCCCCCCCCCACCAACCCCCCCCATCCTCCATTCCCCTTCCCCTCGGGCACTCACCGCCGGGCGCGGGGGGCGGCGGGGCGGGCGATGCTGCGGGGCGGGCGATGCTGCGGGGCCCGGCGGGGGCGGCCGCGCTGCTGCGGCAGGCGGGGGGATCGGGGGGGCTGCGCTGGGCACCGCCGGCCCCGGCTCCGGCCGCGCAGGCAGGGCGGAGGGAGGAGGGAGGGAAGGAGGAGGGCGCTGCAGCTCCTCAATTATTCAGCGCTTCCCCCTCTCTCCCCGCCTGCCGCGTGTGACCGCCCAGCAATACCCACGGGTCGAGCCGTGCCTGTCCCGGGAGACCTCCCTGCGCCGGGCTGTCACCCCCACGGCCAGCTCCCCACCCATCGAGTCATCTCCGCCTACCCAGGTGTCCTGCGGGCAGCCTCCCCCAAATTGCCTGGCTGCTGGAAAATAACTCTCCTGGCTGCCTCCTCCAGAGCAGGGTTTTCCTTACACCGGGGACCCCCCACCAGGGCGGGAAACCCCCTCCCTTTGTTTTCTCCTCGAGCTGCACTGTGAGATTTGGGAGCTAATACCGTGATCCTGGAACAGGCAGAACCAGGACTAAAATAATGCCTGGTGTATTGCAGCGTGCCATCTTGTGCAGCCCTCTGCATGGCCTGGCTGGGAGGAGTTAGGTATCAGGTGCAGGTTTTATTTTGTATTTTATATCCATAGCTGCTTCTGAGGATAGCTGGATTTCATGTTCAAGGTTTTTCCTCGTTGCATTTTTATTTCTTGATTCTTGCTATTTGGTTCCCTCTAGAAACACTCCCTCTCTGTATCTGTATTCGTTCCATTTTTATATCTAATCCAAAATGGTTTCCACCTCCAGTGGTGTCTGGCAGGGATCAGATTTCAGTCTCTGTTACAAGCTGCGTGCTATAACTTCTAACAGGACCCATTCCCAGGTGCAGGATGTGCCTTGAGTGGAGAGAAGCTGTTTGTTCTCTCAACACTGGCATAAATGTCTGCTGGTAAAGGTGAAAGGTGGGATCCTTCAGCTTCGGGTCACTTTGGGAAACCGATGTTTGAATGACCCCAACAGGGGCCCCATCAATGGCACTGACCTTCTGGGGACCTGCAGGCAGCAACACTGCACGGATAAACCTAGCCAGGATGTCCATGATCCTGTCTTTGGGTGAGATAGTGGCCCACACGTCATCTCCGATTTCCTTTCCAGCCCTGATTTCTGTGGTATTTTTTGTGGCTTTCCAGATGAGTGCCATCATTTTCCCAGTTTCTTACCAGCTCCTTCTTACCAGCTTTACCTCCCTCTGGTCCCACCCTCACAGCACTCTCTTTACAGCCCCTCTCTTCTCAAACAAGAACAGAAAAGACCTCTCCCAGGTTACTGCTGGTCAGCAGACCATCATCTGTGTCATCACAGAATGACAGGATGCTCCGTTCCCCTCCTGCCACTCAGCTCACGTCACACCATCCAGCACACAGCAAAAAAGCCTCACTGGAGCCCAAGTGCAGCCAGCTGATTACCCTCCTCACAACCAGCAGTTTTGAAACATCTGTTTTTATTCTTTCCCCCATTCTTTGATTGCCTGAAAGCAGCACTCGGGGCTGCAGCTGCTCTCCTGTCCATCTGTAGCTTGGTTGTGGTTGTCCCTCTCATTCCCTGGCTTCCCCCAGCTGCTTTTGCTCAGTCCGTGGGCACTAGACACAGCTACAGATGGCTGATCCTGAGAGCTTCCCTTTGACTAAATCTGAGCAAAAGAGAAAAGCTTCTCCATTTGCTATTGCATCTTGTTTTGCAGTGTTCTTAAGACTGTGGTGGACTCCAGCTGACAGCACAGCCAGCTTTCCGTGCTCACATCTGGCTGCTTTCTGGTTGTGGAGTGTGTGAGTAAAGGACACAGGGGGTTTGTTTCCAAAATGTCAGTGGGGCCAAGCTTCACTGGGACTTACCTGTGTGTGTGGGTCCAGGGTCATTTGTGCTGTATTTACTCCTTGGGTCTGTCACAGGATTGTAACCCTGAGGACTGACCCACAGGCTGGTGCTGTTGGCACCTCTGGCCTCTCACAGTTTGGTTGGTATCAGCAGGGAGGAGCTTTTGTGTACTTTCAGCACATACTTGTAGCACCCAAGTTTGTACAAATCATTCTGGGGTACCACGATACCACCCCTCCCTTCCACCCCATCTACTGCTCAGACCTCTTGCTCCAGCAGGCTTGGCCAAATAATAGTTTTTCAGACCCTATCACAGTCTAGCCCTGATCTACTTTTTGTATGTTTGCCTCTCTTTTATCTAGTGATACCTACTGTTAGCTACCCGAAACAGCCTGCCCCCACCTCAAGGAATAAAACACACAAATGTCTTGTCAGAGGCTCACTTAAACTCTCTCTCAGTAATCCTTACTCTGTTCTCTTGAGTTTTGTAACTTCCAATCTTGCAGGAAGATGAATTTCTGCAGCTGCCTCTCTAATGGTGCTCTTTAAGTTGCTTAAATGTGGGTCTGCCTTCTGGATAAAGAAGTGGATGAGGCCAAGGTAATCTCTACACAAGTCCCATCAACCAAAATCACCCTCAGTTTAGGGTGAAATTTCCCATAACAGCCAGACACACGGTGATACTTTTGTGGCATAATTACCTCTGTCCCCAGGCACTGCCTACTTTCTAGATTAAAATAATTTCTGCTCATTTTTCTGTACCAGGAATTGGCCATCTGACTAGTCATTTAAATACTTAATCCTATTTTGAATTTGACCAAGGTTTTGGCCTCAATAACACCTTATAGCAGAGATCTCCACCAGGTATCTCATTTTGTGCTTATCAGCATCAAGTATGGCCTTTCCAATTTCGTGGGACATAACTTTCTTTTTTGTGACTCTGAATACACACACAGGCAGAAGCCACCCAATTGATTTTCTTCCTTCCTTTTATTAAAACATTTGTTCACTTGCCTCATAATCCCCTCATACTTGTCTCACCTGTGACTAATCAATTGTGCCATTTAAATATAAGGGTTCCTGCAGTTTTCTGGATTATTTCTTTGTCTACAGATCTTTTTATTAGGACAGTCAATATACTCTTGGCCTGCTGGTCCCCAAGTCCCTCTAAGGCTTCCAGCATCCTTGTCTTGTAGATCCTCTTTCCCTGCATGAAATCTCCTCAGAAAAGAGAAGCTCATCTCTAATTCCTTTATATTAATGAGTTTTCTTTAGTGCTGTTTCTCAAAATGTTTTGCCATCATCAAAACTGACTAATGGGCTGTTGAGGAGAGCTTGCTTGGGTTCGGTCTGAAACCATTCTGCCTTGTCTTATCACTCCATACCCTTGTAAAAAGTCCCTCTCCAGCTTTCCTTTACCCTCTTCAGGTATTGGAAGGTGCTCTAAGGTCTCCACATCCTCCATCAAATGTCCCTGTGCTGGTATCATTTTTGTGCTGTGGTCCTTTACCTGTCACTCTCAGAACCCACAACTAAGACCAAATCCTGCCATCGTTACTGTAACTGAAATCCCTAAGAGCTAAACCCACCCTCAGGACAGTGGGAAATTCTACTCCCCAGGAGACCAGCACCTACTTGATGTCTTTAAACTCTCCACAAGCTTCCAGCCACCTTGGGCTGGATGCCATGTACCTCCTGCAGTCTGTTGGCACTGCCCCAATCTGGTGGTCTCGGTGAGGAGGTCTCGGTGTTTGCCACCCCTCACCTGCCCTGCAAAGAGATGCCTCTCAAGATGAAGAGTATTGCTTGGCTGAGCCATCTCCTCATCTCAATAAAGCTGTGGTTCCAGCAGGAACCATGCTGGGCTTGTTTCATGGCCCCAGTCCTGGACTCATTTCAGCTCCCCACCACCTGCATCTTGCCACATGGGTAGTGGAGCCGTGGTGCCCTCCGTGCTGCACGCAGGGACCATCCCTGAGCTGTCTGTCCCCACTGGGACACACCACAGTGGCAGGTCCAGCCCCTGCCAGGCTGCCCGTGCAGAGGAGAAGCTGTTTCTGCTGCTTTCAGTAAAAGCAGAGTTAGGGCATAGTGTGTGTTTTGGGTTTGCACACAAATCACTTGCACGCTACTGCTGAGAGCGCCAGGTTAAAATTAGTGGTCTGCAGAGTGTTTGAGCTTTTACTTGGCAGATTTTACCCAGAAATTGAACTATTTATGCTTGAATAAAATGAAAATATTTTTTTCGGGGGGGGCGAAATGGGGAAGATGAAATATGTGCATGCTTTATGGGCATTTTAACTGGCTGATTGATTGAAACATCTCGCTGCTAAGGATGGATGGGGCTTTGCCCATCCCAGGCTTTGAAGGGAGGCTGCTGTTTGCTTGAGTGCATTTGCTTTGCATGCAAATAAGAGGGTTTATTGTCTGTTGTTTGTTTTTCACAAAAGTGTCACTTTTTGCGTGTCCAGAATAACCACTGGTGTCCCAGGAGCAGGCCTGGCAGGAAAGGGAACGTTTGGGAATATCCCAGGGGCTGAAACAAAGCGACAGCAGCTCTTCAGCAGGAAAGCACTGCACGTCTGCTGCGAGACTGGCAGCACTGCAGGAAAAAAGAGGACTGTATTGATCTGGTAGATTGTTGTCATTGACATTTCTATTGAACTGCTATTCCCTGATGATTTCTGGCTGCTAAAGCCAAAGGGTTGTGTTGGGAAGGGTCAGCACTGAAGGCAAGAACATTACCTAGATGAAAGCATAGTGCAGTTTTCCTTGGATTAAATGTGATTTCTCCATTGGAGCTCAGCCAAGGTATTTGGGCTAGGTCATTCCAGGTCTGTTCAACCTGATTTTGGATCTCAGCTGAAGGACAATGAGCCAAAGCCTACACCTCTGAAGTCACTGTGGATTTAATATCGTAATGCAGCCTTGGCTGAGTGCTGCTTGAAAGAGCAGAGTGGCACGGATTGAATTACCTGCAGTGGAACAGTTGAAGTCTTGTATTCAAGAAGCACAGGGCCTGCTGCAGCTCAGCTTTCAGGGGAGGTTGATAAGATCATAGCCTGTGGTAGCTTAGTTTTAGGTTTTAATTTGGTATTCATTATATCATTATTGGCGATCAGAGGCCTGGCTCGCTTACGAGCTGCTACTGGGATGTCAGACCATGTGGTCCTGGCTCCACTGGCTTGGTGCAATGACTTGTGACATGTTGGATCTCTGGTGTAGGTATCCCCAGCATGGGGGGAACCATCCTTTAACAACCCTCCTTTGATACATGGGGTTGTGCTGCCCATAAGAGTACTCCAAAGGTGCTTGAAAATTAATGCAAAAGGAGGAACACAAACCAGATGGCTTCTCTAGAAAATGAAGATTGGATCTTTGGCTAGTTTGTGTATCTTAGTAACTTAAAATAGACTCCTTTCTGTTTGTTGAGGCAAATAAGATAAGACATTAATATGCACATCTTAGCAGTAAATAGGCTTCAAGCAAGCTTCTGCAGTGCTGGGGGAGGATATTGGGAGGGCATGTTTTCCATCACTGCTGTGCCAGCTAGTGTGCAAAAAGATTCTGCTCCTACAACGCAAGTTGATCCAGAACACAAAACTAATAATAGTATTGCTTCTAGTTCAGTTAGATTTAATGCTAAAAAACACATTTTGAGGAATGGGTTTTGGAGGGGCCCAGGTATAGAGGTTTCATAGCTCTTGAAATCAGGTGGATTGTACATAAAGGAAATGCTGTTTACTTTGACCCATTTCACCTTTTTTTTTTTTAATTTTTTTTTTTTTTTTTCCTGGCCCTTAACTTTGCACATGTGTAAAGACAGGCTTTTAGAAATTACATCTTACGGAAAAATCCACTGGGCTTTTCCACAGGGAAGGAAATGGCTTTTATGCAAAGGTTTACCTGATCTAAGGTGATGTTTCAGTCTCATGAAGCCAGCGCTGAAGGCAGCTGGGAGCGAGTGCGGAATAAGGATTGGTGCCATCTCCTCTGTGCAGAGCAGAGGGGAAAATGGAGAGCTGTGTTTTGCTTCCTGCTTTTGGGTACAGTGAAGTAGACTTCAATTAAAAAGCAGCAGGAGTGAAAGAGCAATTTCTTGATGTATCCAGTCAGCAAAAGAGAAACAAACACAACAATTAGACAAACCGGATTAGTGCTGGGGGGGTGTCCGCATAAAGCATCTACAGCCTGGCCTCTGCTCAAACACACCCTGATAAACCCAGGCAATAACCAATCTGTATTTACCTTCTTGATTTATGAGAACAGAGATGAACAAGGACTCTGAAGCATATGATTCAATCACAGTTCTCATGGCTTACTCCTGGCTAGAAAGTGACTGCTGATGCAGGCAGGGGAGGAGGCAGGGGAAGCCCACCCCTTCTGTCCCCTTTCTAGCCCCTCAGGGTGGGTGTAAGTCTCCATGGTCCTCACCACTCAGCACTGGAGATGACATTTACCTCCTGGATCCACCGAGTGTGGTTGTCCTCACCCACAGTCTTCTTGTTAGGGTATTGTGTTTGACTTGGTCTGCAGAAAATACAATATTTGAACCACATTTGGTGACTTGCACCGAGCCCCGAGCCAGGGCAGTGAGCTCACTGCTTTGCTGCAGGGAAAGGAGGTTTGCCACAGCTCAGTGGCCTCCCCTGGGGACAACAGGGACCCTGGGTGCCTCAGCCAGGCTCAGGACACACATCATGTGCTGGGGGCTTGGCAGGGTGGGAAAAGCTAGCAGCAGGTAGCTTTTAACCATACAGGAGCATAAGAAAGCAAACAAGCCTAAGCAGCAGAGGAATCATGTAGCACTACAACGAGAAGGAGGAAAAGCCTTCTGCTCTGTGCTTATCATCACCTCTTATACACACAGTATCACAAGCAATTAAAAAAATGGTAATGCTTCAGTGTTTTCCCATTGGCCTAATAGGGTTGTAACCCCAGTTTCTGTGGTGCTGGTTGGCAGCTGGCAGCCTAAGGAACTGGGGCTGGCCACCCAGTCCTTCCCACCAGGAAGGGTCAAAGCTGAGGAGCTGGGAGGGGAAAAGTTGCTCTGTGCTTTGTGGGAAGTGGAACCAATTGCTGCTGACCCACAAGCTGCTCATGTGTGGTGGCATCAGATACCCCATGGGACAGAGGGATTGTCTGAGCATCCCCAAGACTGAGTATATTCCCAAGTGGAATTCTACCAGTTGGTCTCACAGCATAGCAGCTTGGGTCTGGGTTGATGAAAACAAGTGAGTGCTTAAATTGAAGAGTCATTTGACATTGTGCAGTCAAAGGAGATGTTTTCCCTTATGATAATTAATTATTTTCATGCAGGCAGTAGGGGATGGGCAGCCCAGGGGGGAGCAGGAGGGGAGTGATGGCCCTGGCAGGCTGTGCTTGGTCAGGGAACCCCTTGCTGGAGAAGCAGCAGATGTCTCTAGGGAGGGAAGAAATGCCTACCCAACACTGAGGCAGAAATCTAGAGCCAGAGCCATGGCATCTCTAAGGAAATTTGTGATTTTGCCTCTGGTAGGAAGGACCACTGGGTAACGTGCACCTGCCAGCGGGTGCCAAGTGGCCAAATCCAGTGGCAGAGATGTGCTTAAGTCAGAGCTGAATTTGCCCTGCTCGTCCTGCTTTACCGGTGCCTTTCCCCGACATTTCCCTCTGTTGAGGCTGTAATTTTCTGTCACAACGGAACAGCAGAGCTGTGCATTTTAATCCTGTGTAATTACAGCCCTCGGGAACTCGGTCATCCCCTGCACCACACACCCACCCTCCCCCCTCGCCCCTGCAGAAGAGGATTGAAGTGCTGTTACAGGAGGAGGCTGAAAGGGGGGTCTTGTTCTCAAAGGCCTTTCTTCCTCCTCCTCTTGAGAGCTCTGACTCGAGGTTCACTGCTGGGGAAACAACCACCTCCCCAGCACTGCCTGCCCAGGCAGGGGTGACACAAAAGGCACCCCACCTTCAGAGCACTGTGACTCAGCCTGGGGCCTGGGGGCTCTTTGATAATTCGGAGGAGGATGAGTCATGGGAGGCAAAGACAGAGGCTCAGCTGGCAGGAATCACCCAATGGCCTCACAAATCAGCTCAGCTGGGCTTATTCATGCTGCTGGAGGGTCACCCCCCACTTCCCACAGCAATCCCACCCACCCACTGCCTGTGCTGGGCAAACACCCTACATATGGGGCAGCTGGGCTGAGAGGCATGAATTGCCATCAAGTTGATTGTGATGGAGAGAAATTTTTTTTAAAAATAAATCTTCCTACTCAATTTAAAGGGCTGGGAAAAATAGTTCTCTGTTAACAAACCCCTCATCAGCTTTCTGCAGCAAGGGCATGGGGGTATTTCCAGGCAGCATCAGGAAAAAGCAACCCGGCTGTGAGCAAGCACACAGCCTGCAGCCCAATTGCTCTGCCCAGCAATTTTCCAAATCAAGCCAGGGAAATGGGATTTGGCCTGTGGATCAGGGCTTAAATAAGAGACACGCAGGAAAGCAGTGGCCTGATGAGCCTTTGTGTATTGTGGCTGGCTGCCTTGGTGCTAGTTGGGGCTGTACCCATCAGGAAGTGATGCTTCAGTCAGCTGGAGGTGCCACCCCAAGAGAGGTGGAGAGGGGACAACCGTGTCCTGGGGCAGAAGCAGAGGAAACCTCCTCCAGACTGGTGTCCCAGCAGGATGCAGAAGGTCCCCCTTGTCCAGCAGCACGGTAGGTGTGGGCCTGTGAGGGCTTGCACCGAGTCTGTCCTTCTGTGTTTCAATTCCAAATGTCTTCAGAGGAATGAAAGTGCTGGCTATAAGACTTACATTCCTTACAAGGATTGAATTTCCTGCAGTTTTTTGAGCAGAAAGGCTGTTGTGCTTGTAGATATCTTCTCCAGAACATCTTTATTTCTGTGGAAAAGAATGTTTCAGAAAAGACTGATTTTAGCGGTTTCTCAGGTTTTGACAGAGTCTATTGTAGCCATGACAGAGCTTACAAAAGAATGTTGCAAGCATAATTGTTGGCTTTTTGAGCGAGGATGAAAGTTTAAAATAAATGGCCTAGGGTGAATAAAAACAAACCAAGAGTGATCCTGCTGTCAAGTGTCCAGTGTAGGCAGGAGAGATGAGAGCCCGTGGTGAATGCAGCATATTGCTTGGCAGACTTCTCTTGTTGGGTCTGTAAATTCTTGTCCAAAGCCCAGAGAAATCAAGGGGCTCCTATTGAGTTCCTTGACCTTGGGATAATGGCAGGATGTAAAATAGGAGGATGTGGATAGTGAGAACGTGTTTTGAAAAACTTATGCAAATGATGTTAAAATACACGATTTAAAATATTAGGTCTGGCAGGGAAAGACTGCTGAAGTTTCAGTCAAGGGGAACAAATATTCAATACATTAAAAAGCCAGGAGTTGGCTTTAAAACAGTTGCTTTGTAAGCAAATGTTCCCTTTTGTGGTCAGCATGAAATGTGCTACGGGGAGGGATCCAGCTCAGCTGCTTTCTTAGGGGGCAGATATTGCCATCGTCCCGTCTGCCTGAAGAAATGGCTCCAGTTTGCACTTCTGTGGCACCTGGGAGCCTGACAGAGGTTCAGCAACTCCTGCTATCATTTTCTTTATAGAAGGAAGGCATGTCCATCTGTAGCTGTAGGAGAAAAACTGCATCATTATGGCTGGGTCGGAGCCCCCTCAGTGCCAGCCCAGCACTACCACGAGAAAGGGTTGACTCATGTTTTAAAATGAAAAGCTATATCTAGTCCAAAAAGTGAATTAAAAAAAACACCTCCCAAACAAAACCACTCACTTTTTTTTCATGTTTAAATCTTGTTAATATGTATGTTTGATGCTTTCAAGGCAAAGTCTAGAGGACATAATGCTATTTTCTGTGATTTTTTCAGTTATCTGGTAAATTTGCAGTGCTTTCGTGCACCACAGCTTGATTTGCCCAGGAGGAAGGAGGTCACAAGTTACAAGAAGGAGCTGGCAAGGAGTAGTCAATTTTTGGCAGTGCAAGTAACACTTAATGGCAAGGAGAAATGTATAAAATTTAAAAAATGAAACATGGCTAGTCAGTGGGAAATTGCTTCTGGAAGGGAGAGCAGTGTTGGTTTGGTTTTTCTTCTCTTGGCTTCAGCATTTCCAGAACATTGCACAATTTATTTAATTTTCTTAGTGTTTAAGAAATGCTGTCCCTGCACTCCCACCAGAGCACCCAGTGGAGCTAAGGGGAGGGTAGGTCTGAATGGTGTGCACAGGACGTGCCCTAAAAATGTATGAAATCTTCCGAAGTTGAGTTACGGAGTTAACAACTTCACCTTGCTCTTTCTTGCCTGGACCTTTAACACTCACCTTCCTCTGATTATTGGCAGCTGTGTTTTTCAGCTGAAGGTTTCATTAATGATATTGAGGGTGGCATTGAGAGCACCCTCAGCAAGTTTGCTGGTGACACGAAGCTGGGTGGTGTGGTCTGTATGCCAGAGGGACAGGATGCCATCCACAGGGACCTGGAGAAGTGGGCCCAGGTGAACCTCATGAGGTTCAACAAGGCAAAGTGCAGGGTCCTGCACCTGGGCCGTGGTAACCCAAGGTATGAATACAGGCTGGGGGAGGTCACCCTTAGAACGTTTGAGGTTTTGAGCCCTCCTTTAACATGGTGCTTGGCCTGGAAAAGTGACAGATCAGGTGGGTGAGATGAGTAGCAGAGGAACGGTGCTAAATGGAGGTTATGGTGCAAAGTGCTGCTCAGGGTCCATGTTTAACACACCCTTTGGCTTTGTTGGTCGATTTCTGGAGGGAGCAGGTGGTGGAGCAGGTGGTGAATATTTTGAAATAATTGTTTTATGGGGGTTGGAACTAAATGATCTTTAAGGTCCCTTTCAACCCAAACCATTCTGTGATTAAACTAAAGGTGCTCTCCTGACCAGGACTGTGGTGCCCTTCAGGGAGGGTGACTTCTGAGCCACCAGCAAGAAGCTGACTGCTGGTGTGAGCCCAAGAGCCCCTCTAGCTTTGGCTGTCCTCATCACTTCTGCACAGGTTCTCCCTGTTCAGACTCCACTATAAATCTCCATTGCAGCACAGGGAATGCCAAGCCATATCACAGGAATTGGATGTGGCACGAGTCACTCCTTACCCAAGAGCTGTGCCTGGGGAGGAAAAGCAGAGCAAGGCACCAGGCCATGGTTCCTGTGTGGTGCCAGGGCAGCCCAAGCCCAGATCCCTCTTGCTGCTGCAGCTTGGGGGCAGCAATATGCTCAATGCTGAACACGTTGAATCAGCTGAATTATTTCACAACGTTGTTTTGTCAATAGTCAGTGTCAATTTATCCTGCTCTGTTCATGCTTCCTGTCACTCTTGAGGAATTAAGTGCAGAAATACAGTAACCTGGTGGATAATACAAGAATTATTCAGGTTTTCCTATCAACTGCATCAAGAAGCTGGCATAGCTGGAAAATTTTGGAAGTCCAAGCTTCCAAGATGAACCCAAAGAGTTTAGTATCTTGCTAAACTCAGAAGCTTTGGCTCAATTTTTGCATTTGGATTCAGTCATAGTTTCCATGATACAGGACTATGAATTTTTAGCAACAAGTGTTGACCCAAGTTGGACTTGGAGGCTACATTTGTGCTCGTGTTGAAAGAGTCTGGAGTCCCATTCCCTGGTGGTCAGTCCTTGGTACTGTTCAGCTGTTAGAGCCATCCCTGGCACACTTTTGGCCAGTGCCAGGCAGCACTTTTGTTTTGCAGGTTGAGAGAATTAAGTGTTATGCACATCCTGTGCCAGCTGGCCAATATCTGAGAGAATTGTCCCAAGTATATTTCATTTATTAGTAGAGAGATAGCCTGATTGAATTGATGGTTTGCTTACTGTGGACTAAGGATTCTTTCAAGATTTGGTCATTTGGACGCAATGAATCTTTGTCTCAAGAAAGACTTCTGGATTTGACCCAAATTAAATTAGTTCAGATCAGCCAAAAAGACAAAAGGAAGCCCAGAGGGCCTCATACAAACTCTAAGTTGTGTACAAAGGGTTGTGAAGGTTGCCTTTTTGTTGTCCTCTTTCTTTTGGTGTTCCAGGGAATACACTGGGTAAATACTATGGGAATAAAGAAAATATTTTTGTCAACAGAAAATCCACAGATATTCTCAAAAGGGCAACACTACTAACAAATTTGTTGATGGTATCTTCTGCCTTGGGCAGAAATTGCTGAGTGTTCTGTACAGTGCTTAAACTTGATTGCTTCATGTTGTGCAACTTTAATCACTTCTCAGTGTTGATGTATATGAACTAGGGACAGGATTAAAACTATTCTTGGGAGTGAAATGTGGTTTTTCTGGTGAAGCATAAAGTTAGTTGTCTCTCAGCAAAGGTCCATTTGAACTGTTGTTTATAGGAGCTCCTTTTGGAATTGGGACATGGATTGTGTGAGTCCAGATTTAATTAAAAGAAAATAAAATATTTGTAGTGTGTTCAGGGACATTGTGTGATGTTTTTTCTTGCTGACAATGATGTTGCTTGCTGCAGGATAACACCAGGTTATCCTGGGGCTTCCTCTCCACAGTTGATTAAGCTGGAATGGTTGGCTCTTTCCAGGTAGGAGCAATTTCCCTTGCTAAGGAAGGTGAGAAACTGTGTGATTTGAAAACTGTTTTACATAAGGCAGCTGTTGTGCAGGCAGTCCAAGCGGAGAGCATGAAGGCACACAGGCCATTGGCATGAGAAGCAGGATAACAGGAGTGAAATGGCCATGCCCACTCTTGAGGGAAATGCAGAGGCTGAGTAGGAAACCACTTGGTTTTAACCCCTGGCTCTGACTGTTGAGCTTGTGTGATAAATGAGTCAGGCTCTGTTCCAAAGATTCCATATGTTGTCACTGGGTGATCAGATAAGAGAAAATCTATAGGGAAGAGCCAAAGCTGGTCATCATCTTCAGAAAGATGCCTGTTGCATTTCACTCAGCATGACCTTCCTGTTCACTTTTACCTGGCAGGCTATGACCAAAATAATCAATCAAGAGCTGAGTCACTAGATCGATATGTTTAGGTACCTGAATCCCTCCATGAGCCATGTCTAATCTAAGATATTTCTCTGGGAATCCCTGGAGTTCATGCCAGTGTAGGGCAGATGTCTGGGGCAGGTGAGGTGTATTGTCCTCAGGAAGAGCTAGTGTTCCTTGGTGTCTGCAAGGAACCTCCATGAGGTCTTAGACTAGACAGGGAACCTTTCAGGCAGCCACATCTCCTGCTACAATATGAAGCCACCCTGCAGCTGGTGGACTTGGCACTGTAGGTTTACATTTGAACTCAATTATCTTTTCCAACTCAAATAATTCCATGATTCTGCATCTGCTCTTTGCCCAAACAGAGACAAGGCTTCTGGGCTTCTCTGACAATGGTACATTTTATGGCCACCGTTCGTAGTGTGTTCCCACATGAACATACTTATGATCTACCACAGCTCTGTTAATTCCTGCTTTTGGAGTTGTGCCACAGTTCAGTGTGCAATGATTTAGGTGTAGCCTGGCAGGAAGGTATGCCAGCCCCACTGGTGTAGGGAATGGGTAGTTGACAGTGGGCTTTGCAGTTGTATACTAAAATTTAAAGTCTAGGAAATCAGTAGTTCACAGTTTTAATCCAAATCTCTCTGAGCAGCTAAGGTTTGCACTGTAAAGGTTGGTAAGATTGAGCCCCCTTGGTAGATTAACACTTTAGGACCCACTGACAGGGTGCATCTCAGAGGCTGATTAATGCCCCTTGGTGGGGTAACTGACTCCATGTCCTGATCACCACTGCTGTGGGGGCACATGTGGTGTCTTCTGTGCAAAGTCAACTGGTCAATCTACCCTCCAGGGCAGAGATCAAACACTTGTGAATCCGAATGGGTCTATGAGCATCCTGTGTTCAGTGTCTGTAGGAAGGTGTTGTCTTCTCTTTGTGATAACTGTAATTTGGGGCTACTGGGCATTAGGCTTGTGTAATGCTGCTGTAAGAGAGTGGCCAGTCATCAGAACCTGCACAGAGGGGGAGCCAAAGGCCTTAGGGCAGTGAGGAACTGAACATGAGGTTCCTGGCATCTATGTTGTCCTCCAAACGCAGAGTATCATGCTCCCTTCTATTGTTTTAGAAATGTTTTATGAGTTTAAAACCATATTCAGGCAGTCATCTGAGCTGCCATATTTACATGTCAGTCATTTGCTTTGGTGTGAGGTTTAATCTGCTGCTTAGGCTGCAATAAGGAATAGACAGATTCACCATGAGGAGAC
This sequence comes from Apus apus, assembly GCF_020740795.1. NCBI lineage: Eukaryota > Metazoa > Chordata > Aves > Apodiformes > Apodidae > Apus > Apus apus. The sequence goes on along the minus strand of NC_067289.1, from coordinate 21,863,618 downwards.
CCCATCAGTGCAAACACAATGCCCTTGCGAGCAGCTGCTGAGTAGCCCACTGGGCTAGTTTGCAGTGTCAGCACCATTAAAGCTCCATGGTAGCATCTAAATCTGCTCCAAATAACCCCAAATCAACATTTTTCCCAGATGGGTGTTGGCAGGGATTATAGCTTTGTTTTATGGGCATTGTCCTGTCTTCCAGTTCTTTGTGTTTTGTTTTGTTTTTTAATCAAGAGATAACCAGCTTATTCAAAGTGTGGAGGAGACTTGCCAGACATAACAGTGCTGGTTTAATTTCCTTCTGTGTAGTCACTTCTGTACTCATTTTTCATTAAAATTTATTTCCACTTCATCTTCCCCAAAACAAATGGATCTTTTAGAAGCTATGCCAGGGCAATGAAAAGAACACCACAAGGCCACATCACATGTGGACTTCATGGGTCATTTACAATGGAAACATCAGTGACAGCATTGAAGTAGCCTTCCAGGGGCTAAACTGAACCTCCAGGGTTCAGGCCAGCATACTCTCAGCTGCATGTGCCCCTCTCCTGTCTGTCACCAGAGCAGTCAGGTTTTCATTGTGACTCCATGTTGTGAAAAGTTGGGCACAGTGTTTCATACCAAACAATGGAAGTTAGCTCTGCTTTTGTAACTTTAGAAAAAAAGTTCCTAGTTGTAATGTCTGGCAAAGAAGTCTGAAACATGACTCCGTGTGCTGGTTGATCCACCATGACTTCATCCTCATAGACGAGGGAGACCACAAATCACATTCATCTCTGTGAGAAACTGTTACGAAGCTCAGAGAAAGGGATGAAGATGGTGCTGAAACTAGATGATCTTTAAGGTCACTTCCAACCCAAACCATTCTATGATTCTATGTCCCTATCTGCATTTAAGTGTCTTTTTTGCTTTCATCTACCACTGGTCTGTGCAGTGATGGCTGCTGGGAGGAGTCAAGACATGTCAAGGGTTAGACAACAAATGCTAAACCTCTGCTGAAGCACCAGCTCTCAAAGTAGAGATGGAGGAGGTTGGAAGCCCAAACTGCCTCTGCTGTTAAAGTCTAAGTTGTCTCTTACATAGTGTGACTTAAGTCCTTGCTTGTCCAGTCTCTAACTGTGGAGTAAATAAGTGTAGTTAGGCACACAGTTGAGAGCAATGTTGGATTTAATATTCCAAATATTTCTAAACAAGAAAACTTTCCATAGCAGCCACTCAAATTGAATGCTAGATAGAAAAAAAGATCTTAAAATAGCCTGAGGGCAGATTTGTCTCAAGAAGGGCTTCCTGTGCTTTGGTTTGCTGCAAGCCACACAAAAATGCTGTGGCCTTGAATCCAGCTTCAGAGTGAAGTAGCTTGAAATCCAGCTTTCTGAATGAGCCCATCTTCACCATGGAGGAGATCAAGAAGTTTAATTCAGCCCTCAACTGAAGCCCTGTCCTCTGTTGAGGACAAGGACAAACACCTTCTTCCAGCTCTTACCTGATGGTCACATCAACCAGCAGAAGGAAACCCACTCTCTGTGCAGAATGCCCTTCAGATCCCAGAGGAAAATTGCCTTTCCAGATCCCACTTTCCTTGTTAAGTTTCCTTTTTTTGCTCCAACTCCAGCAGTAGGTCTCCCAGAGCTGTTCCAATTCCTTCACCTTGCAGGAGATATTGAATCCTGCATTTGCCTTCCCCTGCAACAGGCTGGGGCAGGGTAAAGCTGGGGGTGAGCCCTGCACCCTCCCCTGGACGTGCTAAGGGGGCAAAAAAAATCCCAAATGTGAACCCTTTGGACAAAGAGGGAAAGAATTTGATGTACCAGTTTGCATCTTTGATCTCTTCTAATAAGAACTCAAATGTTGGGACTTCAGGAAGAATGAGTTTTGCGCAGCCTGTAGCAACCTGGAGGTTTGATACCCTGCAAGGCAGAGGTGGCAAATGCTGTGTCCAGCTGAAACCACCTGGGATACAAGTGGCCACACTCAAATCCACCACTGGCTGTCATTTGGACCATGGGTGCCAGGGTTAAAGATCTTACTCCTCCAGTGCGTTATGTCTTCTCTAGAAAACTGCCTCTCTAGAAAACATACCAGGCCATTCATCCCAACCTTCTGGCACCAGCTGTGAATGCAAATACCAGGTTGCACAGCCTGCCCTTCTCTGCATCGCATGCTCCAAACTGGGAGGCCTTTTGTCTGCAATGCCTCCTGCAGCTGGAAAGTCCCCATTTTGTGCTAGGCAAACACTGACAGCTTTATTTCTTGTTTGTTTGGTCGCAAAGATCCTCAGCATCCTGGTTTGAATTGAGTATTGTGGTTCCTCCCTGGCAGAAATGTAAATAACAAAGAAATTTCGTGTATTTTAATTACCTGAAGGCGCCTGTTTTAATCTGGTGAATCCTCTTATGTGATAAAAGTAATGTTGCCATGGAAACCCTATCTAACAGGAGAGGTAGCAGCAGTCTGCATGTAAACAATCCAAAAACTGGTGCAGTGGAGAGATTTTTTAGTCACTCTGCACAGAACTGGCTTCATGGTGAAAGTTTAGACTAGTGTTATCTTTTTAAATGTGTGTGTATGAGTGAAAGAGGCATAGATTTAACTGGGAGGATCCCCCTTAAGGCATCTTAGGAGTGCACAGAGTTTTTTCTCCCATATATTCACCAAAATACAGCCTACTAGCAGCTCATTTCTGTACCGTGACTCTCTCATCTCTATTTATTAAGTGTTTTATCTCAGTAACGTGAAAAGTCTGGCAGCAGGATGAGGTCCCACTGGTGGGTCTTGATGGGCAGGGTGGGCATCCCCTGCCTTGCCTGGAGCTGTGCTCCACCCCCCAAGCCTGTGCTTAGTGTTTGTGCCAGAGCTGCCTCATGAAAGGGTTTATTCATTTACCAAGTGGATGTGCTGATAAGAGCCCTGAGATAACTGGCAATAAAGCAATCATGACAATATGTCTCAATAGATTTAGCAAATTTTCCATCCTATGAGAACTTCTTCCTTATTCTTAGATTAAAAGGAGCTGACTACAAGGATATTTCTCATTGTAGTTGACTTAAGCATGTACTATTCAGTATATACCTATTCCATTTGAGGATGGACTGGGTTTATGATGAGCTTGCTTTCCTCCAAGGCAATCCTTGTGCCCTGCATTCTGGTTCAGACTCTGTTCAGAAAGAAGCTCCCATTATAAGTTTGGAAGAGATACTGAGTCTGGGATGCAAGGGAAGGGGGAAAGATGAAATCCACAATTCATTGAATACTTCTAAATTCATTAAATTCCTGACAGGCTGAACAGAACTCTTTGTTTGCCAGATAACTGTGTGGTGATCACTGAAAACCAAGCAGGCTTTGTTCCATAAACTGAAAAGCTACACAGCAACCTACTCTACATACTGCTCCTCCACAGGTTGCTATGCAGTGATGGGCAACCCATTTCTGCCTCATCTCCAAACAATAGTATGGTTTCCATGGACAACGTTTCCATGAGGAATCGTTAATTGTTGTCAACCAAATACTTTTGTCTGGGAAGAAAATCCTTGTGGAGGCAACCATAAAATACGTTTGCTGCATAAATACATTTGGTTTACAAGTTATTGTTTTGGTCAGCACTGTCAATGTGCTGACATAGTTCGAGTGCAATCAGGCAAGGTTTGGTGTACCTGAATAGAAAGGCTTGAACTTTTCCTACAAGCTGGACTGCCAGGAAAAGGACATTCAGGAGGAAACCCCAGCATATGAAATAACATCAGGAATTTTTTTCTGGAGACTGCAATGTCCTTGTCTGGGACAGTGATTTGGGGAGAAGGGCAGGGGAGAGGCAGTGCCCTGGGAGTATCTCATGCCTGGGCATTAAAATTTTGCAAGCCATGTTTTAGTGCTGCAGCATGAGGTTAAATTAAAGTCATGTTCCTGACAGAGCTCCTGCCCAGCTAGATATGAATCATTAGTACAAAACCAATTTCCTAATTATCTTTCCATTGCAGGGTATTGCAATGAATTTTGTAAAGCTGTAATTTTATCCTGTTTTATTTCCATGTCCTCTGTTTTCTCTAGAGACACGCTCTGTTCTCCTCTGAGGTTGTTTCTGACGTGACCCTTGGCAGCAGGAGAGGTGGTAGTGTGTGGATGAATTCATTGTCAGCTGCTTTCCCAAATTCCCAGGGAAGTCTTGCTGGGAATGTATAAACTTGTACAGGTGTTGGATGGTCTCTAGCAAAGCAAATAATCTGCTTCTGTGGCTGAAGTGAAGTTCATGGCAGATAACAGGAATACTTCTGTAGCTGACCTGTCATATCCTGTTAGTAGTAGTTTTAGGTGGTTTATATAAAACAGATTTTAAAAACACTATAGAGAACTAAGTTATGAGGAGGTTCCTGAAAAGTCTCAGTGTTAACAGATATTTCTTTCGTTACCTGTAGATGCTGGAGAGGTTAATTAATGGAACTTGTGAAAAAAGCTGAAGCAGGGGCGTGTCAAAGCAGGGGAGTGTCAAAGCAGGAGCCTCTGGCACTCCTCACCCTCCTGCAGCATGGACTTCCACACGGCTACTTTGGTTGGGTTCAAAACCACATCCTCTCCATAGCAAAAAGGGGAAAGTCCCCAAAGTTTATGTGGTGGAAAGCAGGTGTTGTACCATTGCCTTCACCTGCCATGGGCAAAACGTGGGCTAGTGTAGGTCTGCGTGAGCTGCAGCAAAGCTGCCAGCAGATGACCCTGCCAGTTCATCCAGGAAGGAGAAGAAATGTGGAGGCATCATCCCGGGAGGGGAAGGATGGAAGAGTCCTCAGCTCCACTTAGTGGGCAAAGCATAAACAACATGTGACAGCTCAGAAACCAGAACTAAAGCCAACTGAACAGTGAGTTTGAAACCTTTAGCTAAACCATGCATAGGAAAAGGCTTTCTTTGCCCTTGGAAGACCATCCTGGAGCTCTGGTTCCCCAGGGGAAGACACGTATGAAGTTTTACTACATGGATTTACCTACAGCCTCTGGGTTTCTTTTGGAGTTACGAGTCTCCAAAAGGAAAGGCAGCAAGGGTCAGCAGCTCAGCAGTGGGGCAGTCTCCAAGGAGTAAGAAGGAGCTTTGTTGGTAGCCCTGGTCCTTCAGACTGCAGGGGAGGTCCCATGGGGTTTTCCAGGAGGTTCTCAGAGCCAGGAAAAAAAGAAAAAGCAGGTTTTTTTGTGCAATCATCTTTTCTGCTCAGTAGCTCTGTTGATGAGTTAAGGGCAGTTCATTAAATGCTCTGCATTGGTTAGATGGTGTATGTGCCACCTGAATAACTTGCTTCATTACCTAGTGCTCCAACTTTTGGCATTTCAACAAGAAGGGGGACATGACTTAATCAAAAGCATCCCCAGCCTGGCTGCAGCTCTCCCTGAAATGCTCAAGCAACAGCTCTTCATGTGCCATTAGCTGCCCATGACCCTGCTCCTCTCCTGGTGACCAGGACCAGTTAAGATGATTAATCAGAAAATTAAGACAAATTATAAAAGTGCAGCACATTTCGAGGAGCCATTTGCACGTTTCCCTGTACTCCACAGGGATTTGGTGTGTGATCTGGCTGGTGAACAATCCCTGACACCAGAAATAACGGATCCTGCTCCCAGGGTTTCAGGATTACTTGCACAGACAAGATGGGTCTCAAGGAGTTAAGTTTCCTCTAAGCAAATCTTCTCCTCTTCCACCATGTCAGGGCCTGCTGGCCCATTGGAGAGGAGACGGGCTCTCCACCTTCCCCACCAGTCCTGTGGTGCTGAAGAAAACTTTGCTTTCTCCTTTCCAGCCATTTGGGTGGCTGGTCCAGCCAGCAAAATCCATTTAGCTGCTGTGCAGATGCCAGCTCTTTGCTCCAGAGAGACATTATTACATTAAGCTGCAGATTGGAGAGATTGCAGTCATATTTTTACTCTAAAAGATGTGCTGTCCCAAGATGCCCCTGATGGCAGGGGGACTGATGGCTACCCTGCATATTTATCTCCTGCCCTAATTACCTTCAAGCTGAGCATTTGCAGTCATGCAAATGGAAAGTGAAGTGAAGCTGCAGGGCAGGACCCCAGAAGCAGGATGAAGGTTTTTCACCTCTCTCCAAAATCATAACCTATTTTTGGATCAGTCATGGAGAGGATTGCAATTTTATTAGCTGAGATGACCACCAACTGCAGCTACTCGCCACGTGGCTGCTGATTTCTACCCGTATTTTTTCCTCCTTCTGCAGGGGTTGGTGTTTGTAACCTGGAAGAGGCTGGGACCCAGCTTGTGGCCAGCTGGGCTGGGTGAGAACATACAGGGGTTTGATGTTACACTGCTCCCCAGCTTCTTTACATTCCCTGTGGAAAAGTGAAACAGAAAAAAAGACAAAGAAGGATGCTATTTAAAGGAGAAAGGGATAATGGCTTTATTTCAGTATTTTCCCATTTTTCTATCTCCAGGTGCCAGGTGTACTTGAGTATCAGTGGGAGGTGGGTACCAAACTGCTTATGTTTCCTGAGAGTCCTTTCTCTTCATCTTCAAAGTAGGTCTGTGATATAGACAAGAAGCTGGTGTTACAGGCTGGTGGAAACAAGAAAACCAAGTAATTTGCCCCAGGTTGTCCAGCTAGTGCCTAGGAATCACTGCTCATCCAGGGATGGTGCAGGTCAGGGCTGGGCAGGGCAGCAGCAGCTGCCAGCGTTGGGTGGGACTGTCCTGCTGAGGGTCCCTGCTGTGCTGCCAAGTCCCCCCACCCACCCTTTTCTGTTGATTTTAACTCCACAGTGGAGCCAGTTCACATACAGGAAGGAAATCTCTAGCTTTAATCACTCAAGTCACACGATGCTGGGCTGTGTGGAGGCTCCCAGTGTTATTTTATCAGCCACATGCTTCTGCTTTTGTATGAAACAAGCAATTATTGTGTAGCCTGAGAGAGGCTCCATCTGGTGCTGATGTTGTCCAGCTTGGAGCAGGGACACATGACCTGGATGGGACAGCAGTGCTGAGGTAGCTCTCACTCAATGCCACGATCCTGCTGGCCAGGAAAGCCAGGCTTCATCCACCACATCCCTGTGGGTTTCAGGCAAAGTCATTTAAAAATAAGTAGGGTTTGGTTAGTTTTATCTCTTTGTCCCAGTAAAATAAAATTTGAGCAATACATTTGTGTGCAAACTCTGAGCTTCAGTGAAGTTGAGTTACAGGATGCAGATGGTCTGTTGCAGGGTGTCTTTGTGTTTCAGAGGACCCTAGATCCATCCTGAAACTCAACTTTTGGTCTGTCTGGAGCCACAGCTGTGCCCTCCATACACATTCACCCGCAGGCCCCCTAAATGAGATGTACATCACCATATGGGCTCCTTAACTCAGTACCTGAGGCCCCATCACTCATGGCCTGCCTTTTCCCATGCAGATACCACACTTTTGACCAGCAGCATATAGAGAAACTCACCTGTAGCTTGTGAAGCGCAGGGTTTAGCAGCCATCTCCTGACATTTATGGGGCTGCAGTCCTGTCCCCAGGCTTGGGCAAAGGTTTTATAAAACTACACAGCAAGTTGGGGAGCAGGGAGAGGCTTTGGCTGCTCTGCAGCTGGAGACATTCTACAGTGACTCAGAAAGGGAAATTTTCTGTCTGAGGAATCTGACAAGATGCTACGAGCCACTTGTCATTGTGATGATGACGAGGAAGGTGAAAGAGAGATTAATGTAGGATCTGAAATCTTCCTCTGGCACAAGAAGGCATGAGACCTTTTAAACCCTGGAATATTAAATTGCTGTCTGAGGGGCTCTTTGCAGTTAGTGATCTGACCAGAAGCACACTTTGATGGAATAAATGCGTATAATTAGAGACATCTCCTACTTTCCCTTCTGTTTTGGATGACAGTGTCTTCTCACACAATTCTCCAGCCTAATTTGGATCTGCACTTTAATTAATGTCTGCGGTAGCATGGAAAAATGTAGGAGCCCAGGTGGTGGTTGGTGCTGCAGACTTTCCTTGGAGGTGGAAGGCACAATGGAGTGGTGCAAAGAAAGGGCCTTACAGCAGTGTGGAGCCTTTTTGGGTGCTTTGGGTCAGGGAAGCTGTGCTGGCTGCCCAGCAGCATCCTGCATGTGCACACTCACAGCAAGGAGAGCAGGGGACTGGCCGACCTGCCAAGACTATGGTCTGTGCTCAGAGCTTTTGCTGCCCCTCACTGTTGTTCCTCACTGGAGGAAGCTGCATGGGGAGGGGGGATACTGGGGAGTGGGGAGGAGAGCCCAGCATGGTCATTAGAATGAACTGATTTGAGTTACTGAGAGCCAGAGACAAGATGCTAAGCAATGCTTAGGGAGAATATTTTAGGGGGGAAAATTATGGTGTGTGATACCTAAGGAGAGGGGGAAGGTGTATGTTAGCAGAAAGTGCTCAGGTACTGTGGGACTGGGCCTATTTTGGAGAGGAATTGCAGCATTTTGCTCTATGGATCATTGCTTTTATTATTGACTGCTTTGTTGTTCATTTCTTGATGGGTTCTGGAGTGCTCATGTTTTGAGTTTGTAGAGGAGCTCATTTTGAAGATGCATCCTCACACTTCTGGCCTTGGACCTACACACACATATTTACTCCTTAGTTAAACAGACTTTCATTACCTTGAAAAAGCTGTCAAAACCATTTAGCTGTGAAAAATCACTAACCAGCCCAGATATCTTCAGGAGGAGAATGTATTTTTGGCACTAATTTGCTTCTGCCAACATGTAATGTGTGCCCCAGCAGGCACGTTTCTAACCCCTCAGTCCCAGCCCTGAGGCACAGCAGCCTGGGCCCTGTGGACTGGGAGGGGGGTGAGGTCTTTGCTGTAAAGTTTCTGGGTCCCTGGCTGCCCACGCTTGAAGTGGAAACAATTTAAGGATTTTTGTGTCCAGATCCAGCCCTCGGTACAGGCCAAGCTGCCAATTAATCAGCAATAGCCTCATCAGTAAAACTGAAACTCTTTCTCCTGGCACTTATCCATGGCACCTATTCAGTGTCTTTAGCCCCAGCAAAGATATGAGTCGTAGCTAATGACTCAGGGAGCATTTTATGACATCATTGTGCTTGGCTTTTCTCCTCCTGCATCTGCTGTGCCTCTGCAGCCTGTCCTTGGGGCCTTTTCCTTAGATAAACCCTGTGTGGAATGATACGGAAGGCTGACTCCCTGGCTTGTCCTGCAAGCCTGGCCCACCCTGCCTCCCATCAAATAATCAGCAGCGTGAGTTTGAATGGCCACAAACAGCAGCTCCCCCATGTGAGCCCCTTTCTCCTGTCAGCAGATTTCCCAGGGAACAGAGGTGGCTGTATCTGTGTTATCTCCAGGCTGGAATGGCCCCTCCCAGGCACATTGCCTGGCTTGCCCAGAAATGTTTCTTGTGCAGGCAAGAGGGACGGGAGGCACTGAGCGGAGTGTCCTTGCTGATAAGGGATGTGTGGAGCTAAGTCAACCTGGTGTTTCTCAGGCCAGGTCCTCCATCCGGATGGATGGAGACAACTTTGCCAAGCTCATGCTTTATCCACCAACCCCAGAGAGAGGCTGATCCACAGCAGCTCATTAAAGGATGATGCAGGTGTGTGGGGAGGGATTTATCATCAGGGGAAGTTCTGTGATCAAACATCAGTGCTTCCTTGGCTGAGTGGCATGTGGAAGTATGGACATCCCCTGAACCCTGGCCTTCTGGCTTTGGGGTGGCTAAGGGAGAAAAGACTTGGGATGGCTGTAGAGAAATCTGGTCGTGCTATGGTTTCTGTGTGGAGAAGCTGGTGGGCTTATCTGGGGGGAACTGGTTTTAAAGAGGAGCTCATGGTGATGGTAAGGAGTGGAATGGATGGACACCTGGGTCCTTAGGGGCACTTGAAGGGTCACCATTAATTGTTAGGACTAAACCAGGAGCTGGTTGTTAGGACCTGTTAGAACCAAACCAACTGAGAAAGAGGCACAGCAAGCTCCAAACCTTTCCAGCTGGGTTTTCCCAGCCTGTGTTGGACCTTTGCCCTTCACAGTGACCCAGTCTTGATCAGGATGACAGTGGGAGCTGCAGGCAGCAATGCTGGGTACCTACGAGCTGGTGGCACAGCGAAGCCTGGCACCCAGCACCTTCTGCCAGAGCACAGACATCCAGACCTATATTGGTGTGATTTTCCTCTTTTTTTTTTTGCTGTAAAACAGCAACACAGGGGAGCTGAGGCAGGGCCGGGCTCCTGCTGCCAGGCTGTGACCTGCCCTGTGCTGATCGGTTACTCTCTGCTGGCTTCGCTCACTCGGGCCTCACCAGGGCTTTGTGACCGCCAAGGTCTAGAACCTGCTTAGCTGAGGGCTGCAACTAAAGATGTTTCACAGGTTCAAGGAATTAGAATCGACCAACTTGGGAATATATTGCAGGTTGCTGCAGTTGTCCCTCAGACACTATTTTCTGAAGAGCAAAGGGAGAGGTGTCTGTTAGTGCCTCCGGTGGGACTCAGGCCACAGGGAGTCAGGGGGCTGCCTTGAAGCCCACTGCTGCTAGGAGAGGACAGCATCATGCCTGCAGCACTATAGTAGAAGGGAGATTGCAAAAAAAAAAAAAAAAAAATGCCCTCTGCCTGCCAGGGATGCTTATTTTTTGCTTTCTAGAAATCTTTCCTGGTCAGAAGATCACAGGTCAACAGCGTTGTCTGCTTTCCAGACGGCGTGAGCAAAGATTATACTAATGAACTTTCCATTCCCAAGCACTTTCTTCCATTTTTGGCATTTAAATTAGCATCAAACTGTACTTGGCCACCCTAGTCTTTCTTGTGCTCTGACCCTTGGTTTAGATGAGAGCCACAGTGCTCTCTTATTAAAGTTTCATGGAGACGTTTCTTTTCATAAGGAACCATTTAACAAAATAAGAGTTTATTTAATGAACTCTGCCTATCCTGTGATTTGCTCTCAGACCAGCCTACAAAATGCCTGAGGATGCTTCATGGCAGTGATAAAGAAGTCATAAACTATGAGAAGCCAAGGATGCTGGCAGTTTCTTCCCCAAAACCATTTGTTAGTGAGTATTTGGCATGAGTATTTGTGTGTTGGGCCATGTTCATGTACCTGCTGCCTCATGTAAACAGGATTTCCCCACTGCTGCTGCCATTCAGTGCCAGACTGTGTAGGGATCTGATCCTGCCTGGGGTGTTTGCTGCTGTGCTGGGGGTCTGGCCACCCCTGGAGCTCCAATAGGGTGTCTGGGGGCTCAAGGTGTTAATGATTTGGCTCCACCAGTGATTTGGTAGACTGAGCCATCATCAAAATAGAGACCTGCTCAAGGAACACCACAGGTGTCCAAGTCTCCTTTGTGCTGACTGACAGCCTGTTTTGTCTTAAATAGCTGCATTACTGTGTTGAGGGGCTTTGCTCACCAGAGGAGAGGATAAATGACAGAAACTTTTGAGTTTAGACCCTGGTTCCTATACAAAAGTTAGAGGTACAAACTCATTTCCTCTGCCAACCTGGACCCTTGATGGTAAAATACACAGTATCAGCTCAAGGGGTGGTGACATTGGGATGGAAAAGGGAAAGAAGAGAAATGGCAGGACATGCATTGTTCCACACATTTTTCCAGCAAACAGAATTCCTGTGTTTAACCTAGAGAAAGGGACCCAGGTGTGTGCCCCTCAGTGTCTGGGAAAGCTTTCAGGATGGCATTTCAATTAATTTTTGGCTGGTGCCTGCCTGTGGTGGCCTCCCTGTCCCAGGAAGGGTTCCCAGCCCTGCACTGCCCATGTGGACAGGGCTGAGATGGGACCAGGGTGTCTCCAGGAGATGTTCTTCGTGCTCAGCAGCCTGGGAGGGGGCATTCAGGTCATGGCTTGAAAACATGACAACCTCCCTGTGATATTTTAGACTAATTGGAGGCAGGAATTGATGTTTGTATGGAGATTGCCTTTAATGGTGTGAACCTTCTTCTCATTTCCATCCTGAATTATTTATGGCCAGCTCACTCCCTCTCCTTCTTGTGTTGTTAGATAATTATTTTCTATTCCCACTGTTATTCCTGATATACTTATGAACAACAGTTGTATCCTCACTCAACCTGCTCTTTTTTTTTTTTCACTAAACAAGCCAAACCTCTCTAGCCTCCCCATAAAACTCTACTCTCTTATTTCAGGCAGTACAATGATTAAACCCATAAATGAAGAACCCCATCAGGAGCCTGGTTGCCCATCTCACTTTATCTCTACTCAGCAGAGCTGCTGAGCAAACCTCCACTGGTTTTGGCTTGACCACGATTTCCCCTGCCAAATGTGAGTGTTTGTGAAGTCAAACAGAGAAGCTGAAATAAATAAACTGCTTTCTAAATGTGGGGTTGTAGATGTTTAACCATAGAGAGGATGTTGGCCCATTTGGTTATCTGCAGAGCAGAGGCAAAGCAAAGCCATCTGCACTGCTGATGTCCAAGCCTGACTTTCAAAGGTTAGAGGTCTTTCAGGTTGCATTTCTGACTAACTGTCACTGATGAAACTAATTTACACTAAATTGTATGAAACTGGAGGGATTTCTGTGAGAGCTGCTACTGCAGTGCCTGTCACAGAAGGCGTTTCCATCTGGAAGGGGAAGGGTTTTCCTTACCTCTGTCATCAAACCCTTCCACCAAACTTATTAGTTGTGTCATGAGGTCTGCATTTAGGAAATGGTGAAATTGAGCAATTTCAGACTTTTTCCTGAGTTTTAGAGCACAGTGGTTTGGTTTGCTGGCATCAGGAATGTGTCTGGGCGTGGGAACCAAGTGATGATACTTCATCCAGTTTGGGATTCTCCTGTTCCCTTTCCTGGATTTTTCCATATTTCATATTTGGAGCTATAAATGGACAGTTTCAGAAAAAGAAAATGCAACTAAAACTCAGGGAGAGCACGTATTTGGCATCCATCTCTGACGTGTTAGGTCTGTGCAAAATCTGCTGCTTTCTTTGAGGCATTGAGACAACATCCCCATTTTCTCTAGCAGCCAGCAGCACCGACTGAGCACTTTGGGAACCTGATCTCCTTCCTTCTGGGAATCTGATGGAGTGTTTGAAATAAGTGACTAGGAATGATTTTGACAAATTATGCCAGGCAGTCTTTATTTGCTTTCTGAAATCATTTGAAAACACCATTTTCAGGAAAACCAACCTCAAGCCTAGCAGAAGGATTAATTCATCTATTTTCCTAAGGAAAAATAATTACTAAGGCTCTTTCAAAGCTTTCAAGGAGTCAGCAGTAAAACCTCCCCTGGAGCTGCCTCCGTGACTGCAGATCTGGTGGTGATACTGTGAAATCAATCATTGCTCCTTGCTGGGCCAGCAAGAGGGAGGAGGCACCACTGTGTTGGCATCTGGAGAGTCCGAGCTGCTGCTGAGCCTTTCCCTTCCCTGGATACGTGGAGAGATGCAGCATCTGCTGTGGTTGCTGGCTATGAATATATATGAGGGAGGTGGTTTTCATTTTAAATGTGCCAGTTCTTTGTTACTGGAGATGTCTGATACTGGAGGGAGGATGCCCAGAGCTCAGCCCTGGTGGTCCCTGGTGGGTGGGAAATGAAGCATTTTTGTATCTGGGTGAAACCACTGGGAAAACTGAATCAAATGGTGGTGGCAAAGGGCAGGGGGGAAACAAGTGGGAGAAAAGGCTTCCAGGAAAGCTGCATGCAGAGCAAGGTGTGGGTGCTTGGGCTTCAGAGACCTCAGAGAAAGCTGGAAGCACCACAGGGTGAGTGAGGATTGTCTTGATGGAGATGTGATGGATGCTGGCAGGGAAGAGCCTGATGGGACTTAAGTAGCTATCAGCAGGCTGATGTAAAATATGTCCTCCTGGGAGGTGAGCCTCAGCCAAATGATGCAAATGATAAGAAGCAAGGTGGGGGGGGAAGCCTCTCTGGGGGGCAGTGGGTGTTCAGAAGGGAGGGGAAGGCAGCAGAGCTGGGCTGGGTGGCTGAGCATCACAAGACTCAGCTCCCCTCTGCCCGCTGCTCTGGGGCAGGTGAGATGGCTGCTTGGCAGGGACTGGATTCCTTGAGTTGTTTTCCCACTGACAAAAAATGTTTTTCCTCTTCACATTTTCACAGGAAAATGTCAGGTTTGTTTTGGTGTGGTTTTTTTGTTTGTTTTGTTTTTAAAGAAAAAAGAAAGAAAGAAAAAAGAAATTGTTGCTTTTATTGTAAACTGGTGACAGCTTTTCCTTTAGGCTTCCTTTCCTCACTGTAAGCTCTCTAATCAGGGGGTTTATTCACCATTTTCAAAAACTGGCATGAAGGTACCATGCCAGCAGAAATAAATATCTATAATTATATGAATGTCCATCTTACTTTGGCATTTTCATTTTGGAAAGAGCTTAACAAACTTAAAAACCAAGGTGCAAATGCTTTCGAATTAATGTAAAACTTCTTTTTTAATACATTGGTTTCAGATCTTTTGGGAGGAAGCATGTTATTTCTACCAAAACCCTCTAAGAATAGATTTTCACCAGGCATGTCTTGTCGTGAATTTTATCAGCTCTCCAGACAGCAAGGTTTTGCCAAGCAAAAAGGTCAGGTAAGTGACAGCAGAGGTGGGAGTGCCTCTTGCTCCAGAAGGTCAATTCTTTATAGCTTTGAAGATCTTTCTGGCTTTGAAGAAGACCTCACATGTTTCTTCTGCCTAATTCTCAGCCCGTGGTTTCTGTCTTGTTGAGAGGTGTGGGACATTTGGAGCTCTTTGGCCTCTAAACCTTGAGGAAAATCAATTTGCCTGCAGCTAGGAGAAAGGTAGTGACAGTTCCTCCTTGAGGTACTTGTGAAATCATCATGTTACTCCTCTTAGTTTTTCTTCAAAGCCCTTGAAAAGAAATTGTCCTGTGAGTCGCTGAGCTGACAACTTGTGGTTTGCCAGGTTCCCTGGGTCCCCTGTCCTGCCCTGCCACCTCTCCCTCCCCAGGTCTCTGCAGGTCCTTGTGGGTCTCTGTGGGTCCCCATTGCTCCGGCCATGTCCCCTGGTGTCATTGGGTCAGGCTGGGTAGGAGCTGCTCTTGCCTCTCCCCATTTTCCCTCATGGTTTAGACACCAGTTTCTTGAAACCCAGGCAGCTGCAGCCCTCTGGCAGCACTCCTGGCAAACCTGGCTGGCACACAGGCCTGACAGAAGTGTCAGAGGAGCTGGACAAGCTGGGGCAGGGGAGGATCCTGCCCTTCTTGCTGCACACCAGAGGACCTCTGTGTCCCTTCCTTTGCAGAGTGTGGTGCAGCTGCTCCCAATCCAGGTCCTCCCACCCTAAGCCCCCCCGTGCCCCAGAGTGTCCCCTTCCCCACTCAGCACAGGGGCTTGGGGACACCTTGGTAGAGGGTTTGTTGGGTGATTCACGGAGAAGCACCAGGGAGATCCTGCTTGTGTTGGCATCTGCTGCTTCGTGGGGAAAAGGAGAAAGAAAGGTCTAATTGTGTGGGTGGAGGCTGGAGGTGGTAAGTGCTGACTTCAAAGGCTGTTCTGGCTCTGGTGGTGTTGGGTTACTCCTGCATGGTCCACTTCATCGTGCAGCTGTTTAATTACATGGTTTGATGATGTTGGCAGGGTGCCCACTGGGTCCAGAGGGCTCTCTGGGTGACCAGCCAGCCAGCTGTGAGGGGCTGAAGTCAAAGCTGCAGAAATGGTTCTCCTGGGGGTTTTGGGTTGTCTGGAACCAAAACATAGCTGAGAGCTGACCACAAAGCCAGACCATGCCCCCAGTTTGGGCAGAGCAGGTAGATGTACAGTCACCTATATTTAGTGACTTGGACCAGTCTCTGAGCAGACCTTGGGGTAGCAGGACTATTCATCATCTGCTTGCAAAGCAAAATTAGGCTTAATGAGTGATTTATTGGCAGGAATATCAAGTATTGCCAAGGCCATGGAAACTGAACTCTTTTACTAGCAAGAAGGCTAGTGAAGATCCCCTTCACCCATCCCACTCATACGGCCCTGCCCACCACTGGTGGATCTTGGTGGTGCCTGAACGTCCAAAACTTTGCTCAGATCTTGCTCCTCAACCAAGACAACAGTTCCCCACCTCTGACAATGTCCAGGCTGCATGTGCTTGGTCCTCATGCAGCCTTGGATTTGACTAGCTGTGGGGTGGACCTGCAGGAACCCAAGCAGGTCTCAAGGAGCAGTGCTGCTCATTGCATCCGAAGCTTCTGAGCATCCTGCAGGAGGGTGATGGATGTTGCTAAGCCACAGCCACAACTTGCTTTCCCCAAAGCTTTTCCTTCTGTCTCCCCACTCCTGCCTCTGTGAGCAGCAGAGGCTGCAGCACCATCTCCATCGTGCTTCAGCGCTGCTGCAGATTCAGTCTCTACATCTCCATGGAAATAAAAAAGCCTCTGCAAGAAACTGTAAGTAATTTCTAATGATCCTTCCCAGTACATTAAAAAAAATATTGAAAAGCCCCCGTGCTCTGTCTGTAGTTAACCATAGTCCCTTGGAGCCAGGAGACTCCTGAATCTTTTAAGAGGAACATTACTTTGCAGCAGCTCATAGCTAATGAATTCCTAATTCATATTTCACAGTAGGTGAAGAAGAAAACAAAAAAAAAATCCATTTTCATCATGGCTGCAATGTATTTTCCAGTTGCTGGTGGAACAGATTTTGCTCAGACCTCCAGCTTTAACCACTGACACGGCTGAGGCCAGGATGGGAGGTGGTGGAAGCTGTGCTGAAGATGCTTCTCGTTCCTCTGACACTATGTATGTCCAGACTGCTGGAAATTTTGTCTTTCTTGCAGGTTTTTATAGCTCATTTCACTGCAAAGCACTGAAGTGCTCGCTGTGGCTCAGGTGCTCCACTGCTGGTGGCGGGTGGTGGTTGGTGGGCTGGAGGTGTCTCTGGTGGCTGATGGTCCTGAAGGGTGCTCCTGCCAGGGATCCCTGGGGATGTCGCAGTGCAAAGCTGCCCGTACCAGTGGTGGCTGTTGTCAGTCAGGCTGGCTGAGCCCCAGGCATGGGCTGGCCAGGAGCTGTAGGCACAGGGAGATGGGAAGATGTTGGAGTGGGGCTTGGCGGGTCAGCTCCTGGCTGCACAGCCCATCCAAGAGCAATCTGTCCGAGTAGATCCCACACACATAAAGCTATTTGGAAACAAGCCATTCTTTTGGAGGAAGGTTTTTTGGTAAAGATTCACTCCACCTGCAGGCAAGCCCTCGTGCTCAGGCAGAGGAACCTTCCTGAGCTCGATGGGCTCAGACACACACGTGCCTCCATTGGGAGCTGGCTCCCGACCAACAGAGTATTCCCAGCGCTGGGAATGGGGCCAGGCTGCACAGTGGGAGCTGTGGGAGGGCTCCCTCATGGCACCAGGCACAGTTTGCTGCTGGCAGAGGTTTTCATCGCTGCCCCGTGGTTTCACCTTGTGCTTCCTGGCTGGAGGAAGAGCCAAGCAGTGCAGACATGTGGGTACTTCTTTCCCAGCTTAAAAAAACACAGGTAGAGTTTGGCTAGTTCAGGAGCAGGGTCCATCACCCACTCTGTGCTCTAATTGTATTAAATGAGCATCTCAAACTGCCAGAGGCTCCATTTTGATATTGCTTGGCTGGACACTCTCCCCAGTTCTCCCAGCTCTGCTTTTGTTAAGTGCCTGGAAGCAAATTACAGCAAATATTCTCTTATCAGGGCAATGCTGCTTCATTGTCCTGGCGGAGACCTTGACGGGAGTCACAGAGGTACCAGAGCCATCAGGAGTTTTCATCTGCTGCGTGATCAGCCACCTTCCATTTGTCCTGGTCCCTTGGATTCAGCATCAAAGGAGAGAGGCACAATCATCTCTTCCAGTGGTGAGCACTAAGCTTGGAGAAACAGAATGAATGCAGTTTTGCTCTCGCAACGAAAGGTGTTGTGACTGTCTCTGGAGTGGTGCTCTATCCAGGGAACATGTGGGCATCACACAGACCTCTCCGTACCACCCAGTACTTCCCCATGATGGGGCCCAGCCAGGCTTGGGATGGTCATTCAGGGAAAGGCTTAACCAATTATAATATTTTTATAATATTCATTATATTTTATAATATTCATGATAATATTTTAAATAGCCCCACTGTGAACGAAAGCTGGTGATTAACTACAGCCCAGCACAAAGCCAAGGAGGTTTCTTGGTGTATATTCCATGTAGCTCTTTGCTCCAGGCATGAAGCTGGGGGTGATGGTGTTTGCTGAACATGGCTCCTTCCACACAACCATGGGGAAGCCCCTGCACCATGTTGGAAGGACCAGACTCAGGACACCAGGTCCTCTCCTTGGGTATCTGTGATCTCTGCAAAGCTTGTGCTGCCCTGGAGGCCACTCACCAGAGTTGGGGGGGCCTGGTAACACCATGGTGGGACACCACAGCATTGTGCTGGTGGCTGTGAACCAACAGCAGGGACACAAGAGCTGCCGAGCAGTGGACCAGGAAACACCTTCTGGTATCTGTGCTTGCTTTTAGGTGGCAGCTGGCACAGACGAGCACATGGGCTAGTGGCCTTTGCTGACCAGGTGGCAAACAGAGCTGGTGGGACCTGCTTGTGGTTGTGTGGCTTTTCCAAGGTATTTAATTAGTTGGCTAAACATGGCAACAAAACTCCTGTGTGTTATTCTGGGTGGGTTTTTGAAACTAGTGGACTGCTGGGATGCAGCTGGCTTGGACCAGTCTCTCTGGGTCACAGTTCTTCCCATGCCTCCTCCTCTTTTTCCCAGGAGCTGCCTTGGGAAGATTCCTGTGTTTGCTGGGTGCTTAAAATTTTAGGAAAAATATTAATTTCCAATTAAGGAGATAAACTGCCCAGGGAATAGATAGGGGAGGAAACCTCCCTGACATACATAAACATTTCACCAAAACTGAGGAGTTTACAAGGAATGTTTTGCTCTTGCTTACTCAACCCAGAAACTGTCTGTCAACAATTTCCCCTGACTCTTGGACCTGGAGCTCCATCATTTGCTCCTGCGTGGTGCTAATGTGCCCTTAAATGCAACACTTTCATTTAGGTTGATCAAGTTTTGGTTTTCTAGTACTGATCTTACCCAAGCTACCAGTTACCTGAGAAGAACCAATTTAATCGTAATTACTCTTGACCAGTACAAGGAGCTTCCTGCACATGTGGTGTTAGTATGAGTGATATTTTATTGCTGGCCAAACCTCTGCTTTCATGGTTTCATCTTGCTGGGCTGATTTTGAGTCATTCCTGCACATTTGAAGCCCAACACTGCACTTCTGGTAGAGCTGATGGCAGGGCAACTTGGCTGGGCCCACATGTTGCAGTCAGTATCTCATCTCCATCCACGTAGGAACACGGTTTAGATGAGACAGCCCAGGACCTTGTCAAGCTGAGTCTTAAAAATGTCCAGTGTTGGGGAATCCACCACTTCCCTGGGGGGACTATTCCAATGTCAGAATGTTCTCATAGTGAAAAGTTTTTTGTCTGGTGTCCAATCAGAATCTCCCCAGGAGTAACTTGCACCCATTAGCCCTCACCTTTTCCATGTGGCTCCTTGTAAAAAGGGAGTCTCCATCTTCTTGGTAGCCACCCTTTAAGTACTGGAACATGGCAATAAGGTCTCCCTTAAGTCTTCTTTTCTCCAGGCTGAACAAATCTAGTTCTCTCAGCCTTTCCTCATACAATAGGCTTCCCAGTCCTTCAATCATCTTCATGGCCCTTCTCTGGGCCCCCTCAAGCCTCTCTACATCTTTTTTGTACAGTGGGGGCCAGCACTGAACACAGTATTCCAGGGGTGGCCTGACAAGACCTGAGTAATGAATGGTGGCTCAGGGAGCTGTCTGGTGAGGAGAAGAGCAATAGGCAAACTGGGATGGACCTTAACTGCATCCCAGTATTCATTCATCCCTTGGGAGTCACTCCAATACCAGCATTTATGTTGCAAATGGTGTTTTTATCTTCCCTCTTTCCCCAGGTCAGAGTCATGGTGCTGGCTGTTCCAGCCCTGGAGGACACAGTTTTTGAGCTCCTATCTGTAAAGTCTAGTTGCAAATTGATCCTGGAGATGATTGGCACAGGAATGCCATTTGTTTTTAAAGGGAATTACCCATCCCAGCTGCTTCTGGGGCTTAGCAAAGCCCAGAATAGCACACGTAAATAATCTTATAATGATGACCCTTTTTACTTTGCTGCCCACAACACGAGAGGCCCAAAGGAATTAGGCAAATGACAGCAGTAACTTCCCCACTAGCAAGCAGAGGTCCCCTCAGAGGTTTTGTGTACAGCAGCAAAATGTCCTTTCTGCAGCAAGTCCCAGAAATCCCACCCCAGTAAAGAGCATCCGAGCTGCAGGCAGGGCCTTCACTTTGGGCAGGAGCTTTAGACAAGCCTCCTAAAGTATACAGGAACAAAAGCTGGGTTTGTTTTTTTTTTGCCCAGTTTTAGTTTTCATGGCTTTTATTGATTTTTGGATCACTGAGCTGATGTGGGAAACAGGCTTCTGCTAAAGGTGAACAGGAAAGTTGCAGCTTTGTATCACAATCTCCGCAGTTTGCTCTCCCAACAGATAATTCTGCACCTGCAAAAACATTGGTCGCTTTGTGCCTCTTTATTATGTTTGGGGAGGGAGGAAAAGACCCATCTGATCTTTCCAGGGTAGGTTTGAAGGTCAGAAATCAGTGAGAAAAAGCAGATTTCCTCTCCCTGCTGACTTGTAAGTGCCCTACAGCTCATCCTGGAGCCAAGGTGGCTCGGCATTGCCACCAATAGTTAGGGAGATACCCTGACAGTGTTTGGAGCTGTGTGATGGCCCAGGGCTCACTGCAAGCTTCATCCTGGTGCAGTGCAGTCTGCACCTTGCCACCATCACCCCTGTCCTCTGAGAGCCACCTTCCCTGGGGTCTACACATATATATGGTATGTATATTTACGTATCATTGCATATTTTAACTGTACGTTATCTATTCTATAGTCTATATTCTATACTATGTATTATATGTTATACATGGTATGTGTTGTTGTTATATTTGTTATGTTATTATTATTGTAAACATTAGCTATTACATATAATAGTTATATTTAAAAGGTATATGGTTTTGCTCTAGCTGGGCCATGGTGAGGTTCACTCCCTGGGCCAGCCCTGGGCCCTGTACGTGCACTTAGGCTCAGGTTGGTCCTGTGCAAAAATTAATTAAGGGCTTTTTCCTCCAAAGAGCCAAGAGAGCTGCAGCAGGGTGGGGGAGCCAGGCAAGCTGACCCATTTTGTGCCTGAACTGGGGCACTCATTTTAACTCCCTTGTAATGGATGGATGTGTTTTTGCCCATGGAGGAGAAGCAGACAGACACAGTCAGAGCCAGCAGTGCCAGCTCTTCTTCTTGGGCATCCCAGGAGAGCAGCACCCATCTAGTCTTCAGAACATGCCTGTTTTATTTGGCTCCATCTTCTACTGGGCCTGCAGGTATGCTCCTAGTTTTGTAGAACCCCAAGTTTGGCAATAACTGGTGTTTTGAGACATAATACAAGAAATTTATGGTAGGAAAGGAATCTGGAGAGGGCTGTTGAACACATAGATACCAGCCCTGGCTTGAGCAGTCCCTAACCACAAGCTGGTGGCTATGGCTGGTGCCATCTCCTACTCCTGACTCCTGCTGAAGAGAGGGCACTGGGGGCTAGAACCTCTGGTTAAACCCACTACAGCTTTTTCCAGGTATTTAGGTGGAAACTTCGGTCTTTGCAATCACACGATTTCCTCAGACTTCCTTTTAAAAGCAAATTAACTTCAAACTCTCCTGCCAAGAAGAGTTGGGAAATACTACTCCTTAATCTGCAGAAGAGTAAAAAAGAACTCATTATTCAACATCATGTTTTTTAGGCCAATACTGCAAATTTTACTGCCTTTCTATGGTTCTTGTGTCCTTTGCAGCAGCAAAGCTGCTAACAAAGGCCTTCAGGCATGGAGCTGTAACCTGTCAGCCGGGTCAGCAGAGTCTGTCAGGCCTGGAAGCAAATAGTTTAAATGTAATAGCAAAGCTGGTGTAATGAGGGGACTTCTGTGTTTGGTTTTCATTAGTACTTCTCAGCTCCAATATATTTTCTCAGGGAAAGAGGCGTGTATCACGGCAGTGCAGAAGTGTGGCAGCACACCCCTCACTTCCAGAGGATGCTCTACAGAAGGTTCTGTGCTCCTGAGGCTAACCAGAGAAAAGAAGACTTGGTGTCTGCTTCCAGCATGTACCCATCTGTCCCAAAACCTGCACGGAGAGGGAGACATGGATCCCTGGAGAGTGTGGTGAGTGCTGAGCAGTCAGGAGGGATGGCAGGACCTTCCTGCTTTGGCCTTCAGACTAATCCCTCAGTTCAGCTGCCCCTTGCTGACCATCCCTGAGCTCTACCAGCCCCATTCCATGCCCCATTGCAGGTGGGTGCCATGGGAAGGGGTTTTACCCCAGGCTGGGGCAGGAGAAAGAGCCCTAAACCAGCTTCTGGGCAGGAGCAGCTCCCAGCCCCATGAGTCTGCAAAACCCACCCCTATCTCAGCACTGTTATCTTCCAACGGGGTAAATATTTTGTGAATGCATTGGAAGGAGGAGGACTGGTAAACGTGGTTTTGCTGGAAAATGTTACTGTGTTGGGAACAGGGATGGCTGAACTCCCCCTTATCTGTGCTGGCTGAGGAGCAGGGGGCAGCTGGGGGGTCCTCCAATGGCACTGGCAGCAACGCTGCACCACAAACCAACTTGCCCTTCTGCACTAAACCAAAGCATTTTAGTTATTTGCCTTCAGTTCTGCTGTTTGTCTGCCTTCTGTATTTATTATTCAGTGCTGTTTTTCTTCTCCCTGCCCCGTGCTCCAGCAATTAAGATAACATTGGCTTTGGTTGGGCTCAGAGCATCCCGTCGGTGTGCAGGGAACATCAGTGCCACTCTGTGGGCAGTGGGATGCTGGAAAAAATACCCCATGTCCCATGTTCCCATTTAAAATCCCTACTAAAACCTGAACCTGATGGCAAAAGCATTATAATGAAACAGGGACTTAAATCATGCTTAGCCTGAGCTGCTGTGGAGAGGTGGTGTTTGAACTGTCTTCCTAAGTTAAATTACTTTATAAAATAATATCTGTTAACAGAATATCAAACCTTTTCTCTCTAATTTGAACATTTAAATGCAGCGTGGGTGGATAGCAGTGGAAAATCCTTCCTAGCTGGTGGCTCGTTTTGCTAGTTTGTGAGTTGATTAGTCCTCTGAAGAAAAAGATTCAGGTGCAAAGAGCTGCTTGGGGCAGTTTCCCCTCAGACCCATCTGAGAAGGTTTTTAGGGCTTTATAGGCTCCTGCTAGAAGGGTGTTTGGGGCATGTTATGGGTGCTTGGCCTAGTTATCCCCGGGCCACTCCTCCCACCTACGATTTGTGCTCTGCGACAGCTTTAGCATGAATTAGGGCTCAGACAGCAGCGGCTGGCCGTGCCAAGACAAGCCTCAGAGCAGCTTTCTGCCAGCACCCTGCCCAAAATGGACGTGCCACAGGAATTTAGATGTCTCTGTGTGTGCAGAACAGCTGGGCAGTGACCCGGAGGCTGGCAGCAGAACCCGCCTGGTGGGTTTAGAGGATGGTGCTTACACAAGGAATGAAGTCTTACCCTGCTAAAGGGAATCACAGCCCTTTGCCCCTGGGCTTGGGATCATGCCAGGACACTCTGCCTGGCATAGCCATTAAAGCCCATGGGACAAAGGCTCTACTTTCAGTATCAAACATCTCCATATAAAATAAACAATATTAGATTGCCCTAAGTGGGAGCACGGGCTGTGAAAATTAATGACAGCAGGGAGGCAGAAAAGGCCTCCAAAGGCAATGGATGCTCACCTTGCTGCCTGCCTTCCTGCTGCCAACCATCCTGGGGCATTGTTAGGAAAAAACACTCACTTCCGCAGGGTCTGAGCACTTTTCAGGTTGGTATTTGTGTGCTGCTGTTGGGCAGGGACACCAGGGCTGCTTGGGGAAGCAGGGCACAGGGATGGGGTGACGTGTAAACCTGATGAGGCATCATGGGCTGGGCAGGGCGAGGAGCATTCCAGCCCTTCTGAGCTGCCCGGTAAGACAACTTTGCTTTGGGTTTGTCCTTAAAAAGCAACATTTTCTCCTTATTTTTGTCTATATTTGGTGTAATCAGATCACTCCCACCACTGAAGCTCATTTCCTGCTGTTTGGTACACTGAAACTATTATTATTATTTAGTTTTCCATGGGCAGCTCTGTTTCTAATTACTTTGTTGCTGATGTTATGTGAATGTGTTGAGTCTGTGCCTCCTTGAATACCTGCCACATGCTGGGTCTGTTGAATACGTTAGTACCCCAACACATTTTTCAGATATTTCCTGCTCTTACTTACCTCTTTATTTCTGCTCTTGCTACTTTTGGATACATGATAAATCTTTTTTCTGATGGGGCTACAGGCCAGAAGGACAAGTGGACAGAAATGATACAGATACATAAGGCCATCTAGAAGTAACTTCTAGCAGTGGTGGTCAAGATTTGTGAAATCCTCATTTTTTTTCTTCTTTTAATGGAAATCAGTGAGAGTTTTGCTGCAGGAGCAGTGATAGCGACTAAGGCTGTAGAAGTATAATCTCTGTATGCTCACAAATAGCTCATGTGGTGCTGCTACTGCTGCACTGGCAACAGCCACATATCTCTTGTGCTGTTTGTTTACTAGTATTATTTGCCAAAAATTGAAATTCTCCATGCGTGGGAGGTCTCTTGTAAACTGATTTTTATTTGGAAGAGAGAAGCAAAACCATTTTTTGAGAAATGATGAGGAGAAACATTTGTTGAAAAATGAAGAAAGAAAAAAAAATACATCATTTTGGCTGTTAGAGCCTTCTGAGAGTTCACGTGCCATTTCCCTCCTAAGACTGAGCTCACAAGCACTGGCCCATCTGCTGCTCTACCCGAGCAATTGGTGCCTTGCAGAGATTATTCCTCTTTCCAAATTAAACTTCTGGCTTGATGATCCAGGGCTCTCAGCTGGGTGGAGGCAAAGTGGCACTCCTAAAGCACTCACTCCTGCTGAATTTTGGGCTTATCCCTTCTGGAAATCCCAAAGCACTTTGGGCACTGTCTGAGCCCTGAGCATGTTACCAAGGACCCAGAGGGACTGAACTCAGCAGCAGCCCCAGTCACCTACAAGGTTTTCATGCTGTGGGTGCAGGATTTTCCCCAGCAGGTTCCTCGCCTGGCTGATGCAGGAGCAAGTCTCTGCAGCTCTGAGGAGAGCCCGTCCCTGCCTCGGGCAGGGCTTTTCTGGGCTCTCATCCAGCACTAAATATGGAAAATTCCAGCAGTCAGTCCTGTCTGTTCTCAAGCTGTTCAGGATCTTTTAATTTTCCAAACACAGATGAACGAAACTGGTTATTAACACACCCCGTTGCTGTGCCAGGTGCCCCAGTGAAGGTACCTGGCAGCTCCCAGGGCAGCACAACTGCCATCTCAATTAGTTAAACCCCACCAAAGATCAGAGAAAAGCTGACCTCTGGCTTTTAAAAAAAGCCAGATTCAAATCTGGATAATTTGTATAAATTACCTTAGGTGGACACCAAGAGGCTGTTTCCTGCCTGCCACCTGCATGACACCCGGCCTCTTCAGCTGTGAAATGTGCCAATGTGAATCACCCTTTTCCTGAAGCTCTGAGGTCAGCTTCTTGTCTGTCTTCTCCAGTCATTCGGCCCCATTAAACTTCAATAATCTTCCAGTAAATGCTCCATTTAAATCTAAAACCCCCTCTTTGTGGCTGTTACATGTAACACACAGGTACTCACCGTGACTGACCCTGCTGACCCCACAAAGCTCCCAGCAGCACCAGCACAGCCTGCAAAGCCAGCAGAGCTGGGGCAGCAAGGCAGGGAGAAACCAAAACCATCCAGCTTATACCTAAAGAGGAAGAGAAATTTTCCTAAGTGCATTAAGTGCTCCAGAGCTGTGCTTAGTGTTATCAGAAACTTGGAATTTCGTTGCTTTCAAAGCTCACCCTGTTTTCAAGCACTGGGGAGAGGAATTCCCAGACTCCGTCCTCACTGCAGTGAAGCTCAGTGAGTTATGAAGCTCAGTGAGCAGTTTGACAGGTTTCCTCCAAGCTCAGCCATGGGCTGGGAATAAGTTGCTTTGCTTGAAATCCCAGGCCTTGTTTTCCTGTCTTTTGCCTAGTGACAATCTGTGAGGCTCTACCACCACACAGGCAGCTGCCAGCCTGCTTTAAAAGGCACCAGAAGGCAGCATGATCCCATTACCTCTGTGCTTGCTCCCTTTAGTCACTGCAGGTTTGTTGTGTCAGTCTCCTGTCAAGGAAGGATGGTCACAGAAAAGCACAACTGTAAGAAACACAGGTGGGGATGTATCTTGAAATACAACTGTTAGTCATGCCCTTCCTCTGCTGAACTTACTGCAGCAAAGAAAACAGACCAGAGGTTTTAAAATAGTTGCAGCTTTACTGTGAAACACAAGGTTGCTTGTTCAACACGGGATCAACACTGTCATGGCTTAAATAATAAAAACAAAGCATCAGCAACCTCTTGAGTTCCAGAAAAGGAAAAACTCAGCCACCTTGAACTGTGGCTTCAAAACTGCTCCATTTGTCTCAAATAGGAAATTCCAAGGCAGCACTCTGCATTGCCCAGTGCCCTAGATCCAGGCAAGGACTTCAGGTATTCTAAGTTACTTCCACAGACACACAATAAAGCTCAACATACTCGAGCCATGAAATCATCCTTAGCTCTGCAGCCACACGGGTGCTCCCTCTCTTCCTTTTGCTAGCTCTGGAACAGCAACGTGATACAAACCACCAAGGCACAGGTCACGCTTCTAGCTGCTGTTCCACTGCTGCTACATCCCATCTTCCAAGAACACAACTCAGGAGCAGCTGCTCAAGTAAATTAAAAAAAGGGAAATGAGCCCCTAGGGCTGCTGACATTCATCTCCCCTTCTGCACTTTTCATTTAGATTTAGGTGGCACAAGTGGGTTTCACAGGACTGCTCATGCATTGCTTTGTGTTTGGCAATTCTCTGAACAGTCTGTCTCAGAGGTTTGCCAGCAAAACGTTGAAATAAAAAACAAATACATCCAGAAAATAAAAAAATTGTAGCCAGCACACTTCAGCCTAAACTAGCATGAAGTTCATACCACAGCCTACACTTATCCCTGTTTTATGGTATTAAACAAACATGGCATCACTAATTCCAGAGTTCATCACTGCTGTGGAACCCAAGAGTAAATACTCCCATTAACCACACATTAATTGTTCTCCCAGTTTGGCAGAATAAAGTACTGAGAATACAGGCTCCCAGATACCACTTCTTTATGGTGAAAACTAATACAATTTCTCTTGATATTACATGAAGAAAAGCTAGCTTCTCAGATCTGGAATGCTGTGTTTCAGTTAAGAACCCACCACTTGTAGAAACATCTTGTGTGGATTTAATGGGATTCAGTCACTGCCAACATTAAAAATTACAGGAAGCAGCAAGATATGCTTTAAGTTGGTTTAGCTAGATGCTGGGAACAAGATTAATCTCTACCTCCTTACTTGTCAATCTAATATAAACCTAGCCAACAAACCTTTGTTATATTCCACTTTGACTCATGGTTATACACAGGAATACTAGACACAATTAATGACTTAGGTAAATCAGAGAAATAAAATATTTCTCTTTTAAAATACATAAGCCTGTTTTTTAACAGAAGTCATTAAAATTTTTAAAAGTATTTTTATCATTAGCTCCACAAAAATTAACAGAGGGAGTGGTACTTTCAGTCTCAAAAAGCTCTAGCATTATTTGTAGGATGAACCACTGATCCTACGCTGGTACTGGGAGAAGGGCTCAGTTCTTTTCCACCTGGACTGTCACTGGTGCTGTGCTGAACAGCTCATTTCTAGCAAGGAAAGGAAAACTGCAAATCCAACAACTTCCCAAGCTGGTTTTTAATCAGATTTTAAGAAACAGGTTAGAAAACTAACCATGCTCTGTCAAACAGAGTACAAAATCTTGATTCACCAATAAGTTAAAGCGTTCTTATAAATAGATGTTCTAGTCTTTTGTACTCATTGTACATTGTGCTCAAAGCTGAGCTTCAGTTACTCCTCAGACTCTGACCCTTCCTCATCTTGACTGATCTGGAAGTAGCGCAGCTCGTACGTCTCCTTGTCAGACGCAACGACACGGAGCCAGTCACGCAGGTTGTTCTTCTTGAGGTACTTCTTGGTCAGGTACTTGAGGTACCTTAACAACAGGAATGACACATTAGAACCTTCTCACTCAACAACCCACACTGCTGTCTGCCCCTCCACTCTAGACACGGCCCCACAGGGCAACACCACAGCATTTATACCCAGAAATAAAAAGTTGTAATAGACAAAAAATGGGCATTTTCATTCCAGATGACAAACAAGAATTCCTTTAATGCTTTTTGCCAACAAAGCACAGTGCCAGTTACTCATGAGCACCCACAAGTTGTTCTAAACCTCAGTGTAACAGAACAGACGCTGGTGTACCTGCAGAAGGAAGGTGGGAAGCAGGGAAGGGACAGCACCTCCAACCAGCGTTCACCTCCTGCACACCCCCACACACTGCCAGGCTTCATCTGACTTAAGGGATCCTTTTGCAACGACACATACTGCACACACACACACTTTAATACTACCAATTAAACAACAAAACAGCAGCCCATGACACGAACTCAGTACGACTTTTTAAAGCACCTCTAACAACCCATGTGCTCTGTATTACTGTGCTTACACTAGAGGGAGCGTTAACGTGCAATCACTACTGCGCCTTAAAAAGCAGCTGTTACAGATCCAGTATTACAAGTTCCTTTGAAATACACATTTCCCTAGCATTCCTAGGTGATACAAAGTCAGCACCAACACCTTCTCTGTACATATCAAAGGTGCATCACGTTTGAGACACCACAGTTCAAAACCCACCACCACAAATACAACAGAAGGAAACCTGTGCCCACCTTTTAGAAAACTGCTTCTCAGATGTCACTGTGATCTTGTTCTTCATGCGTTCAATGTGAACAGTGTTGCCCAAGTTTCCAGTCTTTCCATTGACCTTAACCTTCTCCTTTAGGAACTGCTCCTGTTTCAACGTTAAACAGATAGAACACTAGGGAATGGCACCCTAGGTATGAACTAGGGAAGGGACCCTAGCCATGGAGCAGTATTAAAAATCACTGTTTACTTATGTCCTGACAACAAGGCAATAAAAGTCCACAGCGTCTAATTAAAAACAATCACCCCCCTGCTTAAACAAGATTAAATTTAGAACAGTTCTCTCCATGGACAGTTATGAACCATGTTGGCTACAGAGCACATCGAAAGCCAAGAAACTTTCAAAAAGTGCTGCTGCTTTAAAGAACAGCTGTTGAGTCTATGGTTTAAAATGTAACTTTTCAGCCGCCATTTCGCTGCCGTACTGTACCAAGGCAGCTTTATACAACGCGCCGAAAGTACGAGCAAGCAAAGCCGGGACTTACGAAATTCCCCGAGTCAAAAATTCCATCTTCCACGGGATGGGTCAAGTCAAGGCAAAACTTCCAGGCGGACTTCTTAGATTTCCGGTCCTTTTGCTAAAACAAAACAAAACAAAACCCCAACACAAACAATCGGTATAAACGTTAACAACCCACACCCGAAAAGCTTTTATCATCCCGAGGTGGGGGGGGGGACGGACACAAGGACAGGGCCGGGGCTGCCCCCGCGGGGCCAGGCCGGGCCGGGCCGCCACCGCCTGGCGAGCGGGGCTCGCTGCAGCTGGCCCGGGCCGCGGGGCCCTCGCGGAGAGCGGCTCGCTGCCCCCGGCGCAGGGGAGGCCTGGACGCGGCGCGGCGGCCCCGCTCCCGCTCCAGCCCCGCTCCCGGCCCCGCTCCCGCTCCAGCCCCGCTCCCGCTCCCGGCCCCGCTCCCGCCGCTCACCGGCGCCATCTTTGCCGCCCGCTCCGCCAGAAAGGACGCCGCGCGGCCCACGCCGCCCTTTTATAGCCCGGCGGTGACGCCATCACGCCGGCGCGGGGCGGGGCTTCCCCTCGGGGCA
The DNA here is from genome assembly GCF_020740795.1 of Apus apus. NCBI lineage: Eukaryota > Metazoa > Chordata > Aves > Apodiformes > Apodidae > Apus > Apus apus. Next base: position 21,833,680 of record NC_067289.1, on the reverse strand, counting down.
GCGGCGGCGCCGGCAGAGGCCGCGGGCGCGGCCGCGGGGAACGGGCGGTCCCCGTCGTCGCTGCGGGCAGGCGGGGCTGGCGGGCCCGCTCCGCAGCTTCAGCAGCGCGTTTCGGGCTCCCCCCCCCCCCGGTCCCCGCAGCACCCCCGCCTTCAGTCTGAGGCGGAACACCCCGACGTCCCTCCCGCGGCGCCGAGCGCGCAGCTGCCCCGCGACAGGGCCCCGCGTGCAGCGCAGCCCGGGAGCTGCGCCGCACAGAGCGAGCGGCTCGTTTTCGGCTCCCAGCTCGCTCCCAGGTGCCCAAGGCCGCAGGGCCGGACCCCGCGGGGCTGCAGGCTCCGCACCGCGTCCCGACGCCGCAGCTCCGGGGCTCTGCCTTCCTGCACGTTCCCGGTGTACGAGCCAGATGCTTCAAACATCCTTAACACGATTTCCTTCCACCCCAGCCCGAAGCTCAGCTCTGCTGTAACAGACTACGTTCTAAACCACTCAACCGAAAAAAAAGGAAGCAAACAAACAAAAAGTGGGGTCAATTTCGAGTTCTGTGAGACGGACCCGCAGTTAAACTGTCAGCAAACCTGACTTCTTTACAGACGATGCAAAATGACCTGTGCTGTGGAACGACAGGCTGTGCACCGTGTCTGGGCACACTGTGGCTTAGGAAAACCTGCAAGAGGCTTGAAAGCAGTTAGGTTTGAAACTAGGAAATTCTGCTCGCTTCTTAAAAAAAACCAGCCCTGAGAACACGGCTCAACTAGCAAGAGCCTGGTTGAAAAACCACCCTTGTAAGCAAAACTTAGAAGGACCTATTGAAATCTTAAAGTATTATTTGCCAACATTTGAGGCAGGAAACACTGCAGTCTTTCCAATTCTGTAAAGTAGTAAGAGGAAACTCAATTAATTTGAGCCACTAAAAAAAAAAAGAATTATTTGGAGTGGAAATACTTTTCTTCACCTTGTTTACACAGCCTTTACTCCAAGCAATTGCCACCAGGTATAAGAAGTTTCTAGTTTTCAGTTTTGACACAATTTAAGCATTAAGACTACTACAGAATAAGTACATTGGTAAGATTTGTTTTTAAAGTAAAGCTATAAAAGGAGAATTTCCCTAAGAACTTGGTTAGGGAACTTAAAAAATACAGATCTCTATGGACTATTGATCACAAACAAAAGTATGCTGCAGATTCTGACAGTAAACTGAAACATCTTACTTTGAAGAAAATGCCTCAAATACATGTTCTAATTTAGAAGCAACTTTTAACCTTACTGAAACCTGGAGATTATGCTTAAGACTCATGCTATGTATTATTTATGGGAAACTTCATGCATGATGAGCCAATGCTCTGCACTTCCACAGTGCTGGAAGTGCTTCACAAAAAACAACTAAGTATATAAGAACAAACCTATAATGAAGTACTTATTTGTTTAAATCTTGCAGAACTGAAGGTTGCAATAGAAAGACATTTGTATGTCCCAAGGAGGGCTCTTCCAGCAAGCTGGAGGACACAGAACCCTGTATTTAAATTGCTGTAGTACCTGAAAACTCCAGTCAGACCAGGACCCCACTTGTAGGAACAGGGCAAAAACCAGCCCTCGTCCCACAGAGCTTACAGTCTAAAATGCTTAGGTGGTGGGCCAGTGGCTTCAAATACCTGTCTTGCAACAAGGTTCTAGAGGACAGGCACCTGAAAGTAGACTAAAGCACTACCAGAACAAGCACAAATCCAAGTCTTGCCATGTTCAAGCACATCAGAAGTATCTGTAATGCAGTGATAGTCAGAACTTGCTTTAGTTTGTCATAGCAACCTAGGGCTTCCCATTTGGTATGACAGAGCTCAGCCTGCTGCCAAGACCAGCATCAATGGTTTCACAGTCACCTTCAAAGCCAACGAAGACGTGTCTTTCAGGTACCAATTCTACAGAGTGGCAGAAAGGAGCACACTGCAGATAAGCTTGAACTATTAATCCTGCACTTCAAAGCTGTTCTGAATGCATGTCAATCTCTTTCAGCTACAGCTCTTTTCTAGGTGATATTTAGAGTTCACCTGCAACATGTATTGTGCTAGGCCAGAGCATGTGGCAGTGCCCTACTTCTGCCAGGTGTCCCAGGTAACTGTGCTTTATTACCAGAGTGTATTTATGGCTGTCTTTACCTTCACCACACTGCTCTCCCCATCATGAGAAGTCTATGGAAAATGCATGTTTTTGCCATCCACGTTAGACCTTCAAGGTTGGCTAAGCCCTGCTACAGAGTGCACTAGGGCAGTTCAGGACAGTTGCTGTGAGCCCTTTGGGGATTAGAGAGTACATACTATTAAGCTGAAAACATTTTAAGCAGTTCAGAGCAGCATGAAGCCTGACTCTGGCTGCCAATGGACTGTGAGCTGTGCATGCTGTCCAGGGCAGCACGCCACACGTTTACAAGTCATCCTCCATTAGCCAACAGCCACTGAAGCTTAAGCCAAGTTCATGGAACAATGTCTCAACTGTGAAGAGAGAGGTGTGAGCCACAGGCTAAGGGAAATTTCCCCATTTGTGAGGACTCACCAAGTCTTAGGATTCAAGTTGAATGCCTTAAACAGAAGTAGGCTAGTTATCCTTCCACGACTAGTTCTACGAAGCCTTGTGCTTGCCTGTTAAGCAACTAGTTATAGGTATGCATGCATGTTTCAATGACTCAGAACTCCTTTGGAGAGGAGCTAGCTTTCATAATTATGTAGCAATTTAATTTTATAGTTAAGCCATGGTTGTTCAGTGTTGTCGGTCAAGTCTCTATTTTGAAAATACAATAGTTTTATTTCTTTAAAAACAATCACATGCATTTAGTTTCAGCTCGATGCTACAGTTTGTCCCACTTCTTGAAAAACATGTGGTTCCTGTGCTACAAAAATATGGTCTGAACCTTATGATTAAAACCTAAAGCTGGAAGCACTGCAACAGATTCCCACGGAGTTTGTCACCCTTTTATAGTTTAGGATAAATACAATAAAGGAAAGCAATTGAACTGCATTTTTCTGTTTTATTTTTCAAGTCTGACAAAGGCCTCGAGTGAAAGTCTATAGCTTTAACATCCATTCTCACCTTTCTGTCCCCTTGACCTATCTATGTCTTACCTACCCAATATTCCAACTGCCTGCCTAAACCACAGGTAGGCTGTGACACCATTTTATCATTACAATAAGCCAACGAGTTGGCAAAGAAGAAAACAGAGGTAATACAGTTAAGTTGCACGTGGCCACTGGGGCTTGGTCAAGCCAGCTGGCATTTTTGATCACTTGAGTTTCTTGGTCTAAAAGTTGCGATTGGCACCTACAGTTCTGCAAGAGTCCCAATCCACAAAATACTTAAGCTTAAAACAAAACAAAAACAATTTGCTACTTTTATTGTCAGTTCTACCTAAACATGTCAAGAAAAATACTATTTGTGCTCTAGGTCACTTTATAATCCTAGATACCTACCAGCTTATCTAAAAGCCCCTGAATACTGTATTTTGTCTGTTCATACAGACAAACACTGTTTTGCTCAAGCAAATAAAAATATATCCACTAGTAACACCTGATTGGTTTCTTAGATCCATAGCTGAAACCCACAGGAATGTTAAAATAGTTACAATTAAGGAATTAAAATCTCAGTGATTTTGAAAACTGCCAGTTAGCCTGCAACACTAATCCAGAATCCAGCGCTGCTTTTTAACAATTCAAAAAAGAAATGAGGTTGCTTGTGAAGGCCAGAGCTTTGGTGACAATAAGAACCAAATTTATAGATCTGTGGTTTGTCCAGACCTGAGCAGTTGCCCGAGGCTGGGGATCCTCTTTATTTGCAAGGCTTTATGGCTACAGCACATTCTTCATTCATTGCACTTATGACGGATATCTGGAAGAGAAGACAGACAGGTGAGCTCCAGCCCATGACAGACAAAGCATTGCTAGAAGTTAACAGACATTCACATTTTAATATCTATCCCATCCCTCTTGAGAAGCAAAAAGGAAGCTGAAGCTGGTCAGTCATTAGCAGAATTTCCACAGTATCCACAATCCCAACCCTCTGTGCTGCCTGCTCTCTGCCTTGGCTGGCAGCTTGAGGTTTGTACAACAGAGGAGGGTGAACATGCTCCTACAGTAGAGCCAAAATGGAAGCTGGTGCAGCCCAGTGTAGTCTGCAGAGCTACTTCCAAACAGGCTTGCTAACAGCAATGAGATGGGCTCAGGCTGCATCACAAAACTCGGTCCCATTACGAGAGCCTGGAGGCTGCACTCCAGACCATGCAGATTTACCCAGGCATTTGAGACACCCCTGACTGATGCTGGGTGCTGCTGTACCCAAGTCCTTCTGCATCTCAAAGGACCAATACCCATGCTTCTAACCTGCTCTTCCACAAATATTATCTGAGTAAGACTCTTTCATTTTATAAGCAAGTGGAACTGACCATAACTCTTCTCGTCTGCCCTCTATACTTACCTGCACATCTTCATTGGCATTGAATTTTCCTTCTATTTCTTTGCCAAGATCCCCTTCTGGCAACTTTAGATCCTCACGAACTTCACCACTTTCTGTCAGCAGGGAGAGATACCCATCCTGAATACCTATCAGCTGTGGAGAGAAGTTAACTTTTAGCAAATTTTAACATCAGTGGTCACTAGCAGGCAGCAGCTGAAGACAAGCAGCAGGCACACTGAACCTGTTACCATAATTCTTTAGTACTGTAACAGTTAAGAACCAATTTAAGTCAGTTTTTAACAAGAGCTGAGAGGGCTGTCAGAGGCAACTGTAGCAAAAAGCCAGTCTGCTGTCAAGAGTTAGCAGAACCCTGCTGGTTACTTCCCAGTACTGGGCCACTGCAATGCCCACCCTTTGACCAAAGGTCACTGCTTCAGCTTTTTACATCTGTGACCTAGAAACAGTAACTGAACGGTGCTCACTGAACAGCATTGCTTTTACGAAGTGGAAGAAGTAAAAAACGGTTGACCTGTACACTTCTGTACCTTTGTTTCTACAAAGAGATACTATTATTTATATTAAAGGCTAATTGAAAAATTAGGGAACATCCACCAAGCTCTGGACTACTTTTGTATTGCTGTTTTCAGAATAAAGGGACTTTACAACATGAGCCAGGAAAAATGCTGCTCTGAACTATGTCTATTACCTGTAATTTCTAAAGATTGCCTTTAGAACGTGAGGCTGTTAGAAGAGTAAGGAGCTCTGAGCAGTTTTAACAATTCAGTAAATGCTCTGAGTTCAACAATGTCGTGTCTCGACAGGCCAGTCCCATTAGTTCTGGCACCAGTACTTCAGTAATCGAGAGACAAGCTTTGGGATGAAGAGTCTGTGTGGTTTTAGGAGTCTAAAAGCCTCTTCATGTGTGGGAAGACACAGTGACTCTTAACTCACCTGGTAGTCACTCCTCTTGATATTTGGAACATCCATGTTATGAGTTGATGGGCAAATATCTTCATACTTTTTACCAGTGAAAATATCAATACCAACCAAGTGGACCTACAACAGAAGTAACATGGGTTACTGCTGGATTGAAAACTGGATCTAATAAAACCAGCCATTAAAAAAAGCAAGTGGAAGAAGGAAGGAAAAGGTGACAAGACCTTGATATACTTGAGCTTTGAGAAATACTAAATACTTTGCCCACCTATGTGTAATCACACAAGGCTGAGGAAGCCTACAACTCTAATTAATCCCTGCTTGCAACAGACTGGTCTCTAACAGACCCACCACAAAGGGTTGCTGAATGAAGGAAGGGGGAGCCCAGCCCTGCTCTGAGCTCCAGACAGCTGCACAAGCCAAGTGCTTAGGGCAGCAGGACTGCAGCCTCAGAAGGTCCTGCTGGGACACAGGAGGGGGAGGCCCCCAGTGCTGCAAAAGGAGAGCAGCAGGAAGGCAGGCCAGCAGAACAGGGCCAGAGCAGGCTCCGGGAGGCAAGGACTGTACCCGGGGCTCCTCCGGGTGACAGCAGAGGACACGGGCTCCCGCAGCCAGCGCTGACGCCCAGGGCTGCACCAGTGGAACTTTGCCGACCCAGGCGCAGCCCAACCCAGCCACGCCCTGGCGATTTCATCAGCCCCTCCTTCCAGAACTTACTCTACCCCCACCACACGAACGGGCTTCCCCTCATCGTTAGGGCTTTTTAACAAGTCGGGAGAAGAAAACCCCAACCCCTCATCTCAATCCCTCCTCCTCCGCGGTGCTGGAAGCCCCGAGCTAGCCCTAGAGACACGGGAAGGGCAGGGCAGGGCCCCGGGCGCTGCACCCGCCCGCCCGGCGGCGGGACGGGAGGGCTCGGGGGGCGGGAGCCGGGGCCCGGGGCCCGCCCGGGGCCGCTCACCTTGGCGTGGCCGTGCTTGCCCGTCTTGGAGGTGGACATCTCCACGATCTTGCAGGGCCGCCCCTTCAGCACCACGAAGCCGTTCTTCCGCAGCGCCGAGCACTGCATGGGGTAGGTGGAGGAGGCGCCGGCATCGCCGGTGGTGAAGTCCAGCTCGTCGGCCATGGCGGCGGCGGCGGCGGCTGCGGGCGAGCGAGAGGGACGGCTCGGGACCCCGCCGGCGGGAAAGGCGGGGCTGGGCGATCCAGCCGCCCCCTCCTCCCGCGGCGGGAGCAGCGCGGCGGCCGGGCCGGGGAAGCGGCCGGTGACCCGCCCCGGGAGCGCGGCGATGGCGGCCGCGCACACACGTGCCCGGCGGGCGCGGAGCCGCCACGTGCCCGAGCGCCGCGTCCTCCCCCGCCCCCGGCGGCGATGGCGCCCGTCCCGGGGCCGGCCTCGCCCCCGGCCTCGCCCCCCCAAAGCCCCCGGGCCTCGCCTCTCCCGCCCTTCCCCGTCTCCCGAGCGCCGCGGCCCGAGCGCGCGCGGCCCCGGCGGCTGTTCCCCGGGCGGCGGCCCCTCTTACCGTGCGAGGCGGGCGGCGGAGGCCGCGGCGGGCCCGGGACGAGGCCGGGGGAAGGGGGGGGGGGGGGCAGGGCGGGTGCGGGCGCCGCGCACACGCGCCCGACCAGAGCGGCGGCCGGCGGGAAGGGGCGGCGGGAGCGGGCAGCGCGCGCACCGCGCCCCGCCCGGCCCCGCCCCCCCGCTTCCGCCCCGCGCCGCGCCCATTGGCCCGCGCGCAGCCGGGGGGCGGGGCCGCCCCCCCGCCGCGGGCCACGTGCTGCGGGCGCTTCCCGCCGCCGCCCCGCCCCCCGCCCCCCCCCCCCTCCCCGCCGCCCCGGCGCCTACGGAGCGCGGCAGGGCTCAGTCCCCGCCGGAACCGCCGCCATCTTGTGGCTGCGGGGCCGCCGGCGCCGGGACGGGGCGTTGCCGAAGCCTGCCCGGATAACGCCTCCTTGTGTCGACACGAAGCTCTTGGCTCGGCTCCGCGTTCCCCTTGCAGAATAACCGGGGAGCGGAACGGCTTGGGGCGGACAGCCGTCCAGTGCCGCCGCCCAGGCTGCTCCAGGCCCGTCCAGCCGGCCCGCGGCACCGCCAGGGAGGGGCACGGCTCTGAGTGACCCGCTCCAGAGCTTAATCACTCTCACAGGAAACAGTTCCTGCCTAAAATCCAGTCTGAGGCTGCTCCGACCCCGCGGCCTCTCGCCCCATCTCCTCTCCCCGGTAGGCCCCGCAGGTTCCGGGAGCTGCTGTGCCGTGTCCCCGGGGGCTCCTCCAGGCCAGCAGCCCAGCCCTCCCAGCCCGTCTGCAGAGCAGAGCTGCTCCAGCCCTCGGACCCTCTTCGTGGCCTCCTCCGGGCTCTCCCCAAGGGCTGCAGGTCCCCCCGGTGCCGGGGGCCCCAGCACTGGACACAGCGCTGCTGGAAGGGGCCTCGCCCGCAGGAGCAGGGGGACAGAACCTCCCGCACCCCCCGGCCACGCTTCTGGTGAGGCAGCCCGGGAACAAAGAGTGGTTTTCAAGCACGCAGCGATCAGTCAAAAGGGCCTGAAACTACCAAGGAGCCACGGTGAAAGGTAGTTTCCATGAGTGGGTGTGAGGCTCTCCTCTGGCCCTCACCAGAGCTGCTCAGGGTGCAGCCTCCATCAGGCTCTGCCGTCCCCGGGTGCCACCCGAGGGGCACTGGATTCCAAGCAAAATGAAGCCAAACGGTCACGTTGGTAAAACTTTCCAAGCCAGATGCCATAACCCCCTTTAGCTGTTTGACCACATCCAGCTAAATTTCTGTGGAGCTGTTGGTGGATGCGGCCGAGCCCTGCCTGCTGACACTTGTTTTAAACACCAGACAGAACAATGCAGAAATTCAGAGGTGTGTGTGGCAGCCTTGGCCACTGCCATCAGCACCGTGGGCTGCAATGTGCTGTCCTACGTTTTTCTGCCCTGAGATTCTGAGTTTGCCATCTCGGTTCTGATGGGGTGACTACAGGAGCCAGTTTGAAAGCCACATCTTTTCTTTAGCTCGTGTTCATCTAGATGATCTGTTTGTCCCATCCTTGGTTATACAGGTCCCACTCCGAACCCCACAGTGTGTCCCCAAGGAAGTAAGTTTGGCTTTCATTTACAGGGGGGCCCTTTGTAGTGCTCCAGCAGGTCAGGACAGTGGCTCTCCTCTGTTCCTGGGGTTTTGGTGGATGCTGCCTCACCCTGCCCCCTCTAGATAGGATACACATAACCCTGGGGAACTGCTCATTTTTCTGCTGGGCCAGCTGATAAGCAGAGTTTGGGGCATTCTGTTGTTTTCACATGTGCTGTGTGTGCCTGTTTATCTCCAAGTGTATGACTAGTTGCTCGTGCTCTAGGGCTTTTTTTTTTTTTTTTTAAATACTTTGTGAGAAAACTACCAACTGTTTAATCCCAAATCAGGGCAGCCTGGGGCTAAGTGCTAATGAGGATTTTTCTAAAGTATCAGATTATAACTTGGGTTGATTGTCTACAAATGACAGATTCATTGTGGATTACTTGAGAGATCTTCTGCACTAAACCAAGTCTTTTTGCTGAAGTGCAGCTGCAGATGATAAATATTTGTGAGACACAAACCAAACATTCTAAGGCAGCCTTTATTTGAGATTCAATTAAAAACTTGGAAATCAGCTCCATCAGTTGTTGCTTCCAGGCATTGTGCCTTTGTCTGAATCAATGTTGGTTTTCTAAAATGTGTTTCTTGATAGGAGTAATGTGATTATTCCACTTTTCTAGACAGACTTTTCAATTCCATTTCAAAGCATATTTGTAAATACCGTGGCCTTTCACATTTAAATATATTTCCTTTTGTGCATGTGTGTGTAGAGTGTTGCACACTGCATCCCACCTCTTTTCTTTCAAGTGGGTTCAGTGTGTCATCAAGTTTTGGCTCTGCTATCCAAGTCTTTATATTAATTGCATGGCAGAAGTGATGAGGGATTAGAAAACTTTTGGAAGGTTTGAAGTGCAAGTTTTATCTGTTCTGGAGAACTGTCTGGTGCCCTAAAGCTGCTCATTAAAGCCTTGCCTCCAGAGCATGTGTTCCAGCCAGCGCTGGGGTGAACATCCCCCCCATGTTTCCAGCAAACCCACCAGGACGCAGGAGGTGGTGGTGGCACCAGCATCAGCCGTGGGTGCAGCCCAGCTTATGCTGCCCCCTTGCTCCTGCTGGTGCATCATCACCAGCTTCTGGGAGCAATCTCTCTGGGGAACGTTTCCGTGTTCTGGGATGTGCCGGGCTGGGTGTCCGGAGGACAGCAGAGGGTGCCAGAGGAAAGCCCTGCAGAGGGCCAGCTGCAGAGCAGGGGTCAGCAGTGTACCCAGCCCTGCTCCCCTCGGTGCGGGGTGAGCACCGCAGGAAGGCAGAGGGAGGCTCATACGGCAAGATGGTTCAGGTCACAGGATTAGAGGTAACAGGTCATGAGTGAAGCAGTGTAAACAACCCTGTTCCAACTTGAGCAAGTGTCTCTATTTCAGCTGCTGAGCTGTCTTACCTGGGATCCCACCAAAGTGTCCTGACTGTGGGGGTGAGGGTTCACCCTGGCTTCCAGGCACAGCCTTGAGCAGGAGGACACGAGAGAGAGGCTGGGGACTGATGAACCCATTTCCACAGGACAGTGCCACGCTCAGCCAGCAGATCCTCTGAGCTCCTACGTACAAGCCCCTCCATGTAGCATGAAACAAATGAAAGAGCCTCTGCAGTGACCTTGCCATAGGGCATCCCTCTCTGCTCCAGGCACTGCTTTAATCTGCTGCTCCATTTTGGCTGCCTCTGAAGAATGAATTCAGTGCCAGTGACTCACTTGGCATTTGCATCAACCTTGAGAAAGTTTCTGGGATGCTGGATGGTTCCTACAATTATTAGGGGCTGCATGCCCTGGGATGCTTGAGAACCATCTCAGTGCTGCCTCATCCTGCTCCATGGTCACCCTTAGCTCTTTGGTGACCCACACAACAGACAAAGCAGACAAATGTGGTCAAATGTGGATGGCTGCCCTGTCTAAATTACCCAGGGAATTACCCTGGAATTACCATGTTGGAGATCAGAGGCAAGTGGTGACAGTGAAAGGTGACAGCTGGCAGGAACCACATGCAGCTCCTGCTAGGAAGAGGGAAAACACATGGCAACTCCAGTATTCCCTCCTGCTGGGGCTGCAGTACTGCTAGAACAGCAATATTCCTCCCGTGGCCCCGGGGGCCCTGATGCTTTGCATAGTCATGGGAGCTGCTCTCTCCTAGGCAGAATACAGGGGGGCAAACCCACAAGACACTGCCCAAGCCACGGGGCTGCAGCTACACCTACAGCCTGGAGCTGCTGATCTACAGCCAGGATTTATTGCCACCCTGCTGCCCAGGAGATTCCTGCAGCACAGCTATTCCAGCTGTAAAATGTCCCAGCATCGCTTCAGGATTTAAAGAAGCACTTGAGCATTGGCTCAGTTACCTTAAATCAGATCTCCTGTGCTGCTGGATCCAGACTTGATGTCCTGCCTTGTAATTCCTCAGCCTCTGTAGATTTCAGGGAAAGGACACTGAGCACCTTGGAAAATACATTGTACCTCAAAGGCTTGGGCTGTGCATACACTGGACTTGGTTCAGCTTCATCCTCATCAGCTGTTTGACACGCAAGGTGGAAGGTGGTGCCTCTCAGTGATGAAAAACAAGTTGAAGCGAGGCAGAAAAATCTGTGATGAATTAGTGTGGAAAGTGTTAATGGGGCCAAATGTCCTGAGTTTATTGGATTAGGGAAGTCAAACTAATTTTAAAATTATGCCTAGAGAGTGGGAAACAAGATATCATTAGCCATTTGTCTGACACAACAGGAAAGTCTTAATGGCTGTCATCTCAGCACATTAGGGAAAACACTGTCAAGGCTCTTGCTGACAAGATGCTTTCTCAGGGATTATTAATTATATTGTATTATTAGCCAACCACACTATGGGAACATATTTCACATGCTAACTAAAGTGCAATGACCATTTAGCTAATAAGTATGACTTGGTCTTTTAAATTTTCTTAATGATTAGCAACTTAGTAAAACTGTAACGCTGAGAGATAAAAATAACGAGTCAACAGGCTGTGTCTCAAGAACAGGTTTGAGCTGGAACTTTGCATGTAGCAGGGACAGATAAAGTGTACAGTCCTAATTACCAGCCTGATGTGACAAGACAAAAGTAAACATATTTGCAGATTTAACCAACTCGGGTGACCCCCCCTTCCTGCATTGCCACACGTGGTAAAAGTGCACCTGAGATAGCCCAGCCCAGCCTGTCAGCTTAATCTTTCCACCACAGCCCTGGTGAGGACAAGGGTTGAGTTCTGCACACCCTGTCCCAGGCTGCAGCCTGTGCTGCTGCAGCCCTGCAGAATTGATTTGAAACATCACAGGATGAGCAAAACATCATCTCCAGGGCAAGGTACAAACAAATTAAATTACAGTGGTAAAATGCATGGAGGCGTGTTGTCCACTTGTGGCCCAAAAGGGTCCCTCTTGGGAGGTCCCAGCCTGGAAGGAGAAGATTGACTTCCCTTAAATTCAGCAGCTGCTGTGAGGAAGCACAGTCTGAACCTTGGGGTGCAACTCTATAGCCCAGTGAATTGGAAACATGCTGGCAGCACACTGGGAAAAGATAATTTTGGCATGTGAAGTCTGCTAGTGCTGTGACTCCTGCTTCAAGCTCCATGGTCTTTGCTAGAGCTTAGCCAAAAACTTTGTAGAGGGGTAGGATGAAGAAGGAGTGAAAGCTGGATTACCTGGACACACAGCTTTCAGCTGACAGCTGTTTTTATAGAGTCGTTATACTTAAGTGCCTCTGAACCCCCGGGCAGATCTTTGGGGGGTTCAGGAGTGTGGCTGTGGGTGATGTTAGTGCTGTGGACTTTGGTCAGCTCATGTGTGCTGCACGACCCTTATGGGATCAGAGTTTCACCAGTCACTCAGTAACACATGGGAAAGCAAAGACTGACTGCTCAGAGTGTTGCTGAATGTCCCCCCTCTGCTGAGAAACTGACAGTGTCTCTGCCTGGTGACCCTCAGGCATTCAGACAAAGCTCAGCAGAGGTGTAGCAAAGCCATTTTGGATGATCTCATGTTCAACCACCATCGCGTGGCTGTAGCTCGAGCTGTTCTGTTGGCACACAAGGACCAAGCAGGGACATCCAGGACCCCAGTGCCAGCATCTTCCCTGCCACTCTGCCTCAGCTGTCCCGTTCTCTCATTCCTGGAAGGAACCCAGCCTGGCTCTGCCCCTGGAGCAGGGGCAAATCTGCTTTGAACCCCATCTCTCCCCAAATGCTCCTCTTGCCCATCTTGCCTAGAGAGGCCCCAGCACCACGTTTTAAGCTGCAGCAGCCTCTGTGCAAGCAGAGGTGTGCTTCACAGTGGGGCTTTACAGGTGGGCAGTGGGGATGGCTGGGGTTAGATGCCAGCACACCTTCAGTGAGGGTTCATCCTGATGCAGAGCCAGTTCCCAAGGGTTCCAGGGCTGTCCATCCCTGGGACTTCTGCCTCCCAGCCCCTCAGTCTCACCTCCAGACCATGCTTTTCAAAGGGGTCTAGCTGAGGGCTTGCATAGCAATTACCACCTATGGAGAAAACATATCCTACCAGGAAAACACCTTCTCTCTGGAGCTGGACCTAAGTCTGAGATGTTCCAAGGGAGAAAAACAAACAACAGTGCAAGCCAACACATGCTGTAGACATTGTTCATTGTCACCTTTATGTAACAGACATGGATAACATTGCTGAAAGCAAGAACCCGTCTCTTTTTTTTTTTTTTTTTTCCCCTCTTATTTGACATTCAGGCAATCCATTATAATATTTAACTAACTGCAGGAGACACCAGTGAGAGCTGAGCCTGCCATGCTAGTCTTGGCTGAGGAGACCTGCTCACAGCACACAGACCAAGCATTTGACCCAGAGCCTGTGCCCCAGCCCTGCTGCTGTCTTCTGTGCACGGCAACCTGGCCTCTGGTTCCATATGCCCTGGGTGCCTGTGTCAGCCCCAGGTCCACCACTGCTGCAGCACATGGCAGCATTGACCCAGTTCTTCTCTAGTGAAAACCCAGCAGACACTCCAGGAAAGCCTTTGGAGCAATCTCATTGGTTCCTATCACAGACCATGGCCAGAGGCCCAGTGGACCCTGTGGCTACACTTCCAGTCACTTCCCAGAATTTGCTTTAGGGTCTTAACAAGACAGTAAAGTCTACAAAGGATTTCAGGCACATGGAATGGAGCAGCAACCTTCCCTAAAGTCAAACCCACAGCAGCAGCTGCAGTCCTCCTTGGCCCACCTATTCTCATGCTTTTTACTGAGTTCCATCCGCTGTCACACTGTGGTCACAGCTTCACTGGCAGTCACAACGAGCTCACAGTGACCAAGCACTGCTGGTGTTTCATCTATACATAAATAATGGGTTTCTATCCCGAGAAAATTGCTAATAAGTAGCCTGGTAGCACAACAAGGAACATGCAAATCTTAAAGACTCAAGCAAACAGAGAGTGGGCTTTTACAATGATTCCAACATCTCTCCCAAAAAGGAAGAAGAATCTGTGCAGTTTGATTGTGTCACATAGCAGGGTCTCATAAAGAAACAACATGAGCACAAACAAGGTTATAGGAACAATACAACCTCCTGCCCAAATGCTATCTTGGCTGGAGCACATCCAGCCAGCAAACTCATAAGTGGTGCAAAGGGAGGGTCAGACCAGCAGAGCACCTTCCAGTTAAGGCTGCAATACCTGTTTCCCCTTTGGGCTTTCATTAATTGTCACGGCACGGGCAGCCCAAGGCCTGGGCTGAAGCTGGAGCCGTGGGTCTAAGCATCGTGCAGAAGGAAGGGAAGGCAGACACAAAGGGTGGGAAGGAGAAGCAGTGAGAGGTGACCTGGTGGTGGTGACTCCCTGGGAGGGATGGCAGCAAGACTCAAGTCTCCTGACCCGGCTGGGAGTGCCTGAGCCCCTTGTGTGGTCAATGATTTGCTGTATCTTGTGCTGCAGCAGGGATAAAAAGGAGGGAGGAAAGGCTTCCTAGGAGGACAGAGGGGGTAAATAGTCTGGCTGAAGCAAAAGAAAAAAATTGCACACCAGCCCAGCCCGAGTTTCTCAGCTTCTCCTAAAAAATGCCATGACTTGAGAAATCCTTATGAGATTGAGCAGCATTTCACAGAATCACAGGATATTAGGGATTGGAAGGGACCTCCGAAGATCATTGAGTCCAACCCCCCTGCTGGAGCAGGACCAAAAAAACACACACAACTAGGACAGATCCCTCAGAAAGGCATCCAGACAGGTCTTGAAAGTCTCCAGAGAAGGAGACTCCACAGCCTCTCTGGGGAGCCTGTTCCAGTGCTCTGTAACCCTCAATCTCCACAAGGCATGGGCAGCAAAGCAAACAAGGTGCATCCCAACTAATTCAGGGGGGATCCATCTTCTTCCTCTGCACAGGCAAGAGTAAGGGGGAATTTGCTCAGTCTGTTTTCCTTAGCACCTCAGGTGATCAGTGCCGTGTGCTGGCAGCACAACTGCACTAGCAGTTGGTTTCTCAAGGCATCTGATCACTCAGCAGAAGGAAGCAGGAAGCATGGGACAAAAAGATAAAAGCAGGAGGTGAGAGCATCACCCAGCCCCTCTTTCCTTCATCCCAGCTGAGGGACGGCCCTGCTCAGTGTCATGCTTTGCCAAGCAGGAAGATCATCAACGCACTGGGCTCTTCCACTGGGGCATGGAGACACACATGTAACATATACCTCCCCTCCTTTCCCCAGCTCTTCCTGCAGCCCAGTCCTACTGACTATTTCAGAGTACAATGCCAGGGCAGCACCTGTGTCTGGGCGGTGTGAGCCGCAGCAGCCAGAAGGTGCCCGATGGGTGGCTCCCCCTGCTCTGCCAGCTGCACGGTCATTGTGAAAGGAGACTTCAGCCCAACGTTCTTCCCACGGCACCTGCAGGAGCTCCGTGCTCAGCCCCTCCTTGCTGGGTGCGTGGCCGTGTCTACGCCTCGCTGCCTCGCAGGTCCTCCAGCTCCGTTATGGACTTGGCTGGGAGCTTCTTGCGGCGGAACGCGGCGGCGATCTCCTCAAAGGACTTTCCTTTCGTCTCCGGGACTTTGAAGTACGCAAACAGAAGGAAGACCAGAAGCAGAGCCGCGAAGATCACGAACACGTACGGTCCACACAGATCCTGCGGGGAGGAGAGGGAGGACAGGGGACATCACCATCAGCACTGCAGAGATGGCTTCCCCTTCTAACCCTGGGGTGCCCTGCGGGGCTTGGGGGCGGAGATCTGGGAGGCACGTCCACGTCCCGCTGGGCTGCTGCGGGAGCCCCGCAGCGGGGTGGTGCCGGTCCTTTATCGACGTGGTTGTGGAGGGATTTCTTACCGCTATGTACTGGAAACACATTCCCACGATGAAGTTGCAGGCCCAGTTGCAGAAGCCGGCGACGGCGATGGCGGCGGGACGGGGGCCCTGGCTGAACAGCTCGGCCACGATGAACCAGGGGATGGGCCCAGGCCCAACCTCAAAGAAGATGACGAAGAGGAAGATGGCGACCATGCTGACATAGCTCATCCAGGCAAACTGGCTCTGCAAGAGGGTGCACATGGTCTTACGGTCTCAACGTGGCTCTTAGTAATTATCACAAATTATTTTAATTAGGCTTTTTCTTTCAGAATTTTTTTTCTATTCAGACAATTGAAGCTCTAAACTCTTGTGCCAGGTGCTGGCTGGGCATGTGGCACCAGCACTGCCACTTGCAGAGAGATGTTGGAGCTCATAGCTATCAGCTCAGCTGCACCTTCAAGCCCTCTCCTTGTCTTGGTCAGGAAGAGACAAAATGATGTTGTCTTCAATAACCAGGGTGTTCAGTAAGGGAGGCCACCCCTCAATTGGTTTTACAGGAGTTTGCACCAGTGGTTTGGCCTGACTTTGATGGGGGGGGCGGGGCTGGCTCCATCCTCTGCCTGCTCTGCCCCATGTCTCACAGCTTGACCCTTCTCCTGGTGTTGGGAGGAATCGTGTCCCTTTTTTTGTGACAAGATGCTAGTCACTGCACCAAGCCAGGGAGATGCAGCTTGAGGGCTTAGTCCATACAAGGCTTGCACATGGTGATATGCTCTAAGTTTTCTTAGCAGGCAAGGGATTATGCCGTGGGAATAGTGCAGTTGCTGTGTAAGCAGCTGAGGTGGTCAGTGAGCTCAAGGAGGGGCCAGGGGACACATGTCCTTTGTAGCAGCATTGGGGTATCTCAGGGGCCAAAGAGCACAACATCCTCAGGCACTGCTGCAACCAGAGATGGCTCCAGCTATGGCCACTTTGAACTCTCCCTTCTAAGGACAGATGTTTTCTGAACTTTGAGATGAAAATGCAAAACATTCACTTCAGAGGGTGGTTTGTATTCTCTTGTTTGCCAACCGTGGAGAAAAAATGGAGAGAAATCCTTACCAGGAGCACAAGTCCAACCGTCATGGCCACAGCACTTATCAACATGCCCATCAAACCAGCCAGGAACAGGGACCGCCTGCCTGCCTTCTCCACCAGGAAGACCTGTGGGAACACGTGCAGCAGCTCAGTCTCCAGCACTGCTGCTCTCAGGAGATTCCATCAGGCCCCTTAGCAAGGGGCAGCCCGTTACCACTGCCACACCACACTCCTGCCCTTCTGAATCTTCAATGGCTCCTAGATTCCTTTTGTTTCCCTGGTAGCCCCAACGCTTAGCTTGTTCCTTCTCAACTCCTCTTGGTGGGCTCCAGTCATCTCACCCAACCAGGAACATCTGAGCCTCTACCAATCACTTTATCCAAGGAGGAGATGGAGGTCACTCCAGAGGACACTGCATCTGACCTGCCCGAAGATACCATCAACTAGCCTTTGAGGCTGCCTGCTCCTTCCCCTCTGCTTGAAAGGACAACTTTGGATGTCAGCTCAACTTTTGTTGCCATTCCAGCAAATTATTTATGCTTCCAGGAGAGCATCTCATTTTCTGGAGGCAGTTCATCCTGCTAACTCGTGAAGCTGCAGAGGGCAAGCCTCTGCTCTCCCTGCTCCCTTTGCCAAGGTCCACCCGGCCGTGCTTCTGCCTTCTGATCAGGGTCTGTCATTTATTGACAGATGCAGGAAATTTTTAAGTGTTCATGGCCAAAATAAGCAAGGAAACAAAGAGCAAATGCCCCAGGCTGCAAATAGCACAGCCCTGGGGCAGAGATTGAAGAGCAAGAGACCCTCCAAGCTGGAAGAAGACCTTTAAGCCACACACCTCCCTGCCCTTTTTCACAATAAACACCATGGTTTTTCCTCTATATGGGATCTGTGATGGACTTCCTCTAAAGCAGGTTCACCCCAAGACCTCCTGTCTCATGCACACTGGACTAAGATCTCTCAGAGCTGCGTGTTTCTACCTTGCTAGTCCTGCTTTGAGGTGGGTAAAGATCCTTTGCTCCCAAAGTCTCACTAGAGATGTGAGGGAAACAGGCTTGGCCTTTCCTGATCTGCTTCTATTAATGACCACAGTAAAAGAATAACTGCCTGCTGACTGGAACTGTGTCAGTACTCTCAGGAGAGGGACAAATGGATGGAAAGGCTGTGAAAACAGAACCGTCTTTTTAGTTTAGATACAATGGGAATAGGCACCGAATTACTTTGATTACTCTGGATTAGCCTTTGGCTATCACTTGGGCAGGTGCTATGTACATACAGAAAACAATTGGAAAGATAACAGGGAAGAGGGAGATCCTGAGCTCCTGGCTTCCCTGTCACAACCCCATCCCTGCCTGCTCCCCCAGGGGAACAGGACCAGCAGAATGTCAGTCTCAAAGGCAGCTTTTATTCCGGGGGGAATGCTGAGCTACCAGAGCTTCCCTGAGCACAGCGAGGCAGTTTACACTCGTGAAGCATTTAGCAGTGCTGTTTGATAGCAAGGGACTGCATTTCAAGGCTTGGTTTTTCAAATGAGACCAGTCCAGGGAATTATTTTTCCTGTGAATAAGGTGTGCAGGGTCAGCCCCAGCTCCAGAGTGGAATCATGTTTCCAAACCACGTTGTAGCTTACTTACCGAGATGACTGTGAAGACTGTGTTCACCACTCCAACGCCAATGGTTGCATAAACTGGCTGGTCAACTCCAGCCCTCTCAAAAATGTTTGTAGAGTAGTAAAAGATCTATCAAAATACATTAGGATGAAGGATTAGGCAACAGGGCTGGTGGAACTTTTTGTTCTCTTGAGGGAAGGGTTGCACTTGCTTGGCTAAGATGTGAAGTAATTTAATTATTATTAGTTTTCCAACTTTTTAAATGGCTTGTTATAATAATTAAAGCTGAAACTTTCAAAGGAGCCTGAGGGAGTTAAAAATCTCATTGAAATTCCCTTCCTTAGCTACTGCATTTGCACATTTAAAACAGTTTTCTTTCCTGTAGTCCCATGATTAATCTTGAAAGCCAGATCACCAGCACTCAGTGCTGGAGACCTTAATATGACTGGTTTTTAAATGCATTTTAAAATACTCTCACTAGTTTGGAAGGACCTGGGTTTCTCCCTTCTCTGAAAGAAAAAGGCGATTCCCATCTCCTGGAAGTTTAAGGGCAGGAGGTAGACTTGAAAAAGGGTTGAGTCTTAAGCCCATTTTGAAAAGAAGGTTCCATACTTCAAGATATAAAACAGTAATTTCTGACATTCCAGGAAGTGCTGCTAAAAATATCTAATAGATGGTGATTATGTAGTTCCTGGGGTAGTCGCTGAAAGAGAGCAAACTGCTGATGAACTCAGGTGTGAGGAAGATCATGGGACAGCTCAGTGAGGACTGCCTGTGCCAGCTGGTTTCATGCTGAACTCCCTCACACCCTTCTCCCCTCCTGCCTCCCTGCAGCCCAGCTCAGCGCTGAGGTCCACCTTCAACACCAACGGTGGTGGCTGATGAGCCTCCTGCAGTTACAGGAAAGCCTTCTCTTCCCCCCTGCAAGGCTTGGAAGGAGCCAGCATTGCCTTTTCATGCCCCGTGTGGATTTCTTTACAGGGAAATGTGTTTTGGGGACTCACTGCGTTGATCCCTGAGAACTGCTGAGATATCTGCACCATCAGAGCCACAATGACAGCCTGCTTGTACTTTGAAGAGGTGAAAAGTTGCCTTATGGAGACTTTCTTTTCACTAGCAGCTTCTTGCTTTTCCTTCTCCATCTCAGCAATCTCTTTCATTGGGTCACAGTTTCCTCTGAGCCTTTTCAAACCTTAAGAAAAAAAAACAAAGATCAACATTTTATTCTCAATGGTTGACACAGAGTAAGGACAAGAACCTCCCTAGCCAAACCCAGGGTAAGCCAACCACACAGTATTGTCCTCTTGCTCTGAGGACTCCTGTGGCACATCAAGCATGTTGGTTTTGCAAAAAATCCCATTTTTACAACTGGTTGAAGTCCCTTCCAACTGAATGGGGCTTTTGGGAGTGGCATCTGCTAGATGTGAGCTCTCTGATGGAAAAGAGTGACACGTGAAGGCTCACACCACTTGCAGAAACTTACAAGCAAAAGTGACTATATGCAAGTCAAATGTGCTGTGTGGGATGGAGCAACTACACCCAGTTAGATGTGTGAGCCCTCAGCTGGGCTTTTCCTCCTGTGTTTAATACGATGGGTAGTACGTAAACAACTCCAGACAAGACCAAAATGTGTGTCTTACTTTTTTTAGCTTCTTCCACCTTCCCCAGTTTGATGTAAAGGTATCGGGGGCTCTCAGGGCAGAGTAAGAGCAGGAAGAACTGCAGGAGAGCAGCCACACCAGACAGACCGAGGAGCAGGGGCCACATCTCATCATTGCCCAGGAGAAAGTCTAGTCCAAGGACCTGGAATAATTGAGGCATGTGTGAATGGCTTATTTTGCACTCTAGAAAAAGCAAGTGATTGGCCACTGTGGCATTTCAAAGTGGCAACCTGGGAGAAAACTAGAAGCAAATACCAATTCTCAGTCCTAACATTTTTTTATTTTTTTTTTCTTTAGTTGTGCTCCACATTTACAAGAAGGGAATGAACAGATGGCATAAAATGTCATGAGTGAGACTGGCTTATGGGTGCTGTGGGACAAACCTTTGCAAGCCTGTTTTCCACCCTGGGGTGGTTCAATCCTCCTTGGAACCAGCAGTAGACTGGTGCCTGTACAGCACCACTGTGTTAACAGCTCAGCAAATGCAGGCATGCTGATGAAATGTTTTCTCCTCACACTAAGCTACCCTGAGTTTTCAGGGGAATATGTGTCCTAAGCAGCTCCCCAAAGGCACAGAGCTTGGACAGAGGTCCATGCAGCACAGGATGCCTCAGCTGCCTGGCCACCAGCTGAGCACCAGGGCTGCAGTGCAGCTCAAGGCTCAGCAAACAGGCTAACTTGAGCTTTGCTTCTGTCTGTGGTTGGAAAAGGTGCTCCAGAAGGGTTGTGAGTACTTGCAACCTTTTTCCTTCCATAAGGCATTTTTTGCATTCCCACAGCCAGTGAAGCTGGCAGGACCTACCTTGTGAGGTTGTTTCTTTTTTTTCCCCATGGTCTGGGGGCTAAGTCAGGTTAGATGAACTTTGTGGTTACACTAAGTAGTTCTGGATGCATTTGTTCTCAGGACATTTATGTGTCAGCCTGTTACGTAGCTGGGACTCCTGCCATAGTGGGAAATGCTGATGGAGATGTTGGACTCCCTGCTTCTGGATGGAACCATTTTGGAGTACCTGAACATCAGGGATCTCATGTTCAGGATCCAGCCTGACTGGTGAGATGCATATAAAATCTTTGCAGTGGAGGAGAGAAATTGTTTGCAAAAGTATGTTTTTCTTTCATTAGAAGTCATCTTTGTTAAGGACAGCTCTGACTCAAAGTAGGAGTTTAACTCCACTAGAGCAGATTGCTTCCCACCTTCCATCAGTTTTGGGGTGGAATGATAACCTCTGAAATACCCTCTCTGAACTCATGCACTTTCCTTCTTACCTGACTGATGAGGATTCCTGTGACGATGGCAAGTTGGTGCAACGTCCCCAGCGCTCCTCGAAGGGCCGTGGGAGAGACCTCACTGACGTACATGGGCACGAGTCCAGAGGAGAGCCCTGCACCAAGCACATGTGGGCATCACCTCTTCTAGATCACAGCTCAGCAACCAGCAGAAACCACTTCCCAAATGGGAAAGGAGGATGGAGCCTCCTTTGTGCTGCATCCCACACTCCACCAAGTGCCTCCTGCCTGCCTGGGAACAACCCACACCCTGCAGCAGTGCTCCATGTCCCTGGATTCAGAGTCCTGAGCTGGGAAGCCTTTACACTTGAACACCTACATATGAGCATGGAGCAGAGATCATCTGCTGGGAGAAATTATCACAGAGCAAAGAGCTTTCTTAAACTTGCCTTGAACCTTCAGAGCAAAGTGTTGTGTACCAGTTGTGTACCAGTAGCAGTGATAATGAGCTGCTATTTCCAAGCTAATCCTTGTGTAATTCCATATTAGTTGCCTACTATCTTATCCTCTCAATGTACAGTGCTCCTGTACTATCTGCTAGATAGTCCTGTTGTCTAGGGAACCTGTTGCAAACAGCATGGCTAATAACACATTCTTACAACTGCCACCAGCATGATCCAGCCTGCAGATACAGAGGAGGGACTCGCTGCTTTCTAGGATACATAAACTAAACTGATTTCATGACAGAACCAATCCAGATACTTCTGGGAAAGACCGTGGATTGAGGAGGACAGACAGAGGGGGAAGAGGGGAATGCCCACCCGTGAAACCCCTTCTGAATGAGACCAAAAAGATGCAAGAAGAGGAGAAACTGCAGCTGCAGCCCTGGAGCAGTGCCCAGGAGCTGAGCAGCCTGGCAAGGGAGGGGTGACCCTGGGGGCCTTACCGCAGTACAGCCCCGTCACTGCTCGCCCGGCGATGATCAGCAGGTGGGACGGCCCGAATTTCGCCAGCCCCATGAGCAGGTTCCCGGCGATGGAGAGGACGTTCACCACCAGCATGGCTTTCACCCTGCAAGGCAGCAGCAGCACAGCTCCTTCTGGCTCCTCTCCCAGCCAGAGCAGCCATCGCCGCACACAGACAGAGCCATCAAGGGACTGAACCAGCACGACAGGGGGAAAACAATGATTGGGCTAAGGGTGCAACCAGAGTAGCTGAAAGTAACTGTCCATCCTGTGCAGAGGCTGCTCGGATGCCCTCCTCTCCCTTTTTCCATGGGAAGAAAGGGGGGAATTTTGAATTTAGTCAAGGCTGCTCCCAGCTAAAAGTTGTAATAAAATATCTGAGAATTGATAATAATGATTATAATAATTGTTACTATTATAATAATTGAGGATTTTCATAAGCCAGAATCTGTGAAGGTTGAGACGTTGTTTTGGAGGTTTGAGGGGTTTGATTTTCATTAAATTGGGGAAAAGAACACAAACTGTTATTTCTACAGAGAGGAAACAGTTCTGGGGTTAAAAATCAAACAAAAAGGATTAGAGCTGTGGCACATGAGTTGCAGCACACCAGGTCCTCTCACCTCCCCAGCCGGTCACCGATCCAGCCCACGGTGAAAGAGGAGACCATCCCACCGACGGCAAACATGGAGACAGAGAGGGACCAGTACATGGTGAGGATGTGCTGGGAGGCCCCAAGGTCCTCGCCGGGGTGGGCTCTGGGTGCCAGTGTGCCCTCAGTGCTGCCCCAGGGCTCCGTGCTGGGGACAGGGACAGTGCCATCCTCCCCGGAGGTGTTGGTGGCAATTCTGTCCAGGGGGGCGATGCCCAACACGCGCCCGTAGTGGGCTTCTATCACCTGTGACAGGCAAAGAGGAAAATGACATTGGCTCAAACCTATAACCACCCCAATCCTGTTTTGGGGTTTTTTTCCTGCCCCAGGAGAAGTTTTGCATCACAGGCTCTGCAGGGGTAGAATCTTGGGGTCCCCACAGCCCCCAAGCACCTGGAGCCTGGGAAGAAGGAATGGCATGGGCAGGCATGGAGCTTCCCTCCTGCATGTCCCCCCCATCCAATGCCACCTCTGGGGAGGGGGGGTGAGTGTGGTGTCCAGATTCAGCTCCTGTGGGGAGGTGCTGTACGTCCCTGGGCTTGTGGGGACCACACTGCAGCGGGGACAGCACAGTGACATGCAGAGGCTGGCTCCTTTCCCGCGAGGTTGGGCAGCAGGGGGTCCCCACTGCTTCCTCACACATATCAGAGGGGCTTTGTACTGCGGGAGATAGTGCCTGGGGAAGGGACAGAGCCCTCTGAGGGCTTCTGCAGGGGACAAACCAGCCCTGGCTGCCCTGAAGCCCTTGGCTGCACATGGCTTGAGAGGGGGGTAGGGGGGTGCAGCTTACCTTCTGGGGGGCATTAATGACACCCAAGCTGTAGCCATACTGGAAGAAGCCCAACACTGCAGTGAAGACGGAGAGGATCAGCGTTCCTGTGAGGTGCTGAGGGAGGAAGCAGAGAACAGCCTCACCTTGCTGGCCTGGCCCTGCCCAAGCCCAGGGGGCTGCACCCTGTCCCCATCCCAAGGGACCCTGCTCCCCAGCTGGCTGCGACAGCAGGACTCCGGGATGCTGCTGCCCAGCACGGGTGCTTTGTCAGGCTCCAGAAGAGAAGGGAAAGGCCCTGGGGTGGGCAGGATCAGGCCCCAGAGCAGAGTGGCATTGCCCTGCAGAGTGCCCTGTGCTGGGGCTCTCCCTGCTGCCTTGCGCCATGGCCAGTGCATGGGCAGCACCACTGCTGGAGCAGGACTGCTGGGGAAAACCTCTGGCTTTCAGCAGTGATGTTTCAAGCATTATTTCCTTCCATCACAGTTAAAATTATCTGAACGGAGCTCTTACAAATAAAAAATAATCCCTTGACCCCTTTGCTCCTGCACTCAGGATGCAGACGTCAAAGAGCAATTAACTGGGGGAGAGAATTGGTTTTTTTCTTGTTTTTGTTCTTGGTGAGCAGAAAATACTGTTGCTCAGTGCTGGGCTCCCGCAGAAATTCTAGTGCAAAAATACCACCAAGCCATAGTTACCTTCTCTGTTTGCATTTTGTTTTTCTTGTCCATCCTGCAGGTCCTCTACTGTCCTCCCAGGAGCAGTCACTGTCCTGGGCTCTGGAGCAAGGCAGGAGCTTCGGCAGTGAAGGAGGGACAGCAGGGCTGGGATGGAGGCGAGAGGAATCAGCAAAGGTGGCTGGTGCTCCAAGGGATGGGACTATATCACCTCTGGAGTTAATGAGAAACCCAAGGCTTCCATGTGGAATGTGGCCACGGCTCGGCTCAGAGCAGCCACTACCAATCCTGTATTTGGGGGGACAAACAGAACTACAGGAGACTGGCAAAGACATGGAGTGGACCTGGGAAATGCAAATGATCCAGCTGAAAGGCTGGATTGGGGCTGTCCCTCAGCTGAACAGTCCCACATGCCAGGGACTCGGGGCCACGCTACAGCCACAGATGTTCAACACCTTCCTCAGCCCCTGTGCTGGGTTTGTGTGCTACAGGACAAACCTCTTGCTGAATGAGCAAGAAGAATCCTTTCCAGCGTGTGTACCAAAGAAGCTAGAAAATGAGTAAGAGTGTTTTATTTAAATTTCACTTGCTACCTGCTTTAAAATTTATTGGGGTGTGTGTGTAGCATACACAGCCAAACACAGGTTAAGTGCAGGTGTCTCTATACATGTCCATACATACCTGCACACAGCCCCTCACCCCGCAGCTGCAATGCTAAGAAACCTGTAGCTGTAACACCAGGACACACCCGTGTGTGTGCATCCCCAGCATTCAGACTAGACAGCTCAGGGTGGAGCTGGGGCTAGAACACAACAAAATTGCCCAGAATAGGACAACAGACGTTTTCCTCCAGGAGCCCGTGGTGTCTGAGCTTGCAGCAGCACCAGCTGATGGCAGAGCTGTCAGAGACTGCTGATGCCAGCAGATAATGCTGGTGCTGGCAAATACTGCTGATGCTGCCAACATCACAGCCCTTTGGCTTGGCTCACTCATCATGAACTTTGCACATCTGCAAAGCTGGTACAAGCTGGTCTCACTCGGGCTTTGCTGTCCTTGACATCATCAGCGAGAGGAGCTGCAGGGGTGGATGGAGGCATCTGTAGCAGACGTGCCAAAGTCTCAATCCGCTGAGAAGCTGGTTAATGCCATTACATTCCAGATAAGGCCCTGATGGGTCTGGCAGCCAAGGTACAGCCACTCATTGGATGATGCTCTCAGTCAGGCAGGCTTCACATGAGCACAAAATGTCCTTTCTACAGAGGTAAAAAAAAAAAGATGAGCGTAAGACCACTAATCTTTGCACTGGTCTCCAGCAAAGTAAAACTTTAACTGGAGGAGAAAAGTCCATTGCATTAATGCATTGATTCCAGCCACAGCACCTGCATTCCCTCTAGGGTGGGCGTAGTTGCAAGGGGAGGGCCCCAAGGCTGAGCTTTTTGAAGTTTTTCCCCCAATATTTGTTCTTCCAGCTGAGATCTTTGACTGCCGTGTTTGTTTGTTGGCTGTGCCTGGATACCCAGGCATTGACCAGCACTGTTGCTTTGCACTGCAGTTAAATGCCTCCACGCAGGGGGTGGCAGGATTAGGTGATTAACAGGCTGCTCAAGTTTGACTTGGAAAACAAATGAAAGCCCTGACCCAGCATCCCAAATCGAAACCCTTGGGTACTGTGAAACCCCTGGCCAGGACCAACAACCCCCTCCAGTATCTCCATCCCACTGTGGGTGCCTGGCCAAGGAAGGATGATGCTTTTCCCCCTCATCTTTCCAGCCCAACAGAGGCAGTTTGAGGGGCCAAAGCCAGCTACATACTGAATAGAGACAGGAGGGTGGCCCTTCCATGGCTTGTAGCCTATCGTGTCCTCCCCACTGCTGCTTCCAGAGCAGAACCTTTCCTCAATCTGGCTTCCTGGGGAGGGGATGTGGAGCAAGGGTGGGGGGTGGCTGGGGCAGCAATGGGGAGGTGTGGGTGAGCATTGCCCTCTTCCCAAGAAGTGGCCCTTCAACTTCCATGGAAACAGGATGCCAAAGGCTAGAATCCTCATGGCCACCAACTTCTCTTGGCCAGGTCTGCTGGGAAAAGGCATGAAGTTATCCCAGGCCTCTCCCATCCCTTCCTGCCCCCTTTTACTCTCCCTGCTGGGCTGGATGCCGGGAGCCAGTGCCCAGGGCTCTCTCACCTCTCGCGTACAGCCCCCAGCTGATGGCAGCTGGGCAGAGCTACACCTCCAGAGCCCTGCCCTGGGTGGTCTGAGGAGGTATCTAGCTCTCAGTGACACTAACAGGTTCAAACTCCCTGGTTTTTCTGACCAGGGGTCTGGATGCTCAAGGCTGGTCCTGAGGCTTACAGATGGGAAAGGTCAGGGTGTAAATCTGCCTCCTGCTGCAGTCACCTCCCAAAGGGGCTGTCAGAGCTTCACACCATGCCTGTTTGCTTGGCAAACTGAAGCACAACACTCCTACGTGCTGGAGCACTGTGCTGGACTCCACCAGGATGAATGATAATCAGCCTGTCTAATCTCCAGCAAGTTTGACAGCTGGTGGTGGGACCACAGGGTGCAGATACTAGCACAGCAGCTCAGGAGCAACACTGACCCATTCCACACTGGTGAGCCTCGCCAGGCAGCAGTTAAGTGAGTTGAGCAAGGGCACAGAGATCAAAAGGGCAAAGGGGAGCTGGCAGCTGGCATATGGGCATTTTCCCTGCAGGGC